>NC_133864.1:2886181-2986898 GCF_044706935.1 Curcuma longa | reverse complement strand
AGTGTTGGAGGATGTGACTCGTCTTGCAAAGACGAAATCAACGAAACCAAATTGGATCAAATCAGAGGTCGTTTGGTTAGGGAACCAAACGAACCAAGATTGAACCAAACTGAACCAAGTTGGTTTGGTCGGTGTGGGAAGAGGTTTCGATAAAATAAAATGGATGAAAAGATTCGTCTTGCGAAGACGAATCCACCAAAATTGGTTTGAGTTAAATCGGAGATCGTTTGGTTAGTAAACCAAGCGAACCAAGATTTAAAATCGGTTTGCTACAGTAACCGATTCTGTCGTATAATAAACCCTAGGTTTTTAACTGGTTTAGTTCGATTATTGCGTCGACTAACCCACAATTACTGTGCATTCTTTTTTAAAGCACAAATCGCGATCCGTGCCGTCTCCTCTTCTCCCTCTCCCCTCCGCCGCACCTTCTTCCCTCGCTCCCTGCCTCACCGCCAGCGACGCCACTGCTGCCGCCGGATCCACCGTCGCCTCCTCCCGTCCTCCTCACACGAAGACCGCCGCCACCTCCCTCACCAGCTGAAGCCGACGCCGCCGCAACGCCACTGGATCGCCGCCGCTTCCTCTGCTTGTGTTCGCCTACTGCCCTCCTCCGCCCGACGTCTCCGCACGTGAGAAGAAGCCGCTTGGAAGCTCTCTCCTCTGCCTTACTGCCGCCGCACCGCCGTGCCTCCTCCCTCCACCGCCCGATGTTGATGCTGCCGCCCGTCGCCGTTGGCGCAAATCTGCCACGCCGCCACCACCGCCGCGCCCCGCCTGCAATCACCACGGTCCGACGTTGCTTTCCCGTCGCCGAGCAGCCGCCACCTCCACATCAGGACACACCGAAGAGGAGAACCGTTGGTAGGTTGAAATTGAGTTGGATTTTCTATTTAGAGCTTGGTTTGTGAGTTTCTCTTGAGCTTAGGTCTATACCCTCCTTTGGATCTAGATTGTGTTCTTCCCCACAGCTTGTAGATGTGAGCTGCGCCGATTGGAGCTTTCGTTGAGCGTCTGTCGCTAAGCGTTGTTAGTAATGAATTAGTGGATTGATTTTAGAATGGGTTGTGATTTGTTGTTAGGGAGTTGCCCGATTGGTTCGAGGGTTGGTTAGTTAGGTTTGACCTTGATTAGTGGAGGAATTTAGTTGGAATAGAGTAGTTGGGTTAAACTATGGCAGTTAGTTACTGTAATTTAGTGCAGTATTGTTGTAATAAATATTGTATTGTCGTTTATTACAGGACCTTGATTTCTATTGATCCCAATGCACAAAGTTGGTTATTTTCTGGGGTTTTATCGTTGACAAACATCTAATCAGGTGGGTACTCCTGTGCTTGGTCAACACAGGCTCTCCTTTTCGTAGTGCATGATTACCTTTTTGCTATCCTTATTGCATTTTTGCCTACTTCGTTACTTGCTTCATTTTTTGAGACTTACTGTTGACCTTTATTGTGATCTATTGCTATGTTGTTGCTACTCCTGCTATCCATGCTAGTAATTAAATGATACCTTACACCTTTCGCTATTTGATACCTGTTGAATGACCTCCTGTTGAACTTTTCGTTGTTAGAACAGTTTAACTGTCGTACCATTGACTCAAATTGACTCCCCTTGATATCTGTTGAGCATGCTAATTATCTGTAGCTATTACATGTTGGAATGATCATCATGCATTCATGATAGTTGTAGA
The DNA here is from genome assembly GCF_044706935.1 of Curcuma longa. Taxonomy (NCBI): domain Eukaryota; kingdom Viridiplantae; phylum Streptophyta; class Magnoliopsida; order Zingiberales; family Zingiberaceae; genus Curcuma; species Curcuma longa. Next base: position 2,985,211 of record NC_133864.1, on the reverse strand, counting down.
TGTTGCGGACAGCATTGTTGGCTGTTCTTGTTGGCTCTGGCCCTGCACCGTGTTGTGGTGTGATCAGTGGAAAGAGCCTACTTGCACTATTATTGGGTGCAACCAGGACTGGCTATATAGCCCTCCTGTTACACTGCCGCTCCCCACCAGATTACGATGGTTTGTTGTTGGAGTCTGTGCAGTATGTCTTGTCTGGCCCCTTAGTTCACTGTGCTCTGGGAGGGTGACTGGGGAATGTAGAGTGCGGACAGAGACTTGTATTTGTTTGCGTTGGTTGCTGCGTGTTTTCCATGCATTTGCTAGTAGGATTACTATATAGTTTATTTTAATCATATATTTTTGACTGTTGCACTTGTTTGCTATGATTGTTACATTTGTATGACATTACATGCATGATCATATATATACCTGTTGCCTTGTATCTTCTTCTTTATTGTTCAGTTGATATACCATGTTCGACTTCCATTGTTTACATGCTCACATGTAACTGATACCCATATCTGTTGCGTAGTGCTATTCTTTCCTTATTATTTCCGTTAAGATACCATTCTTGATCACCATGTTCGTTGTTACCTGTTGATACCTATTACCTGTTGATTAGTGTTTGTTTTCTATTTATCTTTTCATGCACTTATATTCTTCTGTACCCACTGAGCATCTAATGCTCACTACCCAGACCCTGGGGATTGTTTTATTTTTCTCCCCAAGTAGCAGATAGGTTACTTGGAGCTTAGAGTTTCGGTCGACTGCTGCTGTCTCACATCAAAAGGTTGTTGGTAGTAGTTGTTTTCTTTCAGTTTATGTTTCGTACTTCGAGGACATGTATTTGTTGTCTGGATTGTAGTCATGGTTGAATTTATCTTATTACAGTTGTCATGTTGGATTTACGTGGTGGTTATTCGTTTCGTTGGATTTACGATGTTTTCGTTTCGTAAAATTTGATTATGTTGAGTAGTATGCATGTGTTAGCTGTTGTGTGGCCGTGTGGGCCTTATTCTATATTTGTTAGCAGTTGTGTGTGTTTATTGGACGTGCAGTCCTATTTCCGGCCACTTGTGGTCGTGTATTTGTGCATGTATTTTAGGGAATTGTCATAGTTATTGGGGAGATGCTGTCGAAATTTTTCGGACGGCCTTCTCGGGGCGTGACAGATTAATTACCCTTCCAATTAGGATCGACACACCCTATACTCATATAGTGTGAAGAAATTACACTCTTACGAACCCAATATCTATTGGAGTTCCTTGGTTGCACTAGGTACTCACTAGGGATAGCTTCACTAGAGACCTTTCTAATGACTCTCCTAGGCTTCTTAGAAGCCTTAGTCATGCTAGTCTCCTCAAGGTCAACACTAGGGATAACTTCCCTTGTAACCTTGACTTAACTCCTAGACCTAGGGTTAGTTCCATAGCTATATGAAACTCTATGGATGAGGTCATATTTTTCTTGGACTTAAATTTGTATCCCAAACCTATCTTATCTATAGATGACTCTTGTCTTTCCAAACCTAGGTTTTGCTTCTTAGACCCTTTAACATTATTTGTCATTTTCTTGAGGATCTTTTCAACTTATCAAGTCTTGACCTCAAAACTTAATTTTTCATTTCTAAGTCATTAATCCTTGACTTCTCATTTCTAGTTTAATTATTTCTTTTTCTAGGCATGTGTCTAGTCTTCTTAGAATTTTTACTTAGATTCTTTCTATACTTAAGTAGGGTAGTTCTAACATGATATGATCTATAATTGTCCTTAAAATTTTCATATTTTCTATTTTCATGATACTTTGCATTAAGATGATAAAATTTATTTTTAACATGTTTGTTATCTTGAAATAAAAAATACCATTAATTAATGGTACCTCAGATCTTGCCTTAGGTGCTCCCCTTGATTTGAGTTTCCTCTTTTTTCTTTTCTTACTTTGTGCCTCCCCCTTGGACATTGATTCTGATAATGCCCTTTTTGATTGCACAAGAAGCACACAATATGCTTCTTGCCTTTGTGTATCAAGGTTTTGGCCTCCGTTGGGGTTTCCTTCACCTTGGATGTCATCTTAACCTTCTTTTTGACTAATTTTGGACACTTGCTCTTATAGTATCCTTTTTCCCTACACTCAAAGCATATTATATGATCTTTATCTTTATGAATTGAAATTGTTATACCTTCATGAGGTGAACTATCTCTGCTCATAGAGGTGGCACACTCTTCTTCCTCATTAGTTTCGGATGTTGAAGCTTCTTCTCATTCTGATGTCAATGACCTATACTCCCCCTCAATCCTTGAGATGGATGCTTCTTCAATTTCCTCCTCGGATGTTGAGCACCTCTCAACTTTCGAATCCTCTTATTCTTGGGCCAATGAGTCCCCCTCATTGAATTTTTCTTCACTTTTCATTAAGGTTGAATCTTCATGGAGTTTGGTCAACTTACTCCATAGCTCTTTGACATCTTGATATATACCTATTCTACACAAAATATCATTATAAATCAAATTAACTAAAATTTTGGTTACCTTATCGTTTATCTCTGATTTTTGGAGTTGCTTCTCGTTCCATTTCTTCTTCTTGAGGATTTTTTCCTTGCCTATCAATTGAGGCTTCAAATTCCTCTATTAGGATGAACCAATCTTCAATATTCATCAAGAAGAAATTTTCAACCCTAGCCTTCCATTGAGCAAACTCTCCTAATCTGAAAGGAGGTGGAACTGTTGGGATAGGTACGGTGCGTTGCGCGTGTTTACACGTATCACAATTGTATGTAGCAGAAATAAAATAATAATTAAACTTAATTATTACAACACTCACAATACAAGTATGCAAATACAACAGACACAAGACATAACTGAAATTTAAAATTTTTTAGAATATTAAATATTCTATGTGTACCTAGCGTATGACGCTCAGCAAAAATGATATTAATCAAGCGACCCTCCTCAAAGTTCTACCTCTATTGGTGATCCATGCCAAGTGCTCCTCAATATGGCTTCCAAAATCACAAGTTGTGTCACCGTTTTCGGAACTAGCTGTCGAACAGCAACGGTCAATACGAGAGAAAATCCTAATATTGGAAATACGCAACAACACACATCACATTCGTTTTCGGAGCTGTTTAACTATCGCCAAGAATCAAAATTTCAGATGGTAAGAAAAGGAAAAAAGAAAGACTAGAATACTTTTTGAAAAATATGAAAAATATTCAAAAACTTCACAAGTTTCCGTGGCAAAACCCTAACTCCAATCTAGCAGCCAACTCCGACAGCAGATCCACCCAGCAACACCAACTCTTCCGACGAGTAGTCCAGTGGCGGCAGCAACTCTGGTTGTGGCAGCATTGTTCGGTAGCAGCGACACCTCCGGCAAGCACTCCAATGGCGAAATCTCTGGTAGGCAGCGATAGCAAACCAGCTGAGCAGAGTGGTTCGGCGGTGGCAAACAACGATGGAAGGGAAGGAAGGTCGCGATGCTAGGGCTTTGGCTTGTCCTCTGGCAATGCAATCTCTTTGGTGGTCGGCTGCGGGCAGAGGGAGTCCGATCGACTTCGACGGCGGCGAACAGAGAAGAGAAGAGAGGGAAGATTGCGGCTAGGGTTTTACTTGATTCAGTGTCCTCGATGCCTGGCCCCTTTTAAAACATGACCACTGTGATTTTCTTATCGACAGACGTGGGATCGTGAGAAAATTATAGCGACGCCCGTCGATTTCGTCGAAATCAGCCAACGAGAAGGAAATCGCGAGAGAAGCAGGCGAGCGTGCGTGCGGCCGGCGCGCGAGCGTGAACCGAAGGAAAAGAAACCAAATCAGACCGGGGGAAAAACTAATTTAAACTGATTTTTAACTGTAGCGAACTAGGTTCAATTTAGTTCAAAACTAAATCACTTGGTTTAATAACCAAATGACCTTCGATTTGACTCAAACTAATTTTGTTTATTTCATTTTCACAAGATGAAGCTTCTAATCTCTTCTATTTTATTAAAATATCTTTCATCATGAACCAAACCAAGTTGGTTCATTTTATCTTCGTAAGACAAAGTTCATTATTTTTCTTTTTGTATGGTCCAACCAAACTTTTATTCTCTTGAATTGAGAATCAAATTTTCAAACTCGTTTTAAGTCCTTCAGAGAAACTTGTAGTGAGTGTGACCTAATAGATTTTTGGTTATATTGGTCATTTGTAATTAATCATTAATTACGGACCGATCATGAGTGACACTTGGTAGTACATCATGATCCCCAATTGATTAAAAAATCAACGATTGATTCTAGAATAATTTCTAAACCCTTCAATGGCTATAATGAAACGTATCTCGTTCCTTTCTCCGTCTTATACCTGCTTAGCTCAGGACATAGTATATATATGTCAGTCTCCACTAGGCTGACTATGCCACACCTAGCCCAAACTTGCTTTCTTGTCTTGTAGATTCAAGTTACTTATACATGTGTCTAAGTGTATTATACTCTTGACATGTGATGCTTTGGCCGAAGACTTTCAGTAATAATCCTAACAAGCAACTGCAGGGTATATGCCTCTTTTTACAAAGTGTGGGGTATTTAAACACCATCGGACACTTCGACTTATACCCAATCATCTCGGATCCACATCTCCTCGAAGATGTTTGCTTAAGAAGTCAAAATATAAGCTTCCATGACCAAGGTGACTTGAATACCACAAGTTAAAGGAAACTCACATTTAAGTTGCACTAAGATCTTCATTGATATATATATCGAACCATATGAAGTCTCATGACAGGTCACTCCAATGAACTAGTTACCTTTAACTAGCATCCATGTTTAACTCTCAACATCCAATATCTCCAGCTAGTGAGAATAACTGCTTGGCAAACCAAGAATTGAAGTTTAAAATACACTAGTCTTAATAGAATTGATGATGTTCACGTTCATCAATTTATCGACTAGGGATAATTTCAATACATTCATAATTGTACATGTAGAGATGCTCATAAATTGTGATCCAATAACAAATCCTATCATACTATGAATCATATATATTGGATATTCAGTAAATAAGTTTAAGATCCAATCAAACATATGAAAAATATGCACTTAAATAGTGAATTTCTATTTATTCAATAAATATTACAATCGTAAGGAATTGCCTTAAGACACCTCTTAAATATAACATCTATTACAAAGCTTAATGGGTTTATCCCAATTCAATATCACAAAGTAGGAGATAATACCTATAGGACTGTGGGGCATTGTGACAAGAGCTTCCTTGAGAAAGCAATCACTCTAGTAAAACTATCTTGAAAGTAGGTGCTACATTTGGGGTAAGAACGTTAGTATAATTCCAAAAAATTATACTGGCTACCTTGGGATAGACCACCTTTATGTGTATTAACATTGAGGTGATAAAGCGAATAATGTTTAGAGCATTAACAATCATTGCGACAAAAACTAAAATCCTAGAATTACTCTCTAAAATTGATTTCTTCCTAAGACTCCTCTTGCTTTCTTAATTCGTTTTCTTTCTCTCACGATTCTAATTGTTTTAGATAGTCTGCTTCATGATTCTGATTGATATTCAATTTACAGTTCTTGTGAGATCGATATTTTATTACTTGATGACAGTCATGCACTTATGGATTTTACACATCATTCTTCGCGTTCTTATGGAAATCACTACTTCCGGTACATAACAGTTCTCACGGGATCATGAAGAACTTAAGATCCTAGGTTTTCTCTATTGAATTTCAACGACTATACATCAGTTTTATGAAACCTAATGCAAAACCTTTTCATATGAATCAAAATCGTTAAAAGCAAAGGCTATGAACTCCGACAATGATAATATAACCTGTGGCTTTGATACAACTTGATAGAAAACTAAATGAATCATGCTTATTTATGTATCCAAATTAAACAGGGTGATTTTGTACACGAGACCTTTAAATTGTTGAGAGATTCATAGCATACAACAATAAATGCAGAAAATTATAAACTGAACGTCTGAATCCAAAGATGCCACCATGATTCCAAGTTCAGATGTCATAGATGATGAAGATGCTGCAACAATGGGAGAGATCTTCCACTACTGGAATTATGATAGGGGTGCCCATAGTCTTTCTTGGATGGGATGAGATGAGATTCCCTCTTTTATCCTAATCCAGTGGGATTACTACCCTTTATATACCTTAACAACCCTTCATCATTAACGATATCAAGTTAATGGGTTCCACACATATAACCCACATCCAATAACAAGTAAACCCATAATCAAGATCACTTTATCGGGTTTGTCCACAACGACATATTTGCATATTGTTAATTAACTGTAAGCCCACACAAATGAGAAATAATCCAACAAGAAATTCATCAACTAGGTGGAGTCGATTATAGAGGAGTATGACCGCTCTAGAGTATCACTTAGGAATTTTAGATGGAACGATGGAGCAATGTTTTACTAAGATGTAGATTGTGGGGTTGGCTTGATGTAGGCTTCATCAAGCAAGGCTAAGCAAGTAGTGAAATGCCGCAACCTCGCTAGCTTAATTGTGACCCCAAGTAACATAAAACCCTAGTTCAAGATGTTTTACATAGATTTCAACATAACATATGTTGCATTGACATTCATCTCCATTAATGAGATTGCTCCGACATATTGAGTCTGGTCAATTAGCTCATTGACAAGTCAACTGCTTGAACTAGTGGGCTTCAATATAATATGATGACGTGGATCATGTCTCCTTTGGATAATAGATACACTCTTTCAAATGGTAGATGTACCCCTTCTGGTAGCATCATCATCAACGATTTACTATTGTTGATTATTGAATCATCTCTAAAGACGTCGACACACCCTTTTGGGTTGATTTATCTAAATTTTAGATAAGAGAATTAAGATTGAGATTAAGGCTAAGACTTCTTTTCATAAGATGATATTGTCTCACTCACATGGTTGTGGTTTATTGATAATCGTCTTCTAAGATACAATGACCTACGACACAAAATAAGAACACTCTAAATTTGAGTCCTAACAAACTTTCAAAGCCTTGGACCTTTTAGAGAAGATAGGGAGAGAAGAGAACTCAAGAGAAAGATTCATAACTTGAGAATTGAGTGATTTGAGAGAGGAATCTTGGGGCCTTTGTATAGTGATGGAGAGACAATGTAAACAAATGTGAATGAGCAATATGTCTTTGGCATTGTGCAAGCAAGTGTCAATCAATATTGTTAATCTTTTAAGCGCAATTAATGTGTGTTGTAGAAATTCTTTGATTTTGATTCCATACGAATTAATATTCATGCATATTTGAGTTAGTGTTCATGCGTTCACGTTCATAGACCATGCTCGTGTACGAGCTCATGCCCTTGTCTAATCAAACTTGACCAAATAGATAACATCATGATTTCTTCAAATAGTTTTAGACATTATTTTTTTATTCACTCGAAAATTGATTTACGATAGTTTATTCATGAAAAAACCATCCACATCGATCCTATTCAGCTAATTGGTTACCAAAACTAATTTGCAACAAGATAAGTTGATTTTAGTTAGATTTTATGATGGTGGTGAGATTCTTCACCATGAGAGTGACTTAGGTCTACATGTGCTACTTCAAAGAGTATATTGTTTATAGATAGTTATATACAATGGCGGAGGGAGGTACTAGTTACTCGGGCGTTGGCCCGGTTAATATATATGCAAGGGTTTACTTGATCGACCCTAATCCCTAATTACATTTTACGATTAGTCCAGGTAGATCATAGTGAATAAGTATCTTACTTATAAAAAAAATTAGTTCAGATAGATTATAATTCCTGATTTAGTTACTAATTATATATTTGTAACATAGTTTCTTGGTGTTTGAGAATGTAGAGTTGATTCTTTTTTATTTTTAGAAAAAACAAATTAAAACAATATCTCATCCATAAATTCTATTCAAAATATTTTGTGTAATCAACTTTAGAACTGCTTTCACTAAAATAGCTCTAATTGGAGTCGTAGGTTATTTTAATTTTTTAATATGTTAATTAAATTAGAAAACTTTAATAAAAATTATTATTGAAATTTATTTTTCTCTTTTTAAAATTACTAATTAGAAGAGAGAGAAAAAAAAGAGAAAATGAGAAAAGAAAGAAATTAAAAAAGAAATAAAAATAGAAAAATCACCTTGGATATGTTTTAGTCAAAGCAGCAGGTGGACTTGCTTCGAAATAACATCAAAGTTCTTAGGATGTCAAACACTTAGGGCTCCATAGAGGAGTACTTGGAAATGTTGCATACTGAGGATGTTGAGAGGGTGCTCGAGAGGTAAGTCATTAATTTTGATTAGATTTGTCAGATTGATTTGTCCTGTCGAATAATTTAAATGGATTGGATTGAAATTTTATCAACTTATTTTAAAATGGATTCAAGTGGATCGATCTGTCTAGGTCTGTGACTCGCGTGGGTTGACCAGCGACCCGCGTGGATTGGTCTGCAAGTTGAAAAAATTTATTTTTTTTAAAATTAAAAATTAAAGGAGAAAATTTAATGAATTAATGGACTTGACTCATCTAACCCGTAATCCAAACTTAAAAATTTCAATTTAACCCGTTTAAACTACAATTTAAATTTAAAAATTTTAATATTTTTTATATTTTTTTATTTTTTGACAGACTCATGGCTTGACCCGTCTAATCCGCAATCCGTCTTTAAGTTGGGTCGTGTTAAAATTTTTTAATCCGTCAAGTTAGTGACCTTGACCTGTCATATGACGGATTTCTGACTAGATTAACTTGCTCCGTCATATATTGACCTATTTGACAGTCTATCGAGAGGTGGACAAACACTTGGAACTGACGTGATTGAATACCATATGCTTCGGGCTTGCTAACAAGTCCATTGATGTGGAGCTAAGTTGCAGCGACTAGACTTGATGAGCTAGAGAGGATCATTATCTAAGTGTTAGATGATTAAATAAGCAATATTAAGACTTTATCATTTATTTTCATTATTATTAAAAGACACCTATTTTATTTTTAAATAAAAGAGTGTCTCATATTTAAAAAAACACTCTTGTATAGTAGTATAGTTTTGACTAAAATTACTTCATATGTTCAAAATTATTAAGTAATTATAATTCAAACTATTTTAATATTGGTCAAACATACTCAAATATTAATTAAACTTATAACTCTAATTTAGTCAAAATTAATCAATACTATTAAAGTAATTTTGATAAAATATAATAAAATATTTTTGAAATATAAGATGTATTTTTTAATATTAAAAAAATAAGACATTTTTTAATGATAATGAAAACCAAAGATTTTTTCCGCCATCCTTTTCTCATTCATTGGTCATGCGTTCACATTGTAACCGCAAACTATTTTTTCCTTCATGGGCCCACGTGGATGGGAACTTCGCATGGAGAATGGGTCAACTTTGATTTCCAAAACATCTTGTCTTTTTATTAGAAAAGAAAACCTGACCCTTTCAGAAAAATTATATCCCCATCAAATAACAGTCCGGGTAGAGATGGGTATGCAGGAGCAGGTGTGTCGTTTAATCAGTACAGCATAGACTACTAGTCAAGTCAACTGGACGGAACACGTTCCTTACGTTCACCGGAGGTCTACGAAAAACACGTCCACACCCACTTCCGGTCCGCATCCTGAACCGGTCCAATCTGGTTTTCTTATTTTCGTCACTGTTTAAAATATATAAAATCTGCTGTTCCAATTAGAAAATTAATTATATAAAACAGTTTAAAATCCAAAAGAGAAAAAAAATTGCTCGGTTCGACTGAACCGAAGCGGTTCAGTCTTGTCCGGTTCAAGTGGGAAATGTTGACTAGTGTTGCCTTGCCGTCCGGGCCGGGCATCGGCTTTCTCTGAAGACGAGGATGCCTTGAATGTCAAGTTTCAACTGCGCGTCTCAGACTGGGGCTCTTGTGAGGAGGGAGATTGGGGTTTTGTGGCTGCTCCAAGTCCGCTTTGGGTTTGTTCTTCCCTCGCTGATCCGTAAGCCGATTGGTTGTCTTTGATTGTGTTAGTGGCGATTTTCTTTCTTACGTTGCTTTTGTGCTTGATGTTCTAGGATTTTTTTGGGGTTATGCTTCCTTATTTATTTATCGTTCAGTTAGTTTTCGTAAAATCTCTTTAAAAAATTTTCTTTTTATTTGGCCCTTATTTGTTGTGTTAATGATATCCTAATTATTCATCCCTAATTCAAGCTGTAGACTTTCGTGTTACTGGGTGAGCTATCTTGAGATGGATTTTGATCAGTGTTTGTGCCTCTTTGTGTTCGTCGCTGTAATATGTTGCTGCTTTTGTATGGTTATAATTTCCAGTATGTCCTGTTTGCTCTGATGGATCATTTGATGGGATGAATGGATGTATTTATTAATTTCTAGGTTGTGTGATCTCTCTGTTGTGCATATTTGAGTTTAGACCTGCAGGATTTCCCGGCTAACAATGGTTCAACAGATTCTTATGCTTCCAATTTTATATGTCAGCAGAAGAGATTTGTTACATGGCTAGTCCTGTATAATGGTTAGGTGTTATGCTGTTTCTGCTTCTTCAGACCTATCTTTTTCTTATTTGCTTCACCACTATATGAGGTACAATTTGTAGTTTGAAAATCCCCTTATACAGGATGAGAATTGAGATAGGTAGATGTTAGTAGAGTAGGTCTAGTTGTCACTTGCCAGAACTTAGACCATACTGTTAAGACTTCTTGTTGGTGTCTTTGATTCCTTTAGTGCTTACACCTATGAGAGTGATATTAGGGCTATTGCAGGGTTTTCTAGATTTTCAATGAAAAATGTGAGGCAAAAAAGAGTTTCTGATATGATCAATGCATCTCCATATAGCGTTTTTTCTCTCTCTTCTTTTTCTTATTTTTTGAAAACTCAGTAATACAGGATAATAAAGGTAGATGTAAGTAGAGTAGGTATTAGTTGTCACTTGTCAGAATTTAGACCATATTTAGTGTTTTTAATTCTTTTAATACTTACACCTATAAGAGTAATACTTAGAGGTTGTTCAGTTCATGTGTTTGAGTCTCGAAAACAGTTGTAGAAGGGGAACCTTGGCGCAATGGTAAAGTTGCTTCCGTGTGACTTAGAGGTCATGTGTTTGAGTCTCGAAAACAGTCTCTTATAAAACAGAGTAAGGTTGTGCACAATAAATCCTTCCCCAAGACTCCACATTGGCAGGAATTTCGTACACCGAGCTATCCTTTTTTTCTCATTGTCAATTTTGTTGAATTTCTCCATCCACCAAATATCCAGATAATTTTGACCTAGTTGAACTTTTCTGTACCAGTACACATGCAGTTACCCATCAGAGTTTCTACACTTGCACACCTAATAAGCAAGTCAATAAATACAACATTAGCCTAACTTGACCTTCAACCATTTAAAGTATGATTGCACTGACAGTACCATCCTAAAACATCCTTAATAGCCCAAAGTTCATTTACATTGAAATGTGGGTTTGGGCCTTATCCTTAAAATCATCTTAAACAATGCAAAATGAGTTAACAAGCTGATTTCAAAATCAGGAGTTCATTTAGACTTGAAATGTAGATTTTACAACTTAGCCCATCCTAAAATATCTTAAACAACCCAAATTGAGGTAATAATGATTTCGAAATCAACTTCTTGGGTGCAGAAATGCACACAACACTCTTCAAGCTAGTGAGTTTCTTGATTTATTTTGGGTTGAAACCTTCTAAGTGACTTCATTTAGGCTCGATGTTTGGGTTTTAAGATTTATCTCGTTGTTAACTTTCCTAAAAATCTAAAATGTCAATAAGCTAATTTCAGAATCAACTTGCAGAAATGCACAAAATTTTTAAGAAAATTAATTGACTCATTTTGAGTCAGAAATCTTGCATGTGGTTTTGAGGCTTATCTCATACTAAAATGTCGTAAACAATCCAAAATGAGTCGACACAAATTGCTGAAATCAGCTTGTTGGGCACAAGGTAAGAGTAGATAGGAAAGAAAAAACGAAATTGGGTGTGATTTGGTAAATTTGGGAAACTAGGTTGCACCCTTGTAAAAAAAATGAAAACAAAGAGAAAGATGTGGTAAATTGCCGGTAACTTAAAATGGCATAATTGGTTGACCTTGAACATTCTTCCCTTGTTTGCGACTTGTTTGTTATTTTGATTAGAGTTATATTATTTTACATATAATTTCTTTGTTTAGTTGTATTATATGATCTTTCTGGAAATTGCTGTGTAGTTTATTAATAATTTGTTGTTTAGTTTTATTTCTGATGTTATTAGTTTAATGCTGCTCTGGAATCTTCTCGAGCAAGCTCATATGGAAACACCATAGTTTTGGTATATTGGAAGTCTAGGCCAGGGATCGTTTGTTTATATAGATATTTGTTTCGTTATCTAAACTGAAATTTGTTTTTCATCATGGTACAGCTTAATAATGGTGAATGTATTAGTCCTCTGTCTCTCTCCGTAGCTATGGAAAAGGGACTAAGAAGAAATTTGCTCTCTGTGCCCATGAAGTGTAGACTCTTTGTTCCTATTCTTCAGATACTAATTTGGTTTTCACTCAATTATATATGTTATGGTACTGAGACTGACATCAAATGCTTAAGAAGGTTCAGGGCTTCTGTAAATGTCACTGAGGACAATGTATTAGACTCGTGGACATTTGAAAACACAACAGATGGGTCTATATGCAAGTTTGTTGGTGTTGAGTGTTGGCATCCTGAGGAAAGCAGAGTCCTCAGTATTCGTCTTTCCTACTTGGGACTTCAAGGCCAGTTCCCATTGGGACTTGAGAATTGTACGAGCCTGAATACGCTTGACCTATCGGGCAATAACTTTTCTGGATCTATTCCTTCTGATATTGATAAAAGGCTACCTTATGTCACAAGGCTTGATCTTTCATTCAATAGTTTCTCAGGTGCAATTCCTCCCAACCTGTCTAATTGCATCTTTCTTAATTCCCTCAAGCTCCAGCATAATCAACTGAGCGGAGTGATTCCTTACGAACTAGGCCGCCTCGATAGACTGTCAGATTTTGATGTTTCTAACAATCAGTTAACTGGTCCGATCCCATCATTGCATCAAAATTTTCCTCAAACGAGCTTTTCAAGCAACCCTGGACTATGCGGAGAACCATTGGATGGATGTCCAGGGAGTTCAAAGAAGTCCAATTCTGGGGTAATTATAGGCTCAGCTGTGGCTGGTGTTGTTATAACCATCATTATTGTTGGGGTGGTTTTGTATTTTTGCATGCGGAGAATGCCTATCAAGAAGAAAGAAAAGGAAATAGAAGAAAACAAGTGGGCAAAGTCAATAAAAGGAGTTAAAGGCGCCAAGGTAAGATGAGAGTACTTTTATTTGAATGAGCTGAAACTTTTTCTAGGTTTGCTAAGTTACAATATGGCTTGTTCTCTTTTTTGTTCGGTCAATATATTGAGTCTAAAGGTGAGTCTTTTTCTTATGCTTAGGTGTCTATGTTTGAGAAATCTGTGTCAAAGATGAAGTTGAGCGATCTCATGAAAGCAACAAATGATTTCAGCAAAGATAATATGATTGGTGCTGGTAGAACTGGGACTTTGTACAAGGCAACACTTCCAGATGGCACTTTTCTTGCTATCAAAAGATTGCAGGACTCGCAGAAATCTGAAAAGCAGTTTGTATCAGAGATGGCGACGCTTGGAAATGTTCGGCATCAAAACTTGGTTCCACTTTTGGGCTATTGCATTGCCAAAAAGGAGAAGCTCTTGGTTTACAAGTACATGCCCTTGGGCACCCTCCATGATCAGCTGCACGATCCTGCTTCACAAGGGAAAAGTTTAGAATGGCCAACAAGACTGAAAATTAGTATCGGCGCAGCAAAAGGAATAGCTTGGCTTCACCACAGCTGCAACCCACGCATTCTCCACCGAAACATTAGTTCTAAATGCATACTCCTGGATGAAGATTATGAGCCCAAAATATCTGATTTTGGACTTGCAAGGCTTATGAATCCCCTAGATACACATCTCAGCACTTTCGTGAATGGTGAGTTTGGCGACTTGGGTTATGTAGCTCCTGAGTATTCTCGTACACTAGTTGCAACACTGAAGGGTGATGTCTACAGTTTCGGAGTAGTACTTCTTGAATTGATCACCAGTGAAAAATCCACTCAAGTATCCAAGGCTTCAGAAAGCTTTAGAGGCAGCCTGGTGGAATGGGTAACCTCTCTCTCAAATAACTCTCTTCTTCAGGATGCGATCGACAAATCCTTAATTGGGAAGGACAACAACAATGAGCTGCTCCAATTCTTGAAAGTTGCTTGTTCTTGTGTTTTGCCTGGTCCCAAGGAGAGGCCTACCATGTTTGAAGTATACCAACTCCTGAGAGCTATTGGGGAGAAGTACCATTTCTCAACGGATGATGATATTCTTTTTCCAGTCCCAAGCACCGATGCTGAAACCCTCGAGGAACTTATCGTGGCGAAGTAATATATAAGTTTGGCAATCTATGTAAGCATTTCTGAAGGCAGCAAAGCAACATTTATTTCTTGCTTTACATGGAACTTAAAGTGGCCTTGTGGATCAAGTTGTTTCATAGGAACTTAAAATAGTATATATATAAGTCTATATATAAGTCAAAAAGATGATGATTAATCTCATCTTTTAGTTTTTTTTTTCCTTTTTGTAAAAGATTTATCTCTGGTATTTCTACTATTTCCATGTTTTTGTTGCTGTGTTTGTACATGAGTGGCAATCTAGTACTACATCTCTCTAATAGCACTACACAATTTAACTTGTGCTGTTTACAGTGATCATTGATCATTCAGTTTCAGTTTCTTACTAGATTGAGCTGATTCTCATGTGAATTCTACAAGAAAAAAGCCTTGCTGAGAATTATTATCAAGAGATTTTGTTTCTGTTTTTGTTATTGAGATTGTATTAGTGTTAATGTTGCTTCATTTTGAATTTTCAAATAGGTAATTTGATAATCTTGATGTTCAAGTTTTATTTGATTAATTCTAGATTTAAGCGACTCTTTCTTAGTTCACTTACTGAATAAATTCGGAGCAGAAGAATATTAGTCTATGTTGAGATTCAAATTTTGATTCTTACTGTTTTACCACATCTGTGCGTCTGCTGTTTGAAGTTTTTTGGTATCAAATAGTATCACTTTAGTTTAGATTATGAATTGAGTTATCAAGGTCGAAGTGCCTTATCCCAAGTAGTAAACATAGAGACGTGTGTTGTTTGAGGTTTTGGATTCAAGTCCTTTTAGTAACATGTATTTGTTGACTGAGGTGCTATGACGATTCAAGTTTTAGTAACATGTATTTGTTGGCTAAGGTGTTATTTCGGCAATAGACTCTTATCAACATAGTGATATCGCGTCTCTAAAAAATCCCTTAGGGAGTTTTCTGATATGGGGTTGTTTCGGCGGTGGGATTGGTTACTATAAAAAGTTTATCCACTACAGTTTTCTTCTTACGTCGTGATCAATTGCAGTTTCTTGATTTATCTTCTCACAAATAGTTATAGAGCTGATCGTGTGAAACCGCTAAGGTGGTAGATTCTATCTTTTTTTGCAGAAGAGTTATCAAGTCGTTGATTTATATTCTTGTGATTAAATCGTTTAAGAATAAAAGGTAAATTTGGATATAAAATAAGAGGTGAGATTAGACCTGATCTTAGGTCGGATCTGAATCGGATTTGGCTCCGTAATCGAGTCAAGGGGTCGGTAACCTGTTGACTCCAATATGATCGGTTACGGTGAGATTAGACTTGACCTTGGGTTATCAATCGACGATTTGAAGGTCAAATCATTAATTATGTTTTTGCCATTGGAAATCGACGGTTGACCATTGAGAAAGTTTTTTTTTAATTTTTTTAAACATTTAAGATTATTTAATTATTTTTTATCAATGATTATGATTTAATATATATTATTTTTAAACTTTATAAATAATAAATAGTTCATTTTATTAGTTTTATATTATTTTTTCTATCTCGTCTATAAATTTTGAAATCTATCATTTTTTTATTTCAGTTCTTCAATTCTAATAGAAAGAGTTTCATCTCGATCTTAGAAAAGTAAGAAAATAGTTCATAAATATGAATCTCAACGATATTCAATTTATCAATAATGAATCAGAATAACTTTCGACGTCCAAGACATAATGAAATACCTAAACCTCTAAGGTTCGGGATACTACATCTTTAACGTCGTTCATTTTTACTAAGCATTTTAAAAAAATCATTTTTCTATCTAGAGAATTACATACAAAATGTAAGTATTATAAAATCTTCTACAAATTCTAATCGGACGTGGTTATGGGTCATTAAAGTAATACATTGAAATAAAAACATCCTGAAGAAATTTAGAATTGAATATTCACAAACTTAATTATCCACATTTTCATCAACTAGTGGAATAATAAATTAAGAGTTATTAGCTAGATTTATTTATGTAAAATATCTTTCTTTTAGTTTTCGATCTAAATGCACATTTTAAAATTTTTATCAAGAATCATTTAACCCATTTACTAAAGTTCCTGAACTATACTTATCCGTACAATAAAAAAATTAGTAAGGTAAGAAAAAAATTAATTAAAATTTTAATAAATTAAATAATAATTTTTTTTATCTTCATATTTAGAGTGACCAATGACAACTCATTCATACATAAGTATAACTTACCATTGGATCAATAACTCTTAAATAATTCAAAAATATTTATTAGTATAGAAGTTTTTGATAATGCATGTACTGTTTATAACATCTCTCATTAAGTTTAGAAGGATATTGATTAACTTTTAAAATATTTTTAATATTATTTGATAATATCAATTCTAATAAATTTTTTATGTTGATTTGTTATTAATTATTTATTTTTTAATATTAACATTATATGTCATATTTTAAATTTCTATGTTTAAAATGAATTAAAAATTAAAAAAATTAAATTAAATCAATTAAAATTATTACTACTTATTTATAATAGCATCCTAATACAATATAATAATGAGTAGATTTTATAAAATTAATAAAATAAGAATTAAATTTTTTTTAATATAATGTAAGAACACGTTGAAATTTAACATATCAAAAATTAACATATTCATTTCAATATAAAAAATTATTATATATATTTTTTCATAAAATACTAATAATATTTATTTTTACACCAATATAATATATATATATATATATAGTAGCATTTGTGAAATTTTAAAAATATTTAATGATACAATAAAGAACTTTTTGATATTTATTATCTTACTTCTTATTTAGTTATGATAAATTATTTTAGCATAATTTTAATTTTAAATGAATATATTATAAATAAATTTTTATCTCCTTGTGTTACGCCTCGAGAAAGCCGTACGAAAAATTTCGGTAGCATCTCCCCAGTAACTATAACAATTCCCCTAAATACATGCATAAATAAACGGCCACAGACGGTCGGTGAATAGGACTACACGTCCAATAGACACACACAACAATCAACAAATATAAAGTAAAGGCCTACACGGTCATTCAATCACCAACACATGCATATACCACACAGACAGGATATACGATCTACTCGGCCGAAACCACTAACCAAATGCAAATGTAATACCAAAAACATTAACCATAAAAATTCCATACACCATATCTGAAACTTCGAAACAGAAAACTCCAAGAAATCACAAAACACGAGTCCATGTCCACAAAACACAAATAGATGTCTACAAATTCAACTATAAACCATACTAATAAACGTTAAACCAACTGCAAACCAACAGAAACCTTCCGAGGTGAGATAGCAGCAACCGACCCAAATCTCCAAGCTCCAAGTACCTATCTGTTACTTGGGGAGAAAATAAAACAATCCCCATGGTCTGGGTAGTGAGCATTAGATACTCAGTGGGTACAGAAAATAGTGCATATAGAGATATCAGAAAGGATAACAAGGACATAATAACCAGGATAATCAAGTATAGAAGAAACAAGATATACATGGTAGCAGGTATCAACAGAGTATCAAAAGTATCAACTGATCAAACAGGGTATATCAACTGAGACGATATGAAAAAAATCAAACTGTGCAACAAGTATAGATATCAGGTACATGTAAGCATGTATGTAATGTCATCCAAGTGCAACAATCATAGCAAATAAATGCAGCAATCCACAAGCATATGAATGAAGTAAGATATGTAATAACCTACCAACAAATGCATGTAATATGCATCAACCATCGGAATCAAAATATCCGTCACTGTCCGCATTCGTCGTCCCCAGTCACTCTCCTAGAGCTTAGTGAACTGAGGGGCCAAACATGACATACTGCACAACTCCAACAACTGACCACTAAAGATAAGTGGGGAGGGGCAGTGTGGCAGGAGGGCAATGTAGCCAGTCCTGGTCGCACCCAACTGTAGTGCAACCTCTTACCTATGTGGCACCACAACACGGTGCAGGTAAGATCCAACAACAACAACACCTACAACTATTATGGATGTATGATGATTATCCCAACATGTAGTAGCTAAAATCAATTAGCATGCTCAACAAGAATCAGCAGGAGTCAACATAGGTCAATGATACCATAGCTGTTATTATTCTAACCATGGATAGATCATATGGACATCATACAGCAGGCAATAGACAACGGATCAGATGAGTACTAACTGGATAAATTCTACCGAAAGCAAGGGTATCAACATGATATCAAATAGATCATCATAAGATCAAACAACAGGTATCAAGCAGTGATCATCAAGAGTGTCAACTAAATACTATCTATACAGCATGGATATCAACAGAATAGATAGAAAGACAACAATACATGCACAGAACAAGAACTCCTGTATTGACCAAGTACAGGGTACCCACAATAAGGTATCATAGATCAACAAAGAAGAAGGGAGACTGTGTTGATAGCCAACTAATCATATCCAAGGTCAACAGTTATGTATCAAGCAACAAATATAATACTGATAACAAAGAGCTAACAGACAGATGTAGCAAGGATAACAACAAAATATCTAACAAGGGCAACAAGGATAATAATACGATAACTAACATGGGTAAGAAGGACAACAACAAGATTATTAATAATGGATAATAAATCATGTACTAAATGAAATCTGTGATGACCAAACACAGAAGTACCCACTTGATTAGATGACCGTCAATCACACTCCGAGAATAATAGGATCAATCAACTCAAGGTCATGAAATTAAACAATAAAACAATACTTACTCAAATGATACTGTATCAAATATGCAGTAATTAAACTCTCCCATTAAATCTAACTAATCCCTCATTCGATTACCCTAACTCAGGTTAGACTAATCTAACCATTTGGTTGCGATTAATAGGATTTAACTAATCAATTAATTAGTTATATTAATTAAATTAATCAATACACCTAATCTCATGTTTAATCAAATCCTAAATTAAATTCATTCCATACTTAAACAACTGAATTCAACAGATCGATTAACACTTGTTAGTTTAACTCATGCTAAGGATCCATTAAGATCCGACAACACAACTAATTCTATTAAGGTTCTTAATCGCAACCTTTACAAGAACATACCAACCGAATCCAACATCAACAGAATACCAAATCAATAGTATTGAATCTGTCAAACACACCATCCAAACAATTCCATAAACTCCACTAGAATCAACAAGAAGTTTACCTCCAAGATCAATCCCAATTAAGCCCTCAAATCAAGCCTCTGTTCAGCCCGAACCTTTCCTTAATCAACCGAAACCTATAAAACAGTAACCACCTCCAATAACAACATACTAAGCAAGAATCTAATCCAATGAAACAAACTGCTACAAGATCTAACCAACATCAACTTACCTCTAGATCTGATCAAAGCCTAATCAAGCCAAGCTCTTCTTCACCGGCAGTGGACGGCGAAGGCGCGGTGGTGGAGGGTGCGGTAGCGTCTGGCCGCGAAGGGCAGGTGAGGGCGACGACTGATCGCACTCGAGGTGGAAGAAGGCGAGGGCTCAGCGATGTCGCAGACGGTGGCGTGCGGCTGACCTCTTCTCTGTGCGTCGGGCGGCGGAGAGGGAGGCGCGGCGGCGTCGAGCTAGGCGTGCGGCTAGGGGAGGAGATCTCGCCGGCAACAAGGAGGAAGAGAAGGCTTCTTCTCCGTGCTATGGGCGACAAAGGCGGCGGTGTTGGGCAGCAAGGCAGCAAAAGGAAAGAGGGAGAGGAGGCGGCGACGTCGAGCGAAGATGGAGAGAGGATCGGGCAGGGTGCGCGCGATTCCTATTATAACGAGGAATCACAGTGATTTAGTCGGTGAAATAACCGGGCTAAACTAACTTAGGTTAGGTTTATTATAACGGTTGAACCGGTTACTGTAGTAAATCGGATTCGATCTTGGTTCGCTTGGTTTACTAACCAAACGACCTCTGATTTGACTCAAACCGATTTTGTTGGATTCGTCTTCGCAAGACGAATCTTTTCGTCTATTTTATTTTATCAAAACCTCTTCCAGTACGAACCAAACCAACTTGGTTCAGTTTGGTTCAATTTTGGTTCGTTTGGTTCACCAACCAAACGATATCTGATTTGACCCAATTCAGTTTCGTTGGATTCGTCTTTGGAAGACGAATATGTATCTTATATTTATTAACCTAATGAATTTCTATTTTTATGATTTACAAGTTTAATCTAATTGTCTAAATCAAATAAGTTAGGGTTTAATTAATTAAACCTAATCTAATTTATTTTTAATCTAATTAACCTTCCTAATATTTCCTTGAACCCCTGAAATTAAATTTAATTTAATTCACAAATTACCCTCAAATTTCTGGTATTTTACACCTTGTATATCAGCAATGAAAGCAAAATGAAAAAAATATTTTTTATCATATTTTTAATATTTATTTAGTTGTATTTGCTTTAGATCCTAAAGTTAAATTTGATATTTTATATAAAATATTAATGATGTATTATGATATTTTAATTTCATTTAAAGATTATTCCTCCTTATTATTAATATTAAATAAAATATTAAAAATAATTTATATAATATTTATAAAGATTGTATTTTAAAATATAGATTAGAAATTAATATATCCACAGTATAAAATATTAATAACAATAGTAATTTAAAATTTATAAAATTATAATTTTATTAAGAGAATGGACGAAATGTCTACCAAGATCCTCACGTCCTCACAAGAATTTGAAAATTATTTTATAACTTTTTGATTTTAGTTAAATAAATAGTAAGCGGAATTTTGATATTCTATAGTAGTGGTTGTAGAAGACTCAAAGATTTCCATCATTTCCTTCGTAATAAAAGAAATTCTAGTTTGTCCAATGACAACCATTGCTTAGAACAAATGTTTAATTCTGGAATTAATATATTAGACAAACGAAGATATGTTTGTCTCCTGACTCTTTGGAAGCACAAACATTACTTGATGATTGAACTAGAACTGCTACAAGGAATAAACTTTCAAACGATGATGTAGAAGACTTTGATATCGAAGGAACTAACACTATGGGAAATGAAAGCAAGTAACAATGTCACTTTCTGAAGTATTAAGGGTAAAAAATAAGTTAACTACGTGAGCTATGATTCTCTTAGGCTGCGTTTGTTTCCGGAGACAGGGACACAAATACAGAGACAGAAATATTTTGAGAGACAGAGACAAAATAGGATTTTTAAGTCCACTTTCAAACTGGGGACTATGTATACCGCCGACGGAGACCATAAATGCGTTCCTGTCTCTACTATATATTTCTGTATTTCTTAAACCAAACGCAGCCTTATACCCTAAGGGAATACATAGACAACTTAAATAAGTACAAATCTTTTTTCATTATATATATACATATATATATATATATATATTATAAATTTAATAATTAATTAAATAATAATAATTTGAACTGTCACGAACAATGAATCAAACCGTAACTAGCGATTCCGAACTATGAATTATAATCATTTTGGACAGTAAAGGTTAAGGGTCGACATTTTTGAAACCATCGAACTAACAATTTCGAATTGTCAAACTAGCCAAAGGCAGAGCTAGAATATTAATTCAACATAGGCAATAATATAATATAATTAATAAAAAATTTTATAATCATAAAATATTATAAAATAATTACCTTATAGTTGTTCTTTCTAAGTCTTCATATTTTGAAACCTTGGTACAATAGCTTCATATCAACTGTTAGAAATATTTCTTTCTCTTTATACATAATAAGACTATCATTCATCCAATCATCACTCATTCGATTGCACAACTTATCTTTCGCAATTCTCATGGTAGAAAACACTCTCTCTATAGTTGCAGTCGCAACCAGTAAAATTAATGACAATGTCAAAAGCTTATATAGCAATGGGTACACCAAACTTTTCTTTTATATAACTAACTTCTCTAAAAGATCACAAAGATCTTTCAATTCTTGAAATACTTTGTTAGAACGTATATCACATATATAAGTTTTAAGTTGATCATCAAGTACGAGGAGATCAAATCTTGAGAAATCTTATGAATATGAATAAAACTCACCTAATTGTATCAATTTTTTCTAGTCAAAAGCTAACATGAGTTTTGTGGACACAAACAAACTATACAAAGAGGTAACTCTGTACTTGCCTTTGAGAAATGGTCATTTAACTCTTGACATTGCATATTAATAATAACATATAATAAATCAACACGATAGTGATGTAAATTTATCACTTCTAGTGGATTTCGATGGGGACAACCATGTGGTGCCCAACGTGTGAATATATATCCATTTTGAGAATATCAATGTAATGTTGTTGGCAAAAATAGTGAACCTTTTCTAAAAATGAATCTTAACCATCATCTCTCATAAGCATACTTATACCAAATCCATATTATCTTGATCTTTCTTTTGCAATGTCGTCAATAATTCACTTGAAATCCCTACGATATGTTTCATCAAGTGCAGATTGAATGCAAAATCAAATGAAAGTATTGACTCTAATAAATTAAATATTTTAGTTTTTTATCATAAGAACTGGAATTATCTTCTAAAATCATTTCAAGCACATCATTGACAACAGAGAACATAGAAATTAAGCTAATTAAAGAATTATAATGTGACCCCCCAACGTGTATCCCCAACACGTTGAAGGGTAATTTCTTGATTAAGTCTTCGACCATATGAAATTTCACCCCTCTCTAATATCTCGATATTAAAATTTGAATGTTTACCCTTAAAAAGATTAGAATGTTTGTAGGATGTGTAAAACAATGTATGTAAATTGCACATGAGTTCTCCTTCAAAATGAGTGCTTTTAGACCATTAAATTTACCCTGCATATTAGTTGCTCTATCAAAACTCCGTCCTCTCAACTTAGAGATGCTCAAATTATATTTAGAGAATATTTTATCAATGACAACTTTAAATATTATCAAAGCATCGTTTCATATTATGGTTGCTAACACATACCAAATTACAAACGGCGAATCGGATGTTCTATGAGGAGAACAAGGAATGTGTCCTATGTCACCAACGAGATGAGTCCAATGACCACTTATTCTTTGAGTGCCCCACCACTAGGGCTCTTTCTGACAAAGTAAAGCATTGGTTAGCAAATCATCAACGTTAAATGAGCTATTTCAGATTTTTGGACAGCATTATAAAGATGGTAACCGCAAGACGAAGGCTTAATATCTTGACATCTCAAGCATGATTTATGTGCTTTGAGAGGCCCGCAACAAGTCTTGCTACGAGGGGAAGACACCAAACGAGGAGATGATGCTTCGGAAGATTCAAATACATGTGTTCTAATTTTTAGACCATGCTTGAGCAAATGGAGGGCCTGATTTTTGGCGATCATCTGATATTCTATATCTACCAATTTTTATGATTTTATTGAATACATTACTTGTTGGGTGTTGATGTCTTGAAGAGTTCAGTGTTGAAAGTATGTAAGTGATTGACTGTGTCACATTAGGCGACATGTGCCCAAATGATGTGTTTTGATGTTGATAGCGTGTAGGAGGAGCTACCTCAAGTGTAGAGGTTCAATCTCCATCAAGAGGTTCAAGCTCCATGATGGACTTGTATGCTTTGATTCTACTTTGAGAGTACTCTCAAAGTATATTTATACAATATGTATATATTTCTGGAGTTGTAGTACTGGTAACATATTCAATTCCAATAAAATGCATGCCCACTACTATCTATATAACGTAAAACAACTAACATTTACTCCTTTGTCGATACATCATGAGATTCATCAACTAAAATAGAGAACAATGAATCATCAATATCTTTGATAACAACATTAATTATTTCAATTACACAAGCACTTACTATATCTTTCTGAATATCAGTTAATGTTAACTTGCAATTTTTAAGAGTATTTTTTAATATCACATCATTAATCTCTTTATTATCAGCACTTAAAGACATTAGTTAAATAAGAAAGTTACCTGGATTAAGAGGACCTTCAATTTTGTCATGACCCTAAAATGAATTCTCTTATCGCAACAAAACTTTAATACAATCAATCAAAACATTAAGATGGATATGATAATCATTTCGCATTTGCTTTAACTGTTTGTACAAAATTGATTGAATATGCTCATCTTAATTCATCAAAGCTTCATATTCATTCAAGCTTTATGATGTCCACTTTCATGCTAGCCAACATGAATATTTAACCTATTTTTACCCTTCTAATTTGTGAATCCTTCGCTAACAAAAGTCTTTCCTCCTACTTGTTTTTCCTTAGTTGTCTTGAAGAGATAGCAATACAAATAATATACTGTATTTTTTTCTATACTATATTCCAATCAATCATCAAATTTCTTAAATCATGAAGGATTGAACCATCTAAATTAGCTTGCTCCAACTTTTCATTTTAAAAATTCATAGCTTGAAGGGTGACATGGACCTTTTTGCAAATATATCCTTCGAGCTGATCGCTAATGTCGGCATTATAAGCATAAATTAAAATCCTTAGTTCAAGATCTATCAATAATTATGAGAAATCAAAATTTTCAACTCTAACATCTCCCATGTTTTATTCTTCGTTCTAGATTTTTTTTTTCTTTTAAAAAATCTATATATTGTAGACATAGTGATTTTTTAATAAAATAAAAAAATAAATTAACAATCCAAACTTAAATACTGAAAATCCTAAAGTCATCTAATACCTGATTGTACTGCATGGCTTAAAAAAACTTCAAGGTCTCAAATAGAGTTTTGTTGGCTATACGGGTCATTAACTACTTAGCGTAATTGATTATTCAACTGGAGAATAGAAGATGTCAACACTCTCCTTTTTCTTCAATGAACAAAAAAATTTGGATCCTACCATACCTTGTGTGTGTCATTATTTCATGTTGCATTTTCATATATACCGTCTATCTAATTAATCTTATTTTTTATTTTACACGAAATTGGATTGTCTAGGTAAACCTCTAAAATTGGCATTTTCCTAAGGCAAATTGTTAAGAACAATTTTACAAGCGCAATGCTGAAAACCAAAACAGTCGCTTCGCGAGCCGTGGCGTCGTTCCCTAGCGTGGCAACGACCGACTCCAGTTCACAAATTAAGAGGCCACAAATCAAACATCTATAATATAATCGAGATTTAACTGTTAAGTCCAACTCGAAAGCAAATTTCAAAAGAATACAACTTTTCATAGCACAACAATAAGACCCAAAAGAGGCCAGCGCGCGTCATTTTTTTTCCGGAACAAGGAAAAAAGTTTAGGGAATTAGGGTTACCTTTGATCGAGCTTCATTGCTTGTTGTGGAAGGTGGAGGGCGGAAGGCAAAGGAAGCAGCTAGGAGGCGCGTAGCTTGGAGCGGACTACAGAGGTCGGAGAGCATGTGCGGAAGGCGAGGAGGCGTGCGTGGAGAACGAAGACAAAGTTTAATTAGGGATTGGATGTTTAATTAGGGCTCATGTTAGCTCCACCCGTGGAACCCACGGTGTGACTTAAGGCATAGGCCACAATGCCTATGCTTAGGGCCCCAAAAGAAATTGGGGCCCATTATTTTTAACATTTGAGTCACCAAGCGTTACACATTTTAACGTTACCATAAAAAAAAAAATTGAGAAACTACGATGATCACGATGAAAGAGAATATTATCTTAGTTTCATTGAGATTCTAATCTTTATCCTCTTCTACAACTCTACTCAGTCGTAACTAACTCAGTTATGCCCCGAGGGCAATATCATACCTACTCTGCTTCTTATTTTGATCGGTTATCCACTGCGTTACATATTTTAATGTTATCATCAAAAAAATTAAGAAACTGTAGTTAATCACGACAGAGGAGGATATTATCTCGATTTCATCAAGATTGTAATCCTTGTCCTCTTCTACAACTCTACTCAGTCGTAACTAACTCAGTTATGTCCCGAGGACAATATCATACCACCTACTCCGCTTCTTATTTTAATTTGATTTATCCACTGCTCAATTCTCGTGTTTATTCTTATTTACTCATTAATTGCTTTCTTCAATTTTATATGAAATTCCATCCTACAAATACGTACAATTAACAATTTATGGTGTATTTATTTATTTATTTATTTATTATTCATGTTATTTTCTTCTTTCCATCTCATTTTGCAATCAGAAAACACGCCCATTTAATTATATATATGCCTTATTTTATAAGATAATAAGACCTAATCAATTATTTCCTTTTCAATATCTCTCAAAAACTCTAACTGTTAGTGATCTCGTAATTTTTTCCTCTCTCAATAGTGCTTCGTGCTCTTAATTTTCCTTTCTTATCAGTGATTTCGTACGTTTCTCCTTCCTCGCCAATAAAAAGGGTGCTCCTCTAGCTTCTCCCTCGTCGGTAATATTTCTTCCTCGCTCTTTCTTCTTCTTCACGATAAGAACATGCATGAATTAAAGATTTTTTTTATCCATACAATGCAAAGTAGAATGCTAGTCTTTTAAATATCAAAATAATTTTTTTCCCATTTTGCAATTTTTGTATGATGATAAATATTTGCTCGTTAATTCGGATTGGGAACTCTAGATTTTTATTAATAGTATCTAATTTAACATGATTCATAAAAACTTTGATACTTATTGATTGTTTTTTTTTTTTTGATACTTATTGATTGTTTTTTAATGTTTGAGAATAATTTCATATATAGTTTTTAAAAATTTGGATTGATTAGTCATTTACGTGCATGCTTACGGCTGCTTTTTTATTTCAAAGTCCATTCATAATTTTTTTTTTTTTATCGTTCGATCGTATGTAACATGTTATAGATCTCAGTGCTCTTCTTTTATATTTTATTTTTCAATTTTTGTGCCATCGAGGGGAAGGCACAAGTTAAGTGTGCTTTCACGTCGTCAGCAGACTTAACTGGGTATGTGCGATTGTGTTTCGACTTTTTATTATAAAAAAAATTATTTATGAATACTATCTGATAGAATTATAATGCTTAAATTAATCGATCCAAATAAAAATTAATATTTATTTATTTTTGATTATATTTGTGCAGGTAATAGTCAAACTTTGAAATATCATTAAATTGAAACTACATGGCATAATCAGTTTTTATTTTTTCCTTAATTTTAAACAATTTTATTTTGATAAAATAGTAGGGGCTTATATATATTTTTTAATTATTATTTAAATATAAATATCTTTATTAAAAAAATATGATTCTGATTGTATAAAATATATGAAAAAGAAGAAGAATTTATTTAATATGCACTTGATAGATTTGTTATTAATATTAAAAATCAAAATTCAAAAAATAATATAATTAAAAATTTTAAATGAAAAAGCAATTAAATTTTCAGTAGAAGATAATACTTTAGGACAAAAAGAAATCTATCAAGAAATTTTTAATAATCACAAATCTAATTTATTAAATATTAATATTAATGAAGAAGATTATAATAATTTAGAGGAAGAATTAATAGATCTTGAAGATAATTTTTTTAATAATATTGATGAAATTATTATTCAAATATATATAATCTAGCATAATGAACAAATATAAATATAAATATAATAGATTTATTAGTTGAAAAAGTTCAATTAGAGAAATCAATATCTCTTGTTCAAATAATGAAAATTCTAGATATTTTTCTAAGATTCATTACATTCAAAAATTATCAAATGGAGAAAAATATGATAAAAAATGGCTAATATATTTAAAAGAATTAGATAAAATATTTTGCTGTTGTAAATTATTTAATCAAAAATCAATTAGCAAACGAAGTTTGTTGAGATTGAAAAAAAACTTAGTACCAAGCTTAAAAGTCAAGAAACAAACAATGAATTATAAATATGAATATTTGGTTTGATATTTAAATGAAATTGCTTAAAAATAAAACCATTGATCAAAATTTATAAGAAAATATAAATAAGAAAAAAAAGAACATTGAAAGAATATATTAATAAGAATTATTGTTATTGTTAAAAAAAATTAAAAATTAATTTGGCATTTCATGGTACAAATGAGAAGATTTACAAGATAATAATGAAAATTTTTTAGGTTTAATTGAAATGATGGTAGAATTTGATCCTATAATGCAAGAACACTAAACATATTCAAAATTGTGAAATTCATAATCATTATCTTGGTCATAATATACAAAATGATTTAATAAATATATTAAGAAAAGAAATAAAAAATATTATAATTAAAAAATAAAAGAAACAAAATACTTTTCAAGTATACTTGAATGTACTCCAAATATAAGTCATTAAAAATAAATGTCCTTATATTAAGATATGTAGATATTTAAACAAGTTCAATTAAAATAGAAGAATATTTTATAGAATTTTTAAAAGTAGATAATACATCAGGAAAAAGTCTTTTTGATACACTTATTAGTATAATAAAGAAAATTGAACTTGATATAAATGACATAAGAGAACAAGTATATGATAATGGGGCTAATATGAAAGAGAACAAGTATATGATAATGTGCTAATATGAAAGGTAAACAACCAGGCGTACAAAAGAGATTAGACATAAATTCTAAAGATTTTTGTATGCTATGTGATTATTATAGTTTTAATTTAGTACTATGTGATATGACTAATTCTTGTTCTAGTATTATAATATTTTTTGGTGTAATACAACTTATTTATTCATTATTTTCTTCTTCTAAAAAAGATGAAAATTTCTGCATGTTTATAATTTAACTCTTAAACCATATTTGGGAAAGTTAGATTGAAAGTGTTAAAGCAATAAAATATCAAGTTCTACAAATAAGAAAATCTTTATATAAACTTGTAAAAACTAATGATGATCCTACAACAAAAAGTAAAGCATATTCTTTAACAACATATGAGTTTTAAAATTCTGAAATTTTATTAGGTATGACTATTTGGTATGATATATTTTTTACAATTAATACTGTAAGTAAAATTTTACAATATAAAGATATGAACATTGCTCTTGCATTAGATTAATAAAAAGTATTGTTTCTTTTTTTTAATGATTATAGATAAAATGGATTCATATCTATATTGTAATTTTTTGCCAAAGAAATTGCAAATGAACTGAATATAGAACCAAAATTTTATGAAAAAGGTATAATTAGAAGAAACAAATGATTTGATGAGAATAAAATTAATGAGGTAAAATTTTCACCTAAAGAATCTTTTAAAATTAATTAATTTAATTATATTATTGATTATACTATTTCTTCACTTCAAAATTGGTATGAATAATATAAATATACGAAGATAATTTTAATTTTTTATATGATATAGAAAAGTTAAAATTCCTTGATGATGATTTTTAAAAATAAAATATTTAATTTTTGAAATTTTTTTAACACACGATATGCTATTTGATATTGATGATTTAGATTTTTTTAGAATTAAAATTTTAAAAAAATAATAAATTAAAAATTAAAAACAACACTTGGGATATTGAACTTTATAAAAAAAATTAAATTCTTCCCCTAATGGATGCATAGCTTATAGAATATTATTGACCATACCTATTAGTTTAGTTTCAGTAAAAAGAAATTTTTAAAATTAAATTTAATAAAGTTTATTTATGTTCAATAATTAATATCTGAAGAAAGATTAAATAATTTAGTAATTTTATCAATTGAAAAAAATTATTACAAAACTTGAATATAAAATTTTAATTATCAAAAAGTTAGACAACTAAATTTTATACAAATTTTCTATCTTTAAAAATTAATATTTTATTTAAAAAAAATTAAAATCCACCTTTATCGGTCCCAAGTCCAAATGAAAAAGATTGAGGGAAAATTAAAAAAATAAAAATATTAAAGTCCTAAAAAATAATTTTTTTAGACTACCCTTGTGTAGATGAGATGCTCTTTTGATAAATTTTAAAAGAGAAATATCTTTTTAATGATATAAATATGGAAGGATTGTTTTTAAAGTATGCTTTAAGTAATATGAGATCATTAATTATATAATGATATCAACTACTCTTTTATATAATGGAGAATTTTATTTATAACTTTATGATTATTGTATTTTCAACTCTCTCGTTGTTCTATCTAAATAAATTTAAGCTAAAAGACTCCCTAAATTACTTTATTACCATGTTATAAGTGGGATTAACAATATTATTTTAAGATTTTCACTTGAGTATTTTGAGATTTTATATTGAATTATACTCCCTCTTAATGTTTATTTGTATTATTATTAATTGAGTAAATAAATTAATGAAATCATCCTTTTAATATGGATAGCTATATATCATTAGTCATTAATTATTTATGCTAGAATATTGTTTTTAGCAAAGAAATCTAGTGTGAATTTCATTCTATTTAATATGAGTTTAGTTAGGACTAATAATTTATATGGGCAAAAATTTAAAGAGCGATCCTCATTTTCATTTTTGTTGCAAAACATCTTTTTTTTAAAAATAAAAAATTAAAATAACATCCTAGTATATTTTTCATCTTTAAAATACTAATATTCAAGTATTATTGAAGTAGTTTCGACAATATAATATGTTAAAATAAATCAATTCAATTTAATCAAAATTATTATACATAAAGTGTTATTATATCAAAATATTATTTATCAACTTATTAAAATTATTTAAATTTATTAAAGATTATTTTATATTGGTCAAAATCATTTCACGATAATAGCTATGCCATAACTATTGTAATTGTAGAAGTATGATATAATTGTTCTAGTATAGTGTAACAACTATAGTTATAGTTACTATCATAATGTTTAAATGATTTTATCAAATTAAAACTATTTTGGTAAAATTTGATAAAAGTATTTTGATAAAAATAGTAATGCAAACAAGAAAATAAATATTGTGGGAAAGAAAATAATTTTTTTAAAAATAAATTAAAGATAAATTTCAAATACAATAAAAAATATTTAAAATTGATGTAGGTGTAATAAATAAAAATAAATTTAAAAATATTGAATAAATTATAAGGACTCTCGTCTCAATTTATATATATTACAATCATGAATAAATTATGTTATTCAAATTAATAAAAAATAATATAAAAATTTTATTTATTAAAGTGATTGTATGATCCAACGAAAGAATTAAATTAAATTATATAATATACATATCTTTAAATGTACTATCTTTTATAAATGAGTCAATTTGCATATTGAAATCGTGTAATATCATTTTCCCAATATTTGCATATTGAACAAATGACTCGATGACATTTTTTTTGGTCAAAAATTTAATTAATGTTTATTTATCTTTACAAGACATTGAAATCTTAACATTAATTTTCTTTACAAGCAACACTTTTCCTTTGTTTTTCTTCACTTTAGGAAAATAATGAATGATTGATCCATCTTTAATTATTTGGAATTCCTCATTAAGAATAGAATATTGATCCTTTTTAATTATTTTTTAAATAATTTTTATTTCAAAATAAAAATAGAGTAAAATTAAAAAGACACTCTTTATAGTTGCTAATTATTATTTTTATTAAAAATTAAAATAATATCCTAATATATTTTATCTTAAAAATAATTTTAATTAAATTAATAAATATATTTTTTTATATTGATAATTTTGACTAATTAAATTGATTTATATTAATATGCTACTATAACAACATTCTAGATGTTTTTATTTTACTTTTATATCTATTTATTTAGAGAAATAATAGATTGCATATCCCTTTCTCTGTTAATCTATTCTAAAACAATATACGGATAAATTAAAAAATTCATTCGTGCATTAATTTTTTAATATATTTAATCCGTTCAAAATCAGAGGGAAGGAACATGCTTTCGTGGCCTTAGTCATGGTCGTCAACCTACCGCGCTCGAGTCTCTCCGACGGCGCCACGAGATTGCTCACGATCACGAGAAATCCCACGGTCGCGGACGGTCTCACTCACACGACCGCTCGACCATTAAAACGAAAGCTCTCTTTTTAAGTTTCACCGAAAAAAATAAAAAACTTTTTTTAATTAATTATTTAAATTTTGTTTTGCATGGAAAATTCGAAATCATAAGCGCCAGCTCATCGGATGTCGCTGTCACTGGAAGCTTCCTCTCCCCTCTATAAATCGAGACGCCTCTTCCACCTCCGTTGTCTCATCGAACGCCGGCCGCCAGGGGAGGAGGAGGAGAAGCAGCAGCAGAAGAGCGAGCGATGGCGCCGGAAGCAGTGAGGAACAAGAAGGTAGTGCTGAAGCACTACGTGGAGGCCGGGCGCGGCCCCAGGGAGAGCGACGTGGAGGTCGTCGCGACGGAGACCGTCGTCCTGGCGATTCCCAATGGCTCCCCGCCGGCGCTGCTCGTCAAGAATCTTTACCTCTCCTGCGATCCCTACATGCGCAGCCGCATGGCCAAGCACGACCCGCCCGGCTTCGTCCCCGACTTCACTCCCGGCTCTGTACGTACGCACATCGCAACCCTAGGATCGAGTCGATTACGTACTGTGATAATAGTTGAATGTGATTCGAATGCATGTTTCTACTTTGTTCGAAGGTGATTACTGGCTTCGGAGTGAGCAGAGTGGTGGATTCCACGCATCCCGATTTCATGGTTGGCGATCTGATTTGGGGCATTACCGGATGGGAAGAGTACAGCCTCATCGTCTCTGATTTGGGGAGTTTCTTCAAGATCAGATACACGGACTTGCCCCTTTCTTACTATACCGGTCTTCTAGGTCAGCTTTTATGCCTTAAATTGTTGAGTATTCTCCTCATGATCTTTCCATGCATCTGATCTGCATCAACAATTAATTGTGGTTTAATTAATTTTTATGATTTGCGAGGTTAAACTGAAGGAACGCATGCATAAAACTGCATCCCATTTGATTGCTCCGAGGTCATTCATTCCTAAAAGCGTTCCGATCTAAGTGACTCCATTGCTTCTTCAATGTTACTTGAGATTCATTCATTCCGCAGAATCAGAAGCATTAACTTTACATTAATGATTCATAACAAAGAACTTGCATGACTATTTGAATTCAGTTTTTAAAAATGTATGCAAATATGTAGGTCCTTCTCATAGTTATATCATCCAACTTCGAAATAGAATAATTACATCCAGTTTTGGATGGAACATGGATTTTTCCTACTGAAAGAGAATAATATATAACAAACAAGGACAATTTATTTATTTATATTGAAGAAAGTATCCTGTAGAACCTAAAATGGACTCTTTTTAGGATTTGTGACTTGATCTTTTCCATCGTGTTTGGTCTCAGGCATGGCAGGCATTACAGCTTATGCTGGATTTTATCAAGTCGCGCAGCCGAAGAAAGGCGAACGGGTCTTTGTTTCTGCAGCCTTAGGTGCTGTTGGCCAACTTGTTGGGCAATTTGCCAAACTCATGGATTGCTACGTGGTCGGGAGTGCTGGCTCTGACGAAAAGGTTTGTTCCAAAATGCAACTCAAATTCGCAGCATATCGATTCAAGATCAGATGAAATGGATCCTTAATTCTATGCTGCTTGCCCATTCTGAACTGAAATGTTTGAATTATTCTTCAGGTGGACCTATTGAAGAACAAGTTTGGTTTTGACGAAGCTTTCAATTATAAGCAAGAAACTGATCTAAATACAGCCTTAAAGAGGTCAGTAATACCCGGCCCCGTTCTGAGAATCCCTTGTTCTTCGTCGTCAACAACAATTCTTCCTTGCCAGGTGCTTGCCCGAAGGGATCGACATCTATTTCGAGAACGTAGGAGGCCCGATGCTCGATGCGGTTCTTCTTAACATGCGAGTGCATGGTCGAATCGCTGTGTGTGGGATGATATCTCAGTTAAACCTGGAGAAGCCTGACCCGGTGCACAACCTGTTTTGTCTCATCATGAATCAAGTCAAGATGGAAGGGTTCGCGGTGTCCAATTTTTATCACCTCTACAGAGAGTTTGAGGACGAGGTGGTGCAGCTGATAAGGGAAGGGAAGATCACGTACGTTGAGGATGTTGCTGAAGGACTCGAGAATGCTCCGGCGGCTCTGGTAGGGCTCTTCTCCGGTCGCAACGTTGGGAAACAGCTGGTGGTGGTTGCTCGGGAGTGAAGAATCACTATCTTTCAAACCTTGTTGTGTATACAATAAGAGCCATCTTCTCAATATATATATATATATCTCCAGCCGCGATTTGGTCAGAATCGAATCGTGATTTGGTCGGAAACTGACACGTGCCACTGCCGTCGCGTTCCGGCCAAATTACGCCGGATTCCGATCACAATCAAGCCAAAATCCGACGTTGATCGACGCGCTGACAAGTGGCGCGTCGATCGTGCCCGGGCCGACGGTCGACGATGGTCGGACGACACAGTGATGGCGGTCGACAGCAAAGGAGGTCAGGGGTGGCACTCACAGGCGTGCATGCAGGAGGCGCTCATGAGATCATTTTTCTATATATATATATATACATTTTTGCTAATATGGGCGCTTGGTTTGAGCTCCTCGTGCGCGCCTGCTCACGTGGCGCCTGACGTGGCTTCTCTTCTGTGCGTGGCTACGAAGTCGCGGCGGAATTTCGAAACCCAAAATGAAATAATCGCGCCGTGAGCTAGGTTTTCCTCCGCAGTCCTCTCTTCCTCGACTCCGCCGAAACCCTCTTCTTCGACCGCCGACCCTCAGTTTCCTGATACCACAGCGAGGTCAGAGCACAACGCGGCTCATCTAGTGGAGGATCGATTCCTCCATTGCACAAACCACACATGACACAATGCGGTTTGTGAATTATAAAATTTCTTTCCTTCAAGCAACAAGTCTTTATGATGACTCAATATTGGATACAAAAGATTTTCCAAGATGATGACTTTGATGAGTTGTTGAATAATTATTAAGATTTTTGAATTTTCTACCAAAATGAGATTTATGCTGATTTGTTTTTACTAATGTTAATCTCATATTAGGCATTTTGGGATACACTACATTTTGATTTGTTTGTTCAACTTGCAGGGTGGTTCTTCATGGTCAGTGGCACCAATCCAAGCTGGTTTCGTGGCTCGAGTTGGCCGCCGTAAAGCTGGCACATGATCAGAATATTCTTCAAGTCAACAATGCTACTCTTCAGCCATTTCAAGAGAGGCTCTTCTTTTGTTGTTCAGTTGTCTGAACCCTTGCCCTGAGCTTATCTTTCATGTACTCTTTGATTGCAATACTATTTAAAATAATTTTTTGTCATGAGAATCTTTTGTAGGAATCCTGTTTCGACTTAAAATTATGTTTCTGCCTTCTTTGAGGAGGTGTTTGTTGTCATTATTTGCTGCAGCTTGTGCCCTCGAATTCAGGCTATATTAAGAGCATGAATATGAAGCATGATATTGAGAGCATCCCTAATTGCAAATCATGAACTTCATAAGATCTCAATTAGGAAACAAAAATGTAACGACGTCATTTGCCTGAAGAGAGCATGAATATGAAGCATGGTGAAAAACCATACACTTCCATTAGCAAAAGAATAATACAACCTTGTAGGAAAGCAAGCCCTAAAATGGAGGCAGACAATTGGTGCAAAAAATAAGGCAATAATCTAAACCACGAAAATTCTATGACCATGACGAGGTATTTAAGTCCATTAGCCAGTTTCATCCAAAACCGGCTGATGACTTATTTGATATTAGAAAAATTAAATTTTTATATCTACATGAGTGAGGGAGTCCAAGGAACTTATTGGTGTCTTCGTACACGGGGTATTATCTCTGTAAAATTGAAAATAAAATTTTAACCCCACTTCACATGTCGGGCATGAGCGAAAAAAATCGCTGCTTCCAACACGATGTATCACAATGCATTCTGAGGTTACGTACGCATTATAGAGTGCAAGAGGAGCAAATTAGATTTTTGGATCATGTGCATTCGAGGTCTTTAAGTCCATCAGCCGGTTTTGGACAAAACCGGCTGATGGCTTATTTGATAATAAAAAATTTAAAATTTTATATCTATATGAGTGAGGGAGTCTAAGGAACTCATTGGTGTCTTTGAACACCAAGTATAATCTATGTAGAATTAAAAATAAAATTTCCACCCCAATCCACATGCCGAGCACGAGCGAAAAAAATTCCTGCTTCCAACACGATGTATCGCAATGCATTCTGAGTTGATGTACACATTATAGAGTGCAAGAGGAGCAAAAAAGGTGTTCGGATCATGTGCATTCGAGGTCTTTAAGTCCATCAGCCGGTTTTGGACAAAATCGGCTGATGGCTTATTTGATAATAAAAAATTTAAAATTTTATATCTATATGAGTGAGGGAGTCCAAGGAACTCATTGGTGTCTTTGAACACCAAGTATCATCTATGTAGAATTAAAAATAAAATTTCCACCCCAATCCACATGCCGAGCACGAGCGAAAAAAATTCCTGCTTCCAACACGATGTATCGCAATGCATTCTGAGTTGATGTACACATTATAGAGTGCAAGAGGAGCAAAAAAGGTGTTCGGATCATGTGCATTCGAGGTCTTTAAGTCCATCAGCCGGTTTTGGACAAAATCGGCTGATGGCTTATTTGATAATAAAAAATTTAAAATTTTATATCTATATGAGTGAGGGAGTCCAAGGAACTCATTGGTGTCTTTGAACACCAAGTATCATCTATGTAGAATTAAAAATAAAATTTCCACCCCAATCCACATGCCGAGCACGAGCGAAAAAAATTCCTGCTTCCAACACGATGTATCGCAATGCATTCTGAGTTGATGTACACATTATAGAGTGCAAGAGGAGCAAAAAAGGTGTTCGGATCATGTGCATTCGAGGTCTTTAAGTCCATCAGCCGGTTTTGGACAAAACCGGCTGATGGCTTATTTGATAATAAAAAATTTAAAATTTTATATCTATATGAGTGAGGGAGTCCAAGGAACTCATTGGTGTCTTTGAACACCAAGTATCATCTATGTAGAATTAAAAATAAAATTTCCACCCCAATCCACATGCCGAGCACGAGCGAAAAAAATTCCTGCTTCCAACACGATGTATCGCAATGCATTCTGAGTTGATGTACACATTATAGAGTGCAAGAGGAGCAAAAAAGGTGTTCGGATCATGTGCATTCGAGGTCTTTAAGTCCATCAGCCGGTTTTGGACAAAACCGGCTGATGGCTTATTTGATAATAAAAAATTTAAAATTTTATATCTATATGAGTGAGGGAGTCCAAGGAACTCATTGGTGTCTTTGAACACCAAGTATCATCTATGTAGAATTAAAAATAAAATTTCCACCCCAATCCACATGCCGAGCACGAGCGAAAAAAATTCCTGCTTCCAACACGATGTATCGCAATGCATTCTGAGTTGATGTACACATTATAGAGTGCAAGAGGAGCAAAAAAGGTGTTCGGATCATGTGCATTCGAGGTCTTTAAGTCCATCAGCCGGTTTTGGACAAAACCGGCTGATGGCTTATTTGATAATAAAAAATTTAAAATTTTATATCTATATGAGTGAGGGAGTCCAAGGAACTCATTGGTGTCTTTGAACACCAAGTATCATCTATGTAGAATTAAAAATAAAATTTCCACCCCAATCCACATGCCGAGCACGAGCGAAAAAAATTCCTGCTTCCAACACGATGTATCGCAATGCATTCTGAGTTGATGTACACATTATAGAGTGCAAGAGGAGCAAAAAAGGTGTTCGGATCATGTGCATTCGAGGTCTTTAAGTCCATCAGCCGATTTTGGACAAAATCGGCTGATGGCTTATTTGATAATAAAAAATTTAAAATTTTATATCTACATGATTGAGGGAGTCCAAGGAACTCATTGGTGTCTTTGAACACCAAGTATCATCTATGTATAATTAAAAATAAAATTTCCACCTCAATCCACATGCCGAGCACGAGCGAAAAAAATTCATGCTTCCAACACGATGTATCACAATGCATTCTGAGGTTACATACGCATTATAGAGTGCAAGAGGAGCAAAAAATATTTTTGGATCATGTCATTCCGAGGTGTGTAAGTCCATCAGCCGGTTTTATCCAAAACCGGCTGATGGCTTAATTGATATTAGAAAAATAAAAAATTTATATCCACATGAGTGAGGGAGTCTAAGGAACTCATTGGTGTCTTCGGACACTGGGTATCATCTCTGTAGAATTGAAAATAAAATTTCCACCCCACTAAACATGCCGGGCACGAGCGAAAAAAATCGTTGCTTCCAATACGATATATCGCAATGCATTCTGAGGTTAATACGCATTATAGAGTGCAAGAGGAGCAAAAAATTTTTTTGCATCATGTCATTCCGAGGTGTGTAAGTCCATCAGCCGGTTTTATCCAAAACCGGCTGATGGCTTAATTGATATTAGAAAAATAAAAAATTTATATCCACATGAGTGAGAGAGTCTAAGGAACTCATTGGTGTCTTCGGACACGGGGTATCATCTATGTAGAATTGAAAATAAAATTTCCACCCCACTAAACATGCCGGGCACGAGCGGAAAAAATCGTTGCTTTCAACACGATGTATCGCATTGCATTGGTGTTCTTTATTTTTCCATTTTTTTTCAAAATATGTCTTAGAAATTCTGGACCTATATGAGCTGTGGTGGAAAAGCTACAATGTTCATTTTATAGATGACAAGTTGTTCTATGATTTATTTATTCTTGTTCAATTTCTGTTGTCAAATTTGATTGTTATAAGATTTTCTTACCAATTAACCCCCTACTGGTATGATGTTTATAGTTTGTGATTTGATCATTCAACTGTTGTGCTAAAGATATTTCCATTATTAGATTTTTCATCTCGTGTTTTTCAACTGTTTTGTTATCATTAAAGTGCTAACATTATTAAATTTGGAACTCACATCGAGCAGTTCATGCTGGAGTGCAGGGAACTCATTGGGAGTGGTTTGTGCTCAGGGAGAATGTGGTTCAGGCATTTATACAAGCAGGTGAAGGGCATGCTGCAAGTGAGGTGGAGATTAACCCAATTTAAGAATTGGTTTTTGTTGGCCATTCAATGAACAATATCGAAAATAAACCAAACTTGAACTCAAAAGTTTGATGTCAATTTAACATTTACTCACAAAAGGGTAATTGTGCTATAAGAATACATTAGAACAAGCTGTACAGGAACATTAAAGAATGGATTTAGCAAGTTGAAAAAATAAGTTAGATTGATGAGGATGGATGAGTCAAATAAAAAACTCAACCGTCAATCAATTTTTTCCTTCAGTTTAATCATTCAAGTCAAAAAACATTCTTTGAACATCTTGTACAATAAGTGTTCCCTGTCTTGCTTTCTCCAATATTTGTGTGATTAAGGTCTTCATTTCTTGGTTGTCAACATAGTCAACTTCATCCATTGCATGAACCTCATGAGTAGCTAACAATCCCATGTCCTTTGACTTCTGATCCCACAATGGCTCCCATATCAAATTCTCATCAGATGAATGCAAGTAATATCCAATATGGTACTTTGATCGAGTTAGTTGCAATGGCTGGTTCTCCTCCATGTTTGCAAGCGAAAGTCCCAGCCAAACCATAACCGCAAACAAGCTGCAGCAATTTTCAGCAAAGGGGAAAAAAAGAACAAGTCTGAAAAAGACAATGGTAGATAGTAATTGATCAGCTAGAAGGATAAGGAAATATACAATTCAAAATTACTTAAAATCGATCTACTTGCCCAACTCAAACATTTTCCTAACTGTAGCATAAGAAAGAACTAGTGGTCATTTACAATCTTTCAATCAACCAATTCAGCATATTTAAACTGAAATCTTACTTGATATGTTCATTGGTTCAGTAGGGGTGTAACTGGATCATCCCTCCGATCGATTACAAGCAACAACAGGGAGAACTTCGTACGCGTGAAATCAAACAGACCATTTTCTTGCTCATACATAAACTTCTGCAGAATTGGCGAATAGAAGCAAGTTCCATGATTAAAAATGGAAGAAGAGATATAAGTAGGATTGTAGGCACTGATTTCTATTTTGATTGAGATGGGGATGATAAGCACTGTTAGTTGCAGTTCTCATATTTTCGACATTGCCACTAATTGTGAGTTGGTTTAGGTTCAACCTGGGATTAATAGAGGTAGCATCTGCAATTTTCAACCCAAAAAGTAAGAAAAAAAAGGAATATAAAGCCTAACAACAAATACAATGATATGATTACCTGGAGTAGGAAGGTATTATTGAGAAGATCACGGTTGTTAATGGAGGTCGTAGATCTTGGCGTCGACAGTGTAGCAACCCTAAGATCCTCGCGAGCTCGGCGATGATGAGTTGATCCCCTCCAGCTTTGTCAGGTTGATGTTCCTCCGTGAGAAGGCTGAGAGTCGTACCTTCAGAAGCACCAACGTGGAGCCACCACCATCGAGGTCTTCGAAGGCGGTGTGCTTCGATGATCTCTCTGGCGGCGGAAGTGATGGCGGAGGCAAAACCTAACCTCGGGCCTGAACGCAGCGACGACCGACGCGATTGGCGAGAGCTTGGCTGCTGCAAATGTGATTTCATCAATCCAACCCTTGAAGACCGAACCGAAACCTCCCTCTCCTAGCATGCTGTCTGGCCGGAGCGGGGCTGATTTCCAATGGCGTGGAGTAGAGGAGGCTGATTTTGGGATATCAGAATCGCCGTGGAGAGGAGACGAGCGATTTTTGGAGCAGACGACGGCGAGGGAAGGTAGGTAAGCTCCAATCGTGATTCGGCCGCGCGATTTTGAGGTTTGGCCGCGCGATTTGGGAGAGGCGGGATTTTGTAGGATTTTGCTTCGTTTCGGCCACGGTGGAAGATGAACAGTGAAACTCCTTGCCACGTCGGCTGTCGCGCACGGAGTCGCGTAAACTCATCGCGCAGGATATCATTCCTGTATATATATATATATATATATATATGGTGGCCGGACGGTGCGACGATGGCGGCCGACAACGATGAGAGTCAAGGGTGGCACTCACAGGCATGCATGCAGGAGGCGCTCAGGATCATTTTTCTATATATATATATATATTATAATGAACTTTTATATGTAACTTTATGGTTTTTTTAAAACTCACTTAGGTTATATTTTGAGATTTTATATTTAATTAAACTCCTTCATGTTTATTTATATTATTACTAATTGAGTAAATAAATTAATGAAATCATCCTTTTAATATGCATAGATATAATATAAGTCATTAATTTATGCTAGAATTTTATTTTTAGGAAAGAAATCTAATGAATTTGATTGTACATTTAATATGAGTTTAGTTAGGGATAGTAATTTATACGGGAAAAAAATTTAAAGAGCATTTCTCAATTTCATTTTTGTTGAAAGAGTACTCATTTTCTTTAAAAAATATTAAAATAGCACATTAGTATATTTTTCATCTTGAAAATATTCATATTCTAGTATTATTATATAGCTACGATTGGTACAATGTGTTAAAATAAATAGACTCAAGTTAAATAAAAATATTATACATAAAATATTGTTATATCAAAATATTTTTTATTGACTTGATCAAAATTACTTAAACTTATTAAAAATTATTTTATATTGGTTAAAATCACTTCAAAACTCCATAATTGTAGCAAGTATGATATAATTGTTTCAACTTTATAACAACTATAATTATAATTGCTATAAAAATTTTTAAATGATTTTATCAAGTTAAATCTATTTTCGTCAAATTTGATAAAGTATATTTTGATTAAAAAAATAGTAATACAAAGAAGGAAATAAATATCGTGGGAAAGAAATTATTTTTTAAAAAAATGAATTAAAGATAAATTTCAGATATATTGATGCACGATGAGGAAAGAAATTTAAAAATAAAAATACTCAAGATTGTCATATGGAATAATTATTCAAGATTGATGCAGTTGTAATAAATTTAATTATTATTATTTGATCATTAATATTTTTATTTTAGTAATAAGTATGGAATAATTATAATCTCTACTAAGATATTAGTATATATTCTTTATTTAAAAAAATTTATTTTTATATTTTTATCGTTGAGTTGAGTATATAAAATTAATAAAGAGTTCTATATTTTAATTATTTTAAAATTAAATATAATTTCTAATTTAATTTTTCTATACGAATATTTTTTTAGGTGAAATTGTTTCCTTATTTATTAAGATTTTAACCTCTTTTTTTTCAAAGGTATTTTTTTGCCAAAACAATAATAAGGACTCTTTCAATTTATATTATAATCATGAAAAAATTATATTATTTAA
The DNA here is from genome assembly GCF_044706935.1 of Curcuma longa. Classification (NCBI taxonomy): domain Eukaryota; kingdom Viridiplantae; phylum Streptophyta; class Magnoliopsida; order Zingiberales; family Zingiberaceae; genus Curcuma; species Curcuma longa. The sequence continues at coordinate 2,942,676 of NC_133864.1, read as the reverse complement.
ATTAATAAAAACATAATATAAAATATTTATTTATTAAAGTGATTGTATCTCTAGCGAAAGAATTAAATCAAATTAGATAATATTTTTTAAAATGTACTATGTGTTAGGATTCATACGCGCGCTATAGAGGGATGATTAACTTTGATCGCTTTGATGTTGAGATTAGCGTAGTAGAAACTTTGAAGTGAAAAAAGCACAACACATTGCTAATGCTCGTGGTTTTACTTGGTTCACTGTTTTGCAAGGCGACTACATCCAAGACCTAGTCTTAACGGACTATCACTACTAACCTTCTCTGTCTCAAATATCTTCCAAAGGTGGAGAAGCCTTTTACAACCTATTTTTGCAATAAACACAAGAAAATACAAAAATACAAATGAAATCAAAAGAAATCAAAACAAACACATTTACACAAGTAAGTTTTGCTTTAGATGCTTGTTATTTCTTTGAATTGCTTCTTGTTAATTCAAAAACGCAGTAACACTTCATTCTCAAACTCCTAAGAATTGATTTCAAAAATTTCCTCGAAACCCTTCTCTTAAAGCTTTTAAGTCGGGGATGATTTTTGTTAGGACCTTGTAAGCTAGAAGGGGGGGGGGGGGGGGTTAAATAGCTTCACTTGATCAAGCTTGAACTTTCGTTGATGAAGAATCCTCGCTACACACCCTCTCAACTCAACAATGCTAACGCGAAAGATTTACTTAGCATCCGCCTCCTTGAGGCGACTAATCCAAGGATCTTCACTCAGCTCACTCTTCCACTATATCTTCTCCTTTTCGGACAAACCCCGAAGGCGGAGTGACAACCCTATATTTGATGGATATGTGTCACGAATAGGGTTGCAAATTGATTTTAAATATTGAAAACCCACGATAAATACAAACAAATGAAGTATAGGGGCCTCGAGTCGTATTTTTCTAAGGGCTAGTAGAAAATCGTTTAATTCGAACTTACGTGTCGTTCTTTTTGGGATTTTCGATATAAATGGGGGGTTTTGATGTTTTGGAACGAAATGTAAATTTCAAAATCAGTAAATGAAACGGAATGCAAGTTTGCTAATCTAAAGATGCAACTATCAAAACAAGGTATAAAAACAATCTAATCATGTAACTCAATCCTAATTTAATGAGCAAAATCTATACTAGTTAGAATCTAATGGAATGAACCTAATCATGAAACGTGCAATTCAATTTCCTAAGCTTGTAAAAATCCAAACCCTACCACTATCTATGAAACTCAAACTCAATGCTACGAACATGAAACCCTAATGGAAGACTCAACCTTAACATTCCATGCAAAATACAAGTAAATGCTAATGGAATCACTAGCTAACCTCACCCGATCCTTTGTCACTGAACAAGAACACAAAACCGGCACTGAACAGTAGACATTGGCACAGAACAGTAACCAGAATCAAGAGAGTTCAACTACGAAATGCTTAATCAAACTAGAACCATTACACAAGCATAATGAGTTAATCAAGCAATTCGTAATCAAGAATTGTAACAGATTTGTTGAACAATCAAGATGTATCAGAACTAAAATTCAGAAACAAAATGAAAAGAACGGAAACAACAAACAGAAATGAAACAGAAGCAAAATCAGAAATGGCAAATGCATAAACAAAACGCATCCAACCCTCCTTTCTTCCTTCAAATCCCCTCAATTTGGCGTCAACAAGTGGTCTAATCCAACAATGTGACTTCGACAATCCATATGGAGTCTTCAACGTGGTCTTCGGGTGGTTTGCTCGCTGCACAAATGCTGAAAAATCTCGAAGAAACCCTCTTCAGTGCAAACAGATCACTGCGCGGACGAGTTTCAGATGGCAAAAACTGGATTTCCTCTCTTCTTCGTGCTCCGATTGACTTGCTAGTAATTCCCGGATGCTTGGCGCTCCTAGGAGAACCCCTTAAAGGATTGCAACACCGGATCTTTCTGTGGTTGGCCGGAACACGCCGAAATAGGGGAGAAAGCCGCCGGAAGAACCCCCGTCGGTGCGCCTCATCCAGCTGCCAGAATATGCCCAAAGAAGTGGCTTCGGACTCCTCGTGGATCAAGGAACGTGATGGAAAAAGATTGGGTGGACGGGGCTGGCCTGGGAGTTACGGTGTGTAACAGAGGAATCACGTGCGGGTTTGGGAAGACGGTGAACAGTGGCGCAGCCACTGTTCATCGGGTAAGGTTTGGGTTTAAATATCGCTGATTAATTGATCAATCTGGACCCTTGATTTTGAATCCAGCGGTGCAGACTTGATCTGAGCTCTAGGGCAGCTTAGGGCTTCCAAAAATTTGAGGGATCTTGATCGGGCTTGATCTAAGTTATGTCCTCCATGTGGGCTTGATCAATTTGGGCAAATTAGCTCGATTTGACCACGATTGAGCTCGAGCTTGATCCGATTTGAACTCTAAAATCAATTAAAATCTAATTAATACAAAAATTACTATTAAATTATGAAAATTATAATCAAGCCTCAGATTATGCAATATATGGCAATTAAGATCAAATCGATTCATTTTATAGTTTATTTTCATGTAAAAGTCCAAAAATAAATCGATTAAAAATATATAAAACCCTAACTCATCACGGAGAAACCTTCTTACAACAGATTACAAGTTGTATACAAACAACCAAACAATACAAGGAAGAAGAAGAGTAAAGATATTACACAAAAGTGATGAGAATGTTTCTTCTTCTTCAAGAGGTTGCTCCAAGCTTTGTAGATGAACACCAGTAGGTTTTTTGATCACTAGAGCACAAGCACTTGGAGCATAAAGAGTTTTGAGTTGCTCTTCCACGAGTAGCTCTTCACCATTTAAACATGTTCAGTTTTTATGTCATCAGTCGACTAATTTTACCATGCCAGTCGACTGATTTAGTCAAACTCAGAAAACGACCACTGAACTGCTGAAGTGTAAAATACCGAAACCAAAAAGGGGTTAATTGTAATTAAATAATAATAATATTAAGGAATAAATAAAAAAAGGGATGAAAAGGTTCGTCTCGTGAAGATGAATCCAACGAAACTGGTTTGAGTCAAATCAGAGGTCGTTTGGTTAGTAAACCAAGCGAACCAAGATTGAACCCGATTTGCTACAGTAAGCAGTTCAGTCGTATAATAAATCCTAGGTTTTTAAATTGGTTTAGCCCAATAAACCTAGTTTAAACGGTGCCGATTAGGATTAAATCGGTTTAGGTTACTATTTATTCCTCTTTAAAACTAAAACTCGCGATTTCCCTATTTTCTTCCTCCGCGCGGCGCCCTCCTCTGCCCGACGCGCGCCTCCACCTTGCCTCCTCGTCCTCCTCGTTGCCGCCGCCGCCCCCTTCTCCTCTTCTTCCCTTCTTCGCCTGCTGCCCTGTCGCCGCCCGAAGTTGCTGCGCCCATCGCCGCCAGACGCCGCCGCGCCCTTCGCCATTGCCTCCTTCCCTTCTTCGCTTGCTGCCTACCGTCGGCCGATCGAGTCCTCACTACCGCCGCCGCTTGCCCTGCTCAGCGACGCTCGCCGCCGCCGCCTCCCTCGCACGAGCCTTTGCCGCTGCCACTTGCTTTGTCGTCGTTGTCCACCGCCTTCTTCCTCAAGCTGCCCGAGCAACTTCTTCGTGGTCCGCCGCCGTTAAGCTAAGGTTTCTGAATTAGGTAAATTTCCTTAAATGTGAGTGTAGAGATCAAGATTTGTTGATATTGGGTTAGATTTTGTGAATAGCTTGAATCCCTTTAGATTTGTAGATTGATTTGTCTTCCACAGCTCATTAGTGTGAGTTGTTCTTGTTCGGCAGAGAAGAAAGGAGAAAATAAAAGCTTGGTTTTAGGGCTTGATTGGGCATAGATTTGAGGTAAGTCTTTAAAACCAATTCTTGTAGCATCTTGTTGTTCTGTTCTTGGAAATTCGCTATTAGTTTCGGTAAGTATGAGATTAGGGATCGGTGTGATGTTATCCGGTTAAGTTCTGATTAGAGGGTTACTGTTTTATCAATCTGTTCATGAAAAATAGGTTGGATTATGTTATGAATCTTGCTAGATTGTAATCAATGGTAAATTTTTGAGAAGACAAATTTAAGTTGATGTTGGAAATTAACAAAAGTTTATTGTGGTTGAGGTTGACCTGTATTAGGACCCATACTGGGATGATTAGTTGATCATGCTTATTAGTAATCGGTTGAAGATTAGGATTAGTTGATAAATAATTAAGACCACGTAGGTTAGTGTGAGTTAATTAAGGATGTTAAGAGTGAAGTTGGCTAGCTTAACTGGATGGTTGTCGAATTAGTTAGGATTATTAGATTAGGTTAGATTAAATATAATTTAATCTAAGCATTGTTTTGTTGTTTTATTTCAGGACCTTGATTTAATTGGTCCTATACGGAGTCTCGGTTATATTTTCTGGAGTCTTATTATCGACGATCATTTGATCAGGTGGGTACTCCTGTGCTTGGTCAACACAGGTCTCCTTTTCATAGTGCATGATTATCTGTTACTATCCTGTTGATACCTACGCCTTATAGATAGTATTTAGTCGATACCTGTTGATATTCATTGCTTGATACTTACCTGTTGACCTTATGATGATCTATTTGATGTCATGCTGATATCTTTGTTTCCAGTAGGGTTTATCCAGTTAGTACTCATCAGATTCGTTGTTTATTACCTGTTGTATGATCCCTATATAATCTATCCATAGACAGAAAGTTTTAGCTATGGTATCCTTGACCTATGTAGACCCTTACTGATTCCTGTTGAGCATGCTGATTGATTTAGCTATTACATGTTGAGATGATCACCATGCATACATGATAGTTGTCGTTGTTGTTTGTTGGTGGATCTTATTGCACCGTGTTGTGGTGCCATATAGGTAAGATGTTGTACTACAGTTGGGTGCACCAGGACTGGCTCTCTATGCCCTCCTGCCACACTGCCCGCTCCCCACTAGATGAGTGGTGGTTTGTTGTTGGAGTCTGTGCAGTATTTCCTGTTGTGCGACCTCAGTTTCACTGTGCTCTGGGAGGGTGACTAGGGATGGTCCGCAGACAGTGACTTGCATTTGATTGCTATGTTTGCTGCTCATTTGCATGCATTCGTTGGTAGGTTATTATATAGTTTCTTTTATTCATACGCTGATGTTTGTTGCACTTGTTTGCTATGATTGTTGCATTTGTATGACATTTCATACATGATCATATATATACATGTTGCCTTGTATTCTTTTTCCTTATTGTTCTCGTTGAGATACCATACTTGATTACCATGACCTCTGTTATCTGTTGATACTTATACCTGTTGATTAGTGTCTATTCTCCTATTTACCTTTGCATGCACTTCTATTATTTGGTATCCACTGAGCATCTAATGCTTACTACCCAGACCCTGGGGTTATTTTGTTTCCTCCCCAGGTAGAAGATAGGTTTCTTGGAGCTTGGAGTTTCGGTCGACTGCTGCTGTCTCACATCAGAAGGTTGTTGGTAGTAGAATAGTTGTTTTCTTTTAGTTATGTTTCATACTTCGAAGACATGTATTTGTGGTTTGTATTGTAGTCTTGGTTGGATTTATCATATTACAGTAGTCGTGTCGGATTTACGTTGTAGTTATGCATTTTGTTGGAGTTACGATATTTTCGTTTCGTAAAATTTGATTATGTTGAGTAGTATGCATGTGTTAGCTGTTGTGTGGTCGTGTGGGCCTTATTCTATGTTTGTGTGTGTCTATTGGACGTGTAGTTCTATTTTTCGGCCGCCTGTGGCCGTGTATTTGTGCATGTACTTAGGGAATTGTCATAGTTACTGGGGAGATGCTGTCGAAATTTTTTGGACGGCCTTCTCGGGGCGTGACATGAAGTCACACCTGATTTTTTGTTGGAATTTAAATTTCAGTCGACTGGTTTTTCCCATCAGTCGACTGATGTGAAGATCCAGTTGAGTTATTTTACCTTCTGTTCGCTCCCAGTCGACTGAAGTATAAACCCAGTCGACTTGAGTATAAACCCAGTCAACTAAAGTGTAAAACCAGTCAACTGAATTTTAAAATTAGTTGACTGACACCAGGATTAAGTGGCTGAAATGAAGTCTTACCGAGTTCTTTCCTCGCTTGATCAAGAGTTTGGTTGTCGACCTTCTTGATCTTCATTTGTCTTACCCTATAAGGATTTTCTCATGTCAAGAGCTCACCTCTTGGACTTCCTCGCTTGATCAAGAGTTTGGTCGTCGACCTTCTTGATCTTCATTTGCCTTACCCTGTAAGGACTTTCTCATGCCAAGAGCTCGCCTCTTGGACTTCCCTTTTGCTTCACGTCCAGTCTTCTTACCCGCAAAGACTTTCCTCCATTTGCCTTACCCTTGTAAGGACTTTCCCGTGCCAAGAGCTCGCTCCTCGACCCTCTTGGACTTCCTTTTTGCCTTACGTCCGGTCTTCTCACCTGCAAGGACTTTCCTCCATTTGCCTTACCCTTGTAAGGACTTTCCCGTGCCAAGAGCTCGCCTCTTCGATCCTCTCGGACTTCCCTTTTGCCTTACGTCCGGTCTTCTCAGCCCGCAAGGACTTTCCTCCATTTGCCTTACATTGTAAAGACTTTCACTCACCAAGTGTTCGATCAACCTTGACCCACTTGGACTTTCCTCGTGCCAACTTCCATATTGGACTTTCCATCTCGTACCAAGTTTCTGGTTCTCCATAACCCACTTGGACTTCTCATCATCAAGTATTCAGTCAACCTAGACTTACTTGACATTTTATCAACATATTGATCAAACATCAAAATTCCAACTCGAGTCAAACCGAGCTTGGCCAACTTGGTCAACATTGACTTGAGGTTGATTGCACCAACAATTTTCACCTATCAATCGACTGATGGATAACATCAGTCGATTGATATAGTCTCCAACACAATTTTTGCCATTGAACAACCTCTAAACTTTCTAAAATCTATTTGATTTTATCGATTATTTGAACATCAATTGATTAATATGTCTGATCAATCGACTAATAGCAATCAGTCAAATCTCACATTCGAATCGACCAGTTTTTGTTTGACTCCTAATTGACATTAATCGATTGATACTCATCATCAGTTGGTTGATACCATTAGTTGAGTTTTCTAATCGATATTTGAAATTTTTACTCGTTATTACAGTGTCATCAGTCAACTAATTAAACTCATCAGTCCACTGATGACATCAGTCGAGTTTCTGATGAGTTTTGAAGCTTCTATACACTACTACAGTGTCTATCAGTCAACTGTACTTAGCAAAATACTCTTCATAGTCTGCATAACATTGTAATGACATTATAGTAGTACTATAGCAATATTGTAGCGATTGTATTTTTAAGGTTCTGCGTCTGTTACAATTGATACACCCTATTAATTGACTAATAGTCTTGTTTCAATCTTACCAAAGCCAAATTCTCGTTTTGTTTGATATTCAATTGATCTCAACCTATTAAAACTTCTTTTGTCCGACATTTAGTCAACCTTGACTTGTCGAGACTTCTTATTACTTAGCATCTAGTCAACCTTGACCTATCGAGACTTTTTCCATGCCTAGCATTTGATAAACCTTGATCTGTCAGAATTTCCTCGTTATCACCTTATATATATATATATATATATATATATATATATATATATATATATATATATATATATATATATATATATATATATATATATATACCTTTATTTTATCATATATATAATATTTACCTTTAAAAAATATATATTATTATTTTAAGATTTTTACTTGAGTATTTTGAGATTTTATATTGAATTAGACTCCCTCTTTATGTTTAGTTGTATTATTACTAATTGAGTAAATAACTCTTTATGTTTAGTTGTATTATTACTAATTGATTAAATAAATTAGTGAAATCACCCTTTTAATATGCATAGATATAATAAGTCATTAGTAATTAAATTAGTGAAATCATCTTCTCGCAATCTCAGACTCGTTACTTAAAAAAATATAAAGTAATGCCCTGACGGGCGTGTTGCATATGAGATAAATATTTTAAAAATTAATTATATAAATTATGTTTTAGATTTATTTAATAGATGAATTAAAAAAAATCTGAATTAAAAAAAAAATTAAAAGTTCATCATAAATTCATAACTCATTGATAAAATACACCATATTTGTTCACCTCATCTTCACATCAGTTCAAAATGGTTGAGGGCTGTTGTATTTATATCATTTGTCATGTCATGAATCATAATGAACCGTGAATCGAACCAGGAACTGACGATTCTGAACCGTAGACCAACGGTTCTGAAAAGTGAACTATAATTGTCTTGGATAGTTAACCGGTTAAGGGTTAACCTAAGAGAAACAGTCGAACCATCGATTTCGAATCGTGGTCAGGTCTAGTAAGAGGATATAACGAGAATGTGGTTAGGTTTTAGGGGAAATTGGCATAGTTGAGTAGTGCGAAGCAGAGAAATTAGGGATGAATCAAGGAAAGGAAAGGAACGGAGAGAGTAAAGTAATTCAATTAATGATCAAAATTTAATCAGTCGTTACTTTACAATTGATTTCAAATTCCATCATTAACTTAGCGATCGACAATTTAATCGATTTCTAATTTAATGATCGATTTTAAATTTCATCACTAATTTAACGATCAATTCGGTCGCTAATTAATGATGAAAATTAACAATCATTAAATTAGCGATCGAAAATATAATCGCCATTAAATAGCAATAAAAAATTTATTCGATCGTTAAATTAGTGATTGATTTTAATATCTATCGTTAATTAACAATAAATTTTTAAATCTTAAGGACCGATTAAATTATCAATCGCTAATTAATGACTAATTAAATATTCAATAGTAAATTAAGGATTGATTAAATATTCAGATGTGTAGAACACACTTCGCTTTTCATTTTAATTTTTTTTTTCTTTTCAAACTTAATGTTAGTACCGATGGAATCAAAATATCTCCACAATGGTATGATATTGTCCACTTTGGGCCTAAGCCCTCATGGTTTTGTTCTTGGGCTCTACTCAAAAAGTTTCATTTTAATTTTTTTTTTTAAACCCATGATCTTTTCCATGTGTTTTAGATGTGAGACTATATTTGTACCCTTGCAACCCAACACTTAAGAGTAAAACACGCAATGGAAAAATAAAACAACACAAACACTCAATTTGTCTCTACTTCGTTCATAGCCTCTGGTTACTACTTCAAAGTTTGTGATCGATGATCGCTTGCGACTGGACAATTCACTAATAATCCTTTTTCTGAACAACTGTTCGGAGACGAAGATTAGCCTCTTACAAAAGATAGGGTGCGATAACAAGTTTACCAACCCTTAAAATTGAAAGCACGAAAAGACTAAATAAAATGTATACCAACAAGACTAGTTTAGCGAAGCTTCATTGTCGAAGGAGAATAGCAGATTGGCGATGGAGATTTTAAACAAGACGATAACAAGAGGACATATTAGAGTTGATGTTGAAGCCTCTAGTCAAGCTTCCTTATATAACACTTTATCAGTTGATTGATCCAACTAATCAGTCGCCCAATCCGACTAATCGATCGCCTGATCCCCTCGATAATCGGATCCAGATCCGGTCTATCGATCAATCAGTGTATAGGTTCGGTCAACCAAACCTGCATTCTGCCATTGCCTTTTGCCACATCAGCACCTTAACGTCAATCCTCGACCACGTCAACCTCGTAGGGCTTATCCTTGACCGCGCCTCGTGCCACATCAGCTAGCTGATCTTTATCCTTGCCACGTCAATCATCTGAGACTTATTCTTTCCCACCTCGAATTCCACATCAACACATTGGGCATCTCAGCTGCCAAATCACACACTGTGCCACCTCAACTTATGATCGATTGAACCTTATTGTTCGATCACCCGAACCCTTTGGTCGACGGATTAATTAACTCGTTCAGTCACCCAAATCCTACAAAACAAAGTTAACACAGAATATAACATAATACAATTGCTAAGTATTTCTACTTAGATAGTTAATCAACTAATCGTTCTCAACTTTGAAATACGAGTAGAACTCTTAGTCGGATTGTTGCCTAAGGTTGTCATCATAATGAGGACTCGTCCTTGTTCTTCTTTATAGAAAAACCTCTCCACTTCAGGAGTTTACCTTCATTTATCATTTGCCAAACATCTAATCTTTCAGATCTGTTTGAGCTTCCTCTGCTCAGCGTCTGATCATTTGACTCGCAAGGTCTTTCTTGACTCAATGTACAATCCGTATATATGTATAAATGTATGCATATGGATTCTCGTCCAAGGTTGGCCTAGTTTAATGTTTGGGGTGAAAGTTGATCTTATATACCCTTTTAGCTTCAATTTGGATTAATCTCTCATATGTGGCATGCTATTCTGCAAAATTGCTTTGCAGAAAAAAAGCAATGTACCTTCAAAAAAATGATAAATCCCAGTCAGTCTCATGGACTCAATCGAAGGTTGGTCTTTAGGTGGTTCGGCCCGGTCCCAACAATGTACCTTCAAGCATCATTCTTAGAGTTGTAAATAAATTAAATGATCGTGATCAAATTTAATTTTCGACTTGGTAAGAGTTTGATTATGCTCTTTCAATAAACAAACGAACAGTTAAATCAATAAGATTGGATGATTCATTAAATTAAATGAATAACATTGTAATCGATTTATTAATGTTTATGAATAAACATGATAATGTTTTTGAGGCATAGTTTAGTTGGTTATTACTGAATAAACTTGTTAAAGTGAACAAGATCGAATCTCGATGAAACCGAAGCAATGCCCTCCCCGTAGTAATCAATTGTAGCTTTTTGATTTACCTTCTCACAGATGATTGTGGAGTCGATCATGTGGGATTACTCGGTGGAGATAAATCGAGAAATTGTAGTTGACTACTACGGAGGAGGACATTACCTTGGCTTCATTGAGATTTGACTTTTGTCCACTTCAATAAATTTATTCCATATTAACCAATTCAATTATGCTCCGAAAGCATAAGGGTTAGATCTATCAAAATTCGTCTATGATATTTTGAATTTATTTTAATGACCAATGAAAACTTTTACAGGGCCATGCGACTAAGCCTGGACCAGTCACCTAACACGGTTTGGCCATGCTGAGCTCAGTCTAGACTATAGTTTAAAAAATAAAAAAACAATTAAAAAGTCTTTAAAAAGTAGAAAAATAGTTTATTTTTATATATATATAAAATCTATGGTTCAAAAATGTCGGAATCGGTTATAAAGCAGAGGAAACTCGAGTTCGAAGGAGAGAAGACAACGAGGCAGGGTGCTAACGGGTCGACACAGGATGAAGCAGCAACAAGGAGGGCGGCGAGGAAGCCGATGAGGACGAGTCTCGGCGGCTGCGTCGTGGTCGCTGGGAAGGGTGCAGATGAGGTCGAGATCACCCTGTGATTGTTCTCGGCTTTCTTCTACGTTTTGTTGATAAAAATCGGATTTTTATTGTTCTAATCGAAGAAACAGAGAGCTTTGGTTGGGAATTTGAGAATCTTCCTATCGCATTTGTGATGAAACTAGTTAAACCCAAAGCATTTGCCTCCATCCCTTGTCTTCCTTCCAAACAAGTAAGCCTCAAGTCCATCGTCAGTCCATTCCATGTCGACGCTCACATGATCAAGACTGGCTTTGATCTGCAAACCTACCAGTCTAATCACCACCTCCAGTCTCTTCTTGATCAGGGGCAACTGTTGAGAGCACGCAAGCTGTTCGACGAAATGCCTATGAAGAACACCTTCACTGCCAACCGCATGATCTCTGGCTACGCAAAGTCTGGCTACCTCGAAGAGGCTCGTCGACTCTTCAACTGCACGACAGACCGCACTGCCGTCACGTGGACTATCCTGATCAATGCCTACTCCCAGGCTGCCCGACCTGAAGAAGCTTTTGACCTCTTCCGGTGTATGTGGAGGTCGGGAATCAGTCCTGATCATGTGGCGATCGTGGCGTTGCTGAGTTCTTGCTGCTCAGCAGATACATGGAGCTGTGTCGTTCAGGTTCACGCGCACATCATCAAGTCTGGATTCGGCAACACAGTTATGGTCTACAATACCATGGTGGACTCGTACTGCAAGTGCGGCAATTCCAAGTTGGGAAGAAAGTTGTTTAATGAGGCACCAGAAAGGGATTCTGTTACCTTTAATGCAATGCTAATGGGTCACTCAAAAGAAGGATCCTACTCCGAGGCATTGGAGCTGTTTGTCACCATGAGGAACTTGGGGCTGAAGCCATCTCAGTTCACATTTTCTGGAATTCTAGCCACTGCTGCTGGTTTGTCTAATCTTGGACTAGGCCAACAAATTCATGGTCTCATCGTTAAGACAAATTTCGGTTGGAACGTGTTCGTATGCAATTCTTTGCTGGATTTCTATTCAAAATGCTGTTGCTTAACTGAGGCCAGGGCACTGTTTGATGAGATGGAAGAGAGGGACAATGTTTCTTACAATGTTATGGTATCCGGCTATGCTTGGGATGGGCACATCGAGGAGCTAATTAAGCTCCTTAAAGAGATGCAGTTCCTTGGTTTTGATAGGGGTCAGTTTCCTTTTCCAAGTCTGCTAAGTGTTGCAGGAGGTCTACCAGATCTTGAAATGGGGAGGCAGATCCATGCTCAAGTGATTCTTACAGGGTCGGCAAGCGATAACATTGCGTGCAATGCCCTTGTCGATATGTACTCAAAATGTGGTCATCTCAAGACTGCTGTGTTGATATTCAGGAATGGGATAGATAAGAACACAGTTTCATGGACTGCTATGATATCAGGCTATGTAGAGAATGGGCTATTCGAAGAAGCCGTAGGACTGTTCTGCGAGATGAGAAGAGGTGGCATGAGTCCTGATAGAGCTACATTTTCAAGTATCTTGAGAGCTGCTTCTAGTCTAGCTTTGCTTTCGCTCGGGAAGCAACTACATTCTACCGTAATTCGGTGCGGTTACATGTCTGATGTGTTTGCGGGGAGTGCAATTCTCGACATGTATGCAAAATGTGGATACTTTATCTTGACTAGGAGAATTTTCAATGAGATGGTGAACAAGAATATAGTTTCATGGAACACAATGTTATCTGCACACGCACAGAACGGACAGGGTAGGGAAGCCATTGAACTATTTGAAGAAATGCTTCGGCAGGATGTCAAACCAGATTCTGTCACTATCCTCTCTGTTATTTCTGCTTGTAGTCACAATGGCCTCGTGGAAGAAGGCTTACAGTATTTTCATTCCATGAGGGAATTATATGGACTGAAGCCAAAGAGAGAGCATTATGCTTGTGTCATAGATTTGATGGGTCGTGTCGGGCGGCTAGATGAGGTGGAAAAACTAGTCGATCAGATCCCGTTCGAGGCCGATCAGATCATATGGAACTCTATCCTGAACTCATCTAGGATACATGGGAATCAAGAATTGGCTAGACATGCAGCTGATAGACTTTTTAGTATGAATATCAAGGATTCTGCTCCTTTTGTCATCATGTCAAATGTCTATGCTCGAGCTGGCCGATGGGAAGCTGCTGCCGAGGTTAAGAAGATGATGAGGGACCGAGGACTGAGGAAGGAACCAGCATATAGTTGGGTCGAGATCATGCACAAAATCTTTGTTTTCTCTTCCAATGACAACATGAATCCTCAGATTAGTGAGATCAAAGCTCTACTTGATAAGCTAAGTGAGGAGATGAACAAGGAAGGTTATAGGCCAGATACTGGCTGTGCACTTCATTTGGTAGATGAAGAGATCAAAATTGAGTCCTTGAGGTACCACAGTGAAAGGCTAGCGATTGCATTCACTATCCTAAACACGGCGCCTGGAACGCCTATAGTTGTGATGAAGAACATACGAGCATGCACAGATTGCCATGCCGCAATTAAGGTGATAGCCAAGATTGTCAAGAGAGAAATCACTGTGAGGGATTCAAGTAGGTTCCACCATTTCAAGGATGGATTGTGCTCTTGTGGAGATTTTTGGTAGCTCCATAGAGAAGACATACAAAGGGCATTGTTTTGTTCTTTCGGTTTTTTTTCACTTAGTGGGATAAAGATCTAATAATTGTTGTATCTATAATGACCTTTGGGGTATTACAAATTGTGATGGTAAACCTGTTTTTGTTGTGGCAATTATCATAACAAATGAAATAACATTGAAGAAATGATCATGGATAGCCTTTGTATCCCCATTCCATATCCAAGTTGGAAGTTTGAAACCATCCCAGACAAGGCAGCTTTGGGACACCTCTTCCTGAACTTATATTGATATAAAATCCATCTAATTTACATAGCAAAGAAATCATTTGTATACTCCAAATAATAAATAAACGGAGATTATGACTGAAGAAAGGCAGAAGATAATTTTGTAGCTCATTTTGTATTCTTGATCAGCTCTTGTTGATTCTGAATTTTACTGACATTGCGTTCGAGTTTATTCATCTTTGCTTCTTGCTCCTTAATCACGAGCGTAAGCGATCTCACACCCAAGGCTTCAGATAATTCATTTATAGAGTGCGCCTGCAAAACCATGAAGATCGACTTCAACATTGTGTTTGAAATTTACAGAGTTATGGAAATAAGTAATTACTCCCTCTATTTTATAGCTAGGTTGGCAAACTGATAACAACATTGGCAAGTATGAACACTTGACATTTTTCATGCATAACTAGTTTGACACAAGTATACGGTGCACGATTACCAGAAAATAACATGATTCAACTGTTCTATGCAAGGAATTTATATTTCTAATTTGTGAGTTAATTCACAAGCGAAGTCGATAGGTTTCCTAATGTGAACTTTGATTTCAAGCTTAGATGTGCTTCACATTGATTGTTAAGATTTTATTTTACAAGCTACACTCATGTCCATTGGTGGTATCCAAATAACATCACTACCGGCGACATTTGGAAGGCATGAAGTTGCTTCGCGACCTTTTTTCCTTGCCCTAACCTCTTTTAGAGGACTAGAAATTGATGGATTGGATTTCCTTTTTGCCCAACACATCCATTCTTTGCTTTTGGTTTAGCTTCAATAACATGTGGAAACAAGTTATAGATGTTTTCTTTTAATATTGTTCTCCAAAGTAAGAAAATGTTTATAGACTAAATTTCCCTCAATGGCCCATATCCTGAGTAAGATCTAAATTGGCTTCGGTTCTAACGAATTTAGCAAGTTACCATCACATCGTACCATCGTAAAAAGTCAAATTATATAAGAAGCCTTTTTAATTTTTGAGAAGAAATCTTTTTAGTTTTTTCATTGACAAGAAAATTACTATTTCATACCTAAAATGTAACAGCTTAATGTTTAACATTGTTTATATATCTACTATCCGTGTTAATTGTGTTACACTATTACAAGAATGTAATGTTTGATGTAGTAATAATTCTAGAGACTGAAAAATAATAAATGTTATGAGTTATAGATCCCTAATAAACAAAAAGTATTGTTTTTGAATTGTAAGATTTAAGATCCTGCTCGAACCTACAAACCCCAGATTGTTCTTATGTAGGAACACAATCCTAACAACCTTGCTTACATCCACTCTGTAATTAGATTAATGAGGCTTTTGACAACTTTTTAATTATTATAACCCAATCCTCTATGACTCACCCTAAACATTTACCACTTGCATAGTGTTGAAAAGCAGCATACATCAAGCATCTCTGTCTAAAGAATGCATGTTTTACTCCTAAGTTATTTGCAATCTTTATGCCTAGATACTTCTGACAATCAACAAACGATTTCACAATCACCTAGCAGATCTTGCAGACAGTGTGTCTAATAAATTTATAGGCAAGTGACTTCTAACTTATATATTCAGATACTATTAACAAGTATCAGTTTTCATAAATATAACGTAATATTTGTCATGCATGAAAGATTGGCACGAACTATCAATCTAAAAGGAAAATCTATTGACCCACATTAAAAATGGCATTGCGTCTTAGTAGTTGGAACTTGAGAGGATTGAGATGAAATTTAAAAGAGGCTCCATGGCCAAATAACATTTTAAGAAAGGTTCCACTAATCCTCGAGATATCCTGTTGGTTGTCCTATATGCTGTTTGCATTATACCTAATTTCGATTGGATCATAAAACTCAGTATGTAATGTTACAGTATTATTTCTGTACTATTTTAGGACATTGTACTATCTCCACTTGAAACAAGTAGCAAATACAAGCATTTATAATTTTAGACTAGCAACTACAAGTTGAAGGACAATATGATAATCATGATACAATCAAATCGAGATCTAGATCTGGAAGTATAATTCTAACTAGACAAAGATCCAAAGAAAATGTGACAATGATAATAGAATTAAATTGAAGAAATAATATCACCTTTTCGAGCAACTGTACACGCATCCTTAACTCTTCCATCGAAGCCTCTTGCTTGTGAATCACTCCGAGGACATACAGTAAATGCGACTGAAGAAATTCCGAGCAGTGCTTCTCAAGGTTACATTGAGGAAAGGCTGACTCACAGCCAACTTACAGTAAATGCGACTGAAGGGCAATTCACAAGCTTCATTGCACATACAGTAACGCAATGCTTATCCATCTCGCGCCTCATAATCATCTCTGGGCACATTTGCTCACATGGGATAATCTTAAAAGGACATTCTAAGTCATGTTTTTCTGCATGCATAGCAGAAAATTTAGCCTTACATCCATTGTTCATGCAATTCAATGTCCTATATCCACACTGGTTTTTATGCTCCGCAAGCTGTTCTGCAGAATCAAACTTCATTGAACAGTGGAAAACATTCCTCAAATCCACATTTCGAATCAGAATTGCCGCAACCACTTCCCTCCGATCCATTGGCCAAAATGCATTTGTCTCCATTTCCTGCACAAAATCATCTATTTTTTCCTCTCGGCCCTCACTCGATAACCACCCCGAAACACGACTGAACAAATTCCTCTTTGTACCAACAAACTCATCAATAAGAACAGACACGACTTCAGTCGGACCTTCAAGAAATTCATCCACTGATGTGGCATTAGCACCTCCTTGGATTGTGGCTTCTGCAATATACGCTTGACTTCTTTGTTTGAGATAGTCTACCATCTCCTTCCTAATGACCACAGCCACTGAAGCAGGGCCCTTGAACAGACCAGTTGTATTGTCCACACAAGCTGTGGCCAATCCAAAGAGCAGTAGTTGCGAGATCTTTCGTGCCACCGCTTTGTCGAACTGATCGCAATTAAACAAAGGCACATTCTCCTTGACTGGCCAAGGATCTGATTCAGGGGCGTCCATTGCAGCACCAATCCCTAAAATCTGCACAGTAGCCAAGATATCTAAGAACATTAGAAATCAGTACAGGTGATTCCAAGCATTCAACAAGTTCATGAGTAGCAATAATTACGTAATACCTAATACCTAATTAAGGAAGTAAATGGAAAATTCTTCGTTGATTTCTATGTTGTCGATTCTGTAGGAGAAAATTGAAGCTAAACTAAACGAAAAGCACAAGGTTTCGATCGATATTCTGTTCGAGAAGAAATCGATTACATGGAAAGAAAATTAAAGTCACCTCTTTTACGGCAAGTCTTTCTTAGGGAAGAAGAACTGCGACACAGATCAACTACTCCGCCACTTGGAATCGAAAGGAGAACAAGAATTCAACTCCGCCGCCTCCTCAATCCGATTGCCGAGCCCTTGAAATTGATGTTTGGAAAAACAAAAATCAAATATTGATTTGGAAAAGAAGAGTTCGATGGAAGGAGGCGTAGAGAAGAAGTGGAAGAAAGGAAAGATGGGGAAGTCCTCGACTAGCCCAGGAGAGACGGCGAACATGAACATGATGTGTGAAGACAACTGCATATAAACCCTATGCGACTCTATGCTTTTGACCGTCCGATGTTATCTTCGGTGCGGGCCCCTGGTGATGGAGTCGGATTGAACGGTGATGCGTCTACCGTATGCAAAGTCGTCAAGTCAAACATTTGACCTTATGAGATCTCCTTGTGGTTTTTTTTCACTTTCCCCGCCCATTTATCATTTATTCACTTTTTCATGGCTTTAAAGTTATCAAAAAGTCTAGAGAGTTTTCAAGTTGGAAATTTTATTCTAGTGCATTAGATGAAGTAATGATGCTAAAGGCTTAGAGGTAGGAGAAGTATTTTGGTGATTTTAAAATTGTGAAGGTGCAATTTAGAAAGTGAGATGAGTTTCTTTAGTGTTATGTTTGAGGTCTTAATTGACTATAAAAAATAGCTTTGCAAGTATATTTTTTTGCAAATAACACTATTTTACCCATTATATTGTCAACTTGACACCCTTTGAGCTATGGAATAAGTAGTTCGTGTCCTTGCTAAGCCTTCCCATATTCTTCGTGACTCGTCTTTCTCGCTTTCTTTTATTCTCTACATTGACCATCTCTATCCTTCTCCTCCTCGTTCATCGACAAACCGTCATTTTTCTTCTTCTTCTACATCATCGACCACCGCAACCCTTCTTTTCTTCTTCTCTCCTCAAGCTTGGTTCCTCCCTCCAACTCCGCCCATCTTGTTATTATTGCTTTTTTCGACTCTCAACTTTCCTTTCCTCCTTAAACTATCTCTTCCTATAATTCTTCTTCTCTACTAGTGTTTAATACTTTAATTGCCATTTTCATCGTAATTCTTTTATTTTAAAATCATAAAAATAGCTTGATTATTGTATGACATCCAAAAATAAAACTAAGTTAATGACAATAATGTCATTAAAATCATCTATTGTAAAGCAATAATATTTCAATAAGACAGATTACCCCAAACTAGCTCAATCAATTGGATGATCAACTATGACTAACTCTAAAATCGAGTTATCGCCTAAGTCAAAGTCTACTGAAAACTCAAACTACATGTGACATATAGACTCTACTCTCGCTTAGACTTCTTTGTCAAGATGTCATGCCTCTAGGTCTTCCTAGTCACCTTGTCTTCAGGACTTCCTTTGCCAAGATGTCTTGTCTTCGGAACTTCCTTTGCCAAAAGAACTTGCCTCTAGAACTTTCTTATCTATTTAGCATTGCTTAAACTTGACCTACTAGAACTTCTACTTGTTAAGCATTAAATCAATTTTGGTTTAATCAAACTTTCACTTGCTAAGCATTAAATCAATATTGACATATTGCGACTTTCATTTACTAAACATCATATCAACCTTGACCGATTGGAAGATCCACTTGCCAATTATCTCATCAATTTTGACATGTCGAAACTTCTACTTGCTAAAATTTGATCAACCTTGATCTGTCAAGAGTTTTGCTTGTCAAGCATCCAATCAATCTTGACTTGTCAAAGCTTTCACTTATCAAACATATGATAAACTTTGACACATTGAGATTTTCACTTGTCAAGCATATGTTGAACCTTGACCCATCATAATTTCCACTTATCAAATATCTTATCAACATTGATCTATTTGGCACACCATATTAATTTTCAATACTTGCATCATATTGATCTAACTTAAATAATTATCCAAGTCCCCGGGCAATGGTGCGATGGTAAGTGATAGGGTGGTATACTCATGCAATGAAGATTCTATTCTCACGCTGGGTACTATCGAATGCCCGCAATGCTCGAACCACACGTGATGTTAAGCCATTTTTGCAAAGTCACAATCATGGATCATAAGATCGTACGATCCTACGATTTGGAACAACCAAAATATCGATCATGAATCGTGTAGGATCATTTTTTTACTGTAGAATCATTAACAGAATTCAGTGGGATGTAGGATCAATAGGTCGGGAGCAAGATCAAGCAAGATCGATAGGATCGTAGCAAGATCAGGAGCAAGATCATCCAGTAGAAGCTTTTTGAAAAAGATTTTAACTTTTTATTACTCGAGATTAACCACAGTATTTATAATATATTTCGAAGAGTATTCAGAGATCTATTTAATTAGTTAGTTAGTTTCGAGGTTACACCCATAACCACCCAGTTTCATATCCAAAAAATATCATATAAAGCATTTTTAGAAGCTTGGAAGATTTTTAATCTTTTTTTATTATCTTTTAGACTATTTTATAATTTAAATTATTTTCAACTTTTGCAAAATTAGTTACCGTCAAGGGTTTTAAAGACTATTTAAACATCTATTTAATTATTTTAAGTTAATTTTTAATCAATAACATCCAATCGTTTCTTTTCTCCAAAATAATAAATTTTTAGATGTTTATTGCTTGATATTATATGGAATCAACATGTCTTTAGAAGATTATTTTCGATATTCATGTCAAATCAAATGTTTCAATAGCTTCCGTTATGTCAATTACTTTGTTGGCCTTTAAATTAAGTATCTTGTGAACCAATGAAACATTCTTGTGATTAAATGCAATTATTATATTATTATTATGTTAGTAGAAATTTTATACTCTTTCATTTTTGTGATATGAAAATATAAATATTATTGAGTGTTATTGTGCTAGAATGATAGCTAAATTACTAGTTAATTTAAATTTATACATGTAATGTCATCTGTGGTGTCGAGTGGACGATAGATTGCATCTATATACAAAATTATTAATCTATTTATATGCAAATGACCTTTTTAGACTTTTTTCTAATTATTAATCATATGTCATAAAATTTCAAGAGTTTTTGGTAGGATGTACGATTCTACGATCGGATCTCAACCGATCCGATCCTGATCCCAGATCGATCCTGCATAGGATCACGATTCTACAAATTATAATGCTGAGTTACCTGCCCGGATCCATCTGTGCTTATCAATTTACTCTGATGACCAATAAAATTTTTTTGTGAGGTCGAACTAATCACCTCCAAGATTAATCAGTTCAATGAGTTATAGATACCTAGGTTAACAAAAAAAAAACTTAAATAATTATTCAAACTTAAACCTTGGATTAAAGATCAAAACACCTTAGTTTAACATAACTAAGCTAAAGTATAATTGCACCAATAGAAAGTTTCATCAGATACAACCAACAAGAAGCCCCATAAGGTATCAAACAAATGTATTCGAATTCATTTTAATTGATTAGAGTCATGAATTCTATACTTGGAATGAATCTTTGACCACCCTCGGGATATAGCTGAGTTGGTTACAACGCATCAGAGTTGCAGAAGAGGGCAAGGGTTTGAATTCTGGCGAAGATAAGTAATACCCTCCTACGTCGTGACGTAAGGACTGACCGTGTAGGGCCGCTAAGGTGATGAATTTTATTTTATTTATTTTTTTTTTGCATAAGAATGAATCCTTGACCATAAAATTTCAATTAATAAACAGCTCGAATCATTTGCCTGCAAACTCTAATTTTAAAAATAAAAATAAAAGTTGCATCAATCACTGCATGAATCCATGCAGCAACTGCCGGCCTATGACACACTACTTAACCCTATCAAACCCTAAACCCTACTAAACCCCAAACTTCCCACGAACCCTCGAAACCTGCAAAATCTGTAGAAAGATTCTCACGCACGCAGCAGCAACAGCACTAATCCTCCTCCTCTCGTTCCCCAAGCCCTGTCCCCCTTCCTCGCAGCACTTCCCCCTTATAATAATACTATTCCAAATTAAAAGCCGAGCCACCGTCTTCTCCGCCGCAACGGCCGCTCCCGGCCACCACCCCCACGTACTTCTCCATGCAGAAGGGCACTGAAGTCATGGACCTAGCTAGCTATATTAATTAATCTCACGCCCCGGCCGGTTACCTTCTGCAACTAACTAACTCCAACTCCAACTCCTGCTGCTGCCTGATGAGGTCGAGGAGAGTGGCGTCGTCGACCGGGGTGTTCTTGCTCATGGTGGTTCTCGTGATCATTTCTGCCGGCGTAGCGGTGGCTGCCAGGGGAGCGCCACCTGGGTCGCCGGCGGTGAGGGAGGCCAGCAGTGCGAGCTTGAGGGAGGGGCTGGTCTCGGGGCCAAGCCCCAAAGGCCCTGGCCATTAGGAGTGTCAGGTGGAGTGCTGGAAACGGGCATTTGTGTTTTTTTTTATATTTATTTTTAAGACTTCCAATCTTCCTAATTCATCTTATCGAATAAATCTAAAATATAATTTATACATATTTAAAACTCAAAATATTCACTTCTATTAAAATTTAAATTATAATTCTTTTATTTGTTTACTTAAGTATTTCATATATATACTATGCGTCTTTCTGTATATGCAACGTCCATGACTCAGTGCACATTGAGATGTCTGAAAGTGATCCGGACACCCTATGCACAAGTATCATGCATGATATCAGAATTATATAATATGCACACCTTCTTATGTGCGACACTCATCCACGACTGAATGCGCAGGACACCCAGATCACTTCCGAATGCTCCGACTCATCCGAACGCATACTCAATCGCGGATACTACAAGCACAGGAAAATGCACAGCAAATCATGTTGCTATATATATATAGCCCTAGCTGACTTGTTCTTAATTTACATCTTTTATCCTTGTGACCGTTGGAGAGCAGAATGAGGTTTCTTAGTTGAAGAAGGTGTAATCTTCGACTTCACACCTTGATCTCGCATTTAGTATTAGCGTAAATCAAATAAAGTCTATTAATTTTAGTGTAAATCAAGCTACGTATTTCATCTAATAGTATTTGTATAATATAAACCAACTCTTTTTTATCATAAAATTTTCAATGTAAAATTATTTTACATTTTAATCGGAGTTAATTTCATCAATTTTCATTCACATTTTTGACACAAATAATTAAGTGGCTATGGTGGTGGGTACACTACAAAAATAACAGGGAATAGCGACGGAAATAGCGACGGAATTATATTTCCGTCGCTATTTTAGCGACGGAAATTATTTCCGTCGCTAAATAAGGAAATTAGCAGCGACGGAATATTTTATTCCATCGCTAAGTTTGAGACGGAATAAAAAGTCCGTCGCTAAAATCGCGATTTGGCCCCTTCCCCAATTTTTTCCCCCGCATGTCGATGACGGAATAGTAATTGGGTCTGACGGAATAAAAATTCCGTCACCAATTTAGCAACGGAATTTAACTTCCGTCGCTAATTTAGCGACGGATTATTAATTCCGTCGCTAATTAGCGACGGATTAGAAAATTCCATCGCTACTTTAGCGACGGAAGAAAATAGTCCGTCACTAATTTAGCGACGGAATTTAACTTCGTTAGATTATACTGAAAAGACTAGCTCTTTTGTATATAAACATTTTATGAAATAAAGGAATCATGTTTTGGTCAAATGGTTGCAATAGATTAGACTTGCAATATGTCCCCTTAATTTACATTGTAGATAACATGGTGTCTGTGAGACACAGAAGATCATGATTATCAGCTCCTTGTAGAATTATAAACTGAGGCTCACAACCAAGATGATTTTGGACAAACCATCGAGAACGGTTGTAGTGTAATTCGGTGACTGTCTATCTTGACTGTAGAATTACACTAGTGCACTTTGTGTGTATTGAGTAGGACCATTGAGGTTGTTCGATTTACACTGACTCGTAAATTGAACAAGACCTCTGTTATTATACTTATGCACTCTTAATCCCGATGTAATAAATGGGCACCTATACTTAGTAATTATTGCTTTGATTTACCAAAGGGTGAGATCTTTCCGTCAGATCAAATATTCTCGGTAAGTTGGGTGATGTTACTATTTATATGGTGTGCCATTAATTATAGAAGGAATCCGTGTCCCAGTAGGGCTGATGATGTCCCCTTGAAGAGCTCATAAGGATTGTCATGTCAAATCTTGCAAGTGGACTTAGTCCGACTGACAATAAGGATGAGTGGTACTATTCAAGGTCTTAGATGTCGATTATTGAGTTGTCAGTGAACTCAGATAATTGATGGACATACGATATCTTAAACACGGGGAGCAATGCATAAAATAATAAGAAGGAACTCATAACGTAATTTGGGGATTAGATTGGTAGTGCAATAATGATCCTCTAGTGGAATGGATCGTTATTGATGGATGTAGGTGTGTATTCGGAGTTGAATACGGGATCCGAAACCCATCAGAAGGCCAGATCCAATACCTCCTCGAGGTCCCTGCTGTAGCCTAAAGAAATCTCTAAGAGATGCAATCAAACGGATGAGATTAGTTCTCAGCCGTCGGATGAGATTTAATCTCTACCGATGGATGAGATTGGTTCTCAACCGTAGGATGAGTTAGTGGATGAGATCAGCTTGTATCCATGGAATTAGATTAAGTTGCATCCAATGGATCGAAATAAATACAGAGGATCAAAAGAGATTAGATTAGAACCGTTGGATGAGATCTAGTTGCGTCCGATGGACGAGATCTCTCCGATTCGGTTTTAAATCTCTTTAAATGCAAAACCCGGTTCACGAGGTGAACCGAGTTTGGTTCACGCCCAAAGCCATTTAATTGTAGCCGTTAGATTGGAGCAATTAAGTTGTATTAAAGTAGATTATATTAGAACCGTTAGATGAGGTTAAGTTGCATCCGATGGATGAGATCTCTTCGGTTCGGTTTTATTTCTCTTTAATACAAAGTTGGTTCACAAATTGAACCAAATCCTCTTGATTTGGCCGGCCACCTATTTCCTAGATATGAAAACGTTTTTTTAATAAAAAAACTGAGGGGGTCGTCAAGCAATCAAGGGAAGAAATAATCGGCGCATATTCTTTTCTAGATTTGGAAGTTATTTATGGAAACAAGTCCAAATCAACTCCTAGATTAAAGGGGGCGGCCAAGGATTGATTGGGCATTGGGAGGCTATAAAAGAGAGGGGGAGGGGCGGCCAAGGAGACACAACGAAAGAATAGCATACGAAATCTCTTCGATTTCGCAATTGCTCTAGTTTCTCTCTTTCTCTCTTGGCCGACCACTATTCTCTCTTCTTCTTCTTCTTTGTTTTGTTTTCTTTCCTTGCTCTTGGTGGTCGAACCTCTTCATTGAAGTGGTGGTCAGATCTAAGGTGAAGGCAAGGAAGAACGAAGCTGCTTCGAGAAAGAAGCAAGGCGATCCAAGGCTTCATCCAGCAGAGGTTGAAGTCCTTAGTTCTCGGAAGATCGTTGCCCACACAACGCCCGAGAAAGAGATAAGGAATACAGCAGAAGATTCTGAGGTTCAAACCGGGTTCTGGTATAAATTTATTTTCCGCAGTTTTATTTGTACTTAGAACTAAATAATTAAAACCGTAGTAATTTAGAATCGGCGATCCTGTGGATCGATCGACTTAGTCTTCTTTGAAGATTTTGTCGATTGATCCGGGCGGGATAAAATTTTTGTCCTGTGGGGTTCTATGCTTCTCGGAGCAAATAGAATCCGGAACATGGGACAAAGATCCAGATCGCCAACACTCCTCCCTCCGGCAACCTCTCGCTCGCGCGGCACCTCCTCGCTTCGGCACCTCCTCCCTCCGGCACCTCCCAGCGACCTCTCCTCCCGGCGAAGTCTCCTCCGGCACCTCCTCCCTTCGGCGAAGTTCTCCCTCTTGCACCTCCTCTCTCCGGCGACCTCTTGCTCGCGCGGCACCTCCTCCCTCCGGCACCTTCTCCCGGCTGCTTCCTCTCCTCGCCTGGTTCTCCCGGCTGCTCCCTCTCCTCAGCTGCTTCTCCCAGTTGTGAATCTCCCGGTGCTCAATTTCTTTTTGAAGGTAATCTTCAGTAGTTAATCATAGTTAAACTATCAAATCTTCAAAATATTTTTTTGCAAGCATACCAACACTTTCGCACTTCCAAAATCACATAGCTTGACTTGGTGAGTGAGAGGGTCTACCTGCAAGAGAGTGATTCATTGTAATTAATAGATTTTAACTGATAAACCTAGACAAAAAAAAATGGCAACTGCAGCCAGACCAAAACATTCTGTGGCTTAACATCTCTATGGCAAACACCAGGAACTGTATGAATATAAGTCAAACCTCTAAACAACTGAAGAAAATCCAAGTAAACTCTCATGTTACATGGTTGCCTAAAATACCCACAGAAGAGAGAACATAAACTTACCTGGTAGGCATAAAGCTTCACATAGCCCAGTGGCATTCGCTGATTAACTATAAAAATTAAATTGATTACGAATGACTAAATAAAATAGATATGTGACTTAACTGTGCTAATGAACATGATCAAAAGATATGTAATCATAGCTTGTCTCGAATATAATCACACACACAAGAGGATGAATAAAGATAACACATTTGTGCAAATTCAATTGTGCATGCTTACCTCATCCTCAGCGATGTGTGAAAAAATAAGTATAAATCTTGTTATCACATATAATAGTTTGTAAGTGATAGTATAAAGTATAAGTGATTAAAAACATTTTAAATAATGTGTGTGTTCAATTTAACGTATCATTTATATGCAATAAAAATTTGTCTTTGCAGAAGGTTACAATGTATATGAATAAAGCTTGGATGCACAATAGATTAGACGATGGATTTATTCGAGCCGAATTTTATGCTGGAGTTGAAGAGTTTGTAAACTTTGCTAAAAGTCATCCAGAATGCATGAATGGTGCAGAGTTGCGGTGTCCGTGCAATCATTGCAAATGCCGAAATAAAGTTTTTCGTGATGAGGATACCGTGAAAGTGCATATCTGTAAAAATGATTTTGTTCCAAACTACTATAATTGGTACTGTCACGGAATTTTTTTCCCGTCGCTAAAATGACGTCAGCAACGGAATTTTAGGCGATAGACTATTTCCGTCGCTAATCAGTCGTTAATCTCGATTAGCGACCGAATAGCGACGAAAATTGTCCGTCGCTATTTCCTTTAATTTTTGTAGTGGTAGTAGAGTTAATTTTAGCAACGATATTGAAACACTATTCTAGATTGGATATTCGATGATTAATATATTTAAGGTAGAAGGAACAAGGATTGGACATTTGATCGGCTAAAATTTAGCTTCTAGATCGAGGGAATTAGCTCTTCATAAAATTAATAAAATGGATACAAACACTAAAACTGAAAAACAATAATAAGTAAATGAAAAATAATAAAATGTTTGATTAATTGAATTTTGGTTTTTTTTATAACATTGAATGTCTACTTCATGAATCAATGAAATAGTAAAAATATAAGAAAATATATTTAACTTTTAAAAATAATATTTACAAAATCCCAATTGGAACAGGAGAGCCTAATTCAAAAATTAAAAGAGGCCTGATTTCAATAATTTCTCAAAGAAAAAAAAAAGCAAAACAAATAATTTTACTCTTTTTTTTTTATAATCAAGTGTCCGAACTTCGCATGCTTTCTTATACACCTACTCGATAAATTCGAAACACAATTTAATACAGACAACATAGAATCAAATTATGTAGAAAAAGAAATAATTTTGAAGAAATTAAATTAAAAATAAATTTTAAATTGATTCATCGATTATAAAAGGAAATAAATTAAAAATATATTCAAGATTAACAATAAATAAAAATAAATTTAAAATATTCAAAATTGATGGATCTATGATAAATTAATCATTTAATTTGTTTGTTATTCGATAATTAATAATTTCCATTTAAATAATAAATAAAGAATTAATTATAATCCTTACTAAATTATTATATTTTTATTAAGAATATTATTTTCGTATTTGTTATCCAAATTTTCTTTGAATTAATATAATTTTCAATTTGACTGAATTTTTTCTTTGCATGAGATTATTTTGTTATTTGCTCCATCAATTTCGTTCTTAATTCTTAGGTATTTCGATAGTTCAAATTTATATTGCATCATAATTTATAGAGAAATGCACTACAAAAATACAGTATTTTTGCGACGGTATTTTGCGACGAAAAATTTTCATCGCAATTTAGCGACGAATTTGGCGACGAATTTAATATTCGTCGCCATTTTGCAACGACTTTAGCGACGAATTTATTTTTGTTGCAACTTTGGGACAAATCAAGTTTTGTCACGAATTTCGTCACCATTTTGCGATAAATAAGAAATTTCGTCGCTAGTATTGCAATGAAAGTAGTATTTGTCACAAATTTGGCGACGAATGAAAGGATTCATTGCAGAAACGGCTAAGAAAAAGGTCCCGGCCCGAAGTTAGGGTCATTTGGCATCGCCAATTTGGCGACGAAATAGGATTTTCGTCGCCAATTTGGCTAAGTTAAACGGGTGATGGGTGGGCTCATTTTTAGTGAATTTGGCGACGAAATCATTTTCGTCGCGAAAGTCGTCGCAAATTGACGACGAAAATATTTTTCGTCGCCATTTGGTGACGAAACAGTATTTTCGTCACCATTTGGCGACGAAACAGTATTTTCATCGCCAATTGGCGACGAATTTAGCGACGAAGATGATTTCGTCACCAAATGCCCTAGGTTAAACACTCCGCCCGATCCCTTTTTCCTCTTCCCTTTTTCCTCCTCCGCATGCTCCACCGCGATTCCAACCTTCCGGATCCCTCCGGCGACTACAAAGGCGATGGATTTGCTTGAGGCGACGGTAAAAGCTATTTTTCCTATTTTTTTATTTTTTCTTCTCCTCTTCGCGGTGGTTTTTGTGGCGTGATGGTGGCCGGCCGGCGGCAGCCCGCTGGCCAGCCGACGGTGGCTCGCTGCTATTGGTCGGTGGTGGGGAACATGGGTTAAGGTGGGCTAGGCTGTGGAGAGAATCTGTGGTTGGGTAGGGTAGGTTTTAAGATAAGAAAGTTGTGTGATTGTGAGAAGGTGGCGCGGTGAAGCAGCTATTTTTTTTCCTGATGGGAGGAGGAAGTGTGCCTGCGCAACCAGAATTGTGGTGAACAATATTTTTTTTCATTTCTATATGTTTATTTGCTTTTTATTTTTCCATATAATTCAATGCCTTGACAGCTCGACACTATGTTGCCTCCTTTGGTTTCTTTTATCATAAATCTTGTCATTTTATGCTTTTCTTCACGTGGAACTTTAGAAATTTACTTGTATTGTGCTAACAAATAGATAAATCTCAAGCATAAAGAATCAATTTAGTTTCCTAGAATATTATCTCCTGAAAATATACACAAGTTTTTTTTCATTAAAGATAACAAATTATTTTTGAATTTTGTATTATGTTTGGAGATTGTAGTGGGGATATGTTCAAAAATATGCATTGGTATCTTCTCATATATGATTTTGTAATGAACTCATAAAGTTTTATATAGAAAAAAAAATCAAATATCTATTGTTAAGTGATAGATAACTAGTTTGATTATGAATATGACATATGACTTGGAAGAATTTTTGACTAAGACATTACAACTTCTGTTGTCTAACCGTTCATACAAGAAAATGAAAATCATTTTTGAATCTTATATTATGTTTGGAAATTGTAGTGGGCATATGTTGAAAAATACCATTCTTATAAGATTAAATATCCATTAAGTAATAAATAACTAATTTGACATAAATGTGTTCCTCGCTCGCTGACGAGCTGCACCCTTATCCCTTGCCCAATCCCATTGACGAAGTACTCCCACTGGTTCTCGATCTTCTCCACCAGCCTCTCCTTGATCCTGTTCCTCACTGTGAGCACCAGCCTCACATCGATCGCGTCCGCCTGGGGCAGCACCGAGGGCCAAAACGCGCCTCCTGGGACCGCCGGCTGCGACGGCCGGGCGCGTGCCGACGCGCGCTCTTGTCGTCGCTGCTGATCACCGCGCTGACCTGCCGTACCGAAACGGACCGCTGGCGGCGGTTCCCGACACACAGCGGGTGCGCCCTCCTGCCGCTTCCAGCCCCGATCCGAGGTTTGGAGGGGCAGAAGCAGGACGTCGACTTGGCGGAGAACATCCCCGGAGACCGAGTCAACGACTAAAAACAGCAGAAAAGCAGGAAAGCAGGAACATCTCCGGAGGATCAGCGGAAGAGAAGAGAGGTGCGAGGATCGAAGTGGGATCCTGAGATCTTCTCCTTTCTCATGTAAACGAAGAAGACTGAAGAGGATGGCAGAGGAAGCCGGAGAGTAGTTGGCTCTGAGCTTGAGACACAGGCATTATTATTATTATTATTATTATTATTATTATTATTATTATTATTATTATTATTATTATTATTATTATTATTATTATTTGAATGCATGGCAATAATTGCACCTTACTTAGCAAAGCATTTGCATGAGCGATCTTATTTTTATATTATTATTACTTTTTTACTATTATCAATAATATCTTCTATACTTCATTTTAAAATAATTTTAATTAAAATTAAATAATCTTGATAAATTTATTTTTAAAATAGTAGATTTTTAGATAAAGTTGTTCACGTACCTTAAAATTAAAGCTGGTCAACTTGAACAGAATTGATTGTCAATGATCCGATCCGTTAGTCCGTCGATAAATAAGTTATTATTAAGTTTATAGAAATTATTTGACATATATTTAATAATAAATTTAGATAATTTATTCAATAATAAAATCATATTATATATAATGAAAATTATCATGGAACCTAATCAAAGATATAACTTATAATATATCATATTGAAATATAATAATATTAATATTGACTAAAACATATTAATAACAAAAAATAAAGATGATTTAAAATTTAATATAATATGTTTTCAATCTACTTTAGCTTTCAATTGTTTAGAAGCTTGAACATTAATGATTGAGTGCAAGGTATAAAGTATTAAGAAAATATAATTTTAAAGGACGAAATAGAAGATTTTAATATTGAAAAAATTAATGAACTATATGATTTTAATTCTTTTATATTTTAAATGGATAAATAGAGTTACTTCTTAATTTTTTCATATTTATAAATTTAAATATTTTTAAATATAAATAATAATTTTGAGTCATAGTCGATAATAACACTGCAATTGCGATGATTATAATAAATATTGAGAAAATATTCCTTTTTAATTGTTGAATATCAAATATATCAAAAAATACTACAAGATTAATAATAATCGAATTTAGTATAAGCTCAAAATACATCATGCTCTAATCATGTTTCGACTTATGATCAATCCATAGAGAAGACTTATGATCAATCCATAGAGACGAGACCAATAGCAAATAAATAGACACTCAAAAAAATATATGCACGATCCTTATCAATCTCAATTCATTTCAATATCAACAATTCAAAATATTTAATTAACTAGAAGTTATAATTACAAAACAAAAGAAAGTAAACAAATTTAATTAAAATTATTAAACTTTTTGATTTTATTATATTATATATATAAATTGTGAATCAAATTATAATTAATAATTAATCGTGTAATCGTCTTTGAACTTTAAGGTTTATGATCTAAATTTTTTAAACCGTGCAATGGACAATTTTAAACTAATGATTTTAAATTATGATCGAATCTATTTAAATATATTTCTATTTTGAAGTTAAGTTAGTTCTCCTTGAATAAAGGTGTTCTATGTATTATAAAGCACAAAGGATCTATTAAATATTAAATTAGGAGTATGGTTCTGGTTTGATAATTTTTAAAAGAGATATTTTCTTTCAAGTATATAAATAATTTATTTTAATCTATATTTATTATACTCTTCGTTTATTAAAATAAAAAATTCATAAATATTTTAAAAAATTAAAAACATTTTTTATAAAATAATATCTAGTGTATATATATATATATATAATTTTTCAAATCTATTTTTAAATTTTTTATCAAATAAACCACCAACCACTACAAAAACAATCAAAATTACCGACGGAATTAGCGACGGAATATAGTTCCGTCGCTATATTTAGCGACGGAATCATAATTTCCATCTCTAATGCGTCGGTAATACGACGACAGCCAAATATAGCGACGCATTAGAGACGGAAATTTATTTCCGTCGCTAATTAACGACGAAAATTATATTCCATCGCTATATTTTTAGCAACAAAATCATAATTTCCGTCTCTAATGCGTCAGTAATGTGACGACACTCAAATATAGCGACGCATTAGAGACGGAAATTTATTTCCGTCGCTAATTAGCGACGGAAATTATAATTTCCGTCGTTAATTAACGACGAAAATAAATTTCCGTCTCTAATGCGTCATTAAAGCGATGGAAAATTAATTTCATTGCTACTGTGTCATTAGAGCTGTCAAACGGGCCAACCCATGGCGGGGCGGGCCAATCCATGGCGCACCCATCATATGGTGGGGCGGGCGGGCCGACCCACCAATTTGGCGGGTTGGGAAATCTCCAACCCAACCCAATTTAAGGCGGGTCTGTTAAAAAGTAAAAAAAATATTTAAAATATTTAAAATTTTAAGTTGAATTATAATTTAAATTTACTAAGTTAAAATTTTTAAGTTTAAATTATAATTTTTAAACTTGAATTATAATTTAAATGGATCGAACCTACTAATTCATCGAGTTTTCTATTTTAATTTTAAAATTTAAAATAAATAAATAAACTTTCTCAAACCGCGGGCCAATCGAAGCCCGCCACGGGCCAACCCCCGCGGGTCGCGGGCCTAAGCATGCCAATCCATCTGAACACATCTTAAAATGAGTTGATAAAATTTCAACCCACCCCGCCTAAATTACTTGGCGGGGCGGGCCAACCCGGCGGCCCTAACCCAACTTGACGGCTATATGTATCGTTAATGCGACGGAACCCTAGTATAGAGACGGAATAGCGACGGAAATAATGGGTTGTTGCTAATTAGCGACGGAATGACTCTTCCGTCGCTGATTAGCGATGGAATTGGCGACGGAAATAATTTCCCGTCACTAATATCGCCAATTTTCACCTGACACCCCCTTTTCTTCCGCTTCCGCGATCTTTCTTCTCCTAACCTACTGATCTCACTCACGGTGCTCTCCTCCGGCGACCTATCCTCCGGCGGCCTCTCCTCTGGCAACCTCTCCCCCGGCGACCTCTTCTCACTGAACTGACCAGCAGCGACCTCCCTCACGCGTGGTGTCAAACAAGCCTCCCGCACCGAACTTCTCCTCCGGCTCCGGCTCCCACGCGCACCGAACTTCTCCTTCAGCTCCTACGCCCGTCGAATTTCTTCTGCACCAAACTTCTCCTCTCCTCCGGCCCTTTGTAAGGTATAATTTTCACCTTGTTAATTAGGGTTGCATGGCTTATTAATTAAGGATTGTAGAACCTGATATTGAATTAATAAACTGTTAATTAGGGTTGCATGACTTGTTAATTAGGGTTGCGAGATTTGTTAATTAGGGATCGTAACATTTTCAACTTGTTAATTAGGGCTCGTAGAATTTGACACTGAGTTATTTGGTACAAACAAGTTCTAGATGACACTGAATTATTTGGTACAAAAATGTGTTATTGGAATGGATTGTTTAATGTGTATGTTGTTGGAATTGGATTTGTTTAATTAGTAACATATTATAAATTTTGAGCATGAGCACTTTAAAAGCAACTACAAAATATCGGGATATTCTTGATTATTGCAGCCTGTCATATTCTTGATTATTTCACCCAAGTGTTGACCTGTGTTATGCTGCACTTTTTTCTGAATGCATCTTTATCAAGTTGTTTTATTTCTTATATTTTCCTTGTACAATATTTTTTTATAAAATAAAAAAAAATTCTATATGAAATTTCTCTCTCCAATTTTGAAAAAGAAAAAAAGATTTTTAATATAGTTATTTTGAGGAGCAACCTGCCCAAAGAGTTATGTGTTTATGTGGGAAAAATTATTGCGTGGAAATGATAAATAGGATTACCAAATTAGAGAAGTCACGTGACTCCAGTACTCGTTGCCCTTGTCACGCCCCGAGAATGCCGTCCGAAAAATTTCGGCAGCATCTCCCCAGTAACTATGACAATTCCCTAAATACATGCACAAATACAAGGCCACAGGCGGCCGAAAATAGGACTACACGTCCAATAGACATACACAACTGCAAACAAAGATAGAATAAGGCCCACACGACCACACAACAGCTAACACATGCATACTACTCAACATAATTAAATTTTACGAAACTGAAACATCGTAAATCCAACAAAACGAGTGACCACGACATAAATCCAACACGACTACAATCCAGACCATAAATAAATGTCCTCGGAGTACGAAACATAACTGAAAGAAAACAACTATACTACCAACAACCTTCTGATGTGAGACAGCAGCAGTCGACCGAAACTCCAAGCTCCAAGTAACCTATCTGTTACCTAGGGAGAAAATAAAGTAACCCCAGGTCTGGGTAGTGAGTATTAGATACTTAGTGGGTACAGGAGAGAAGTGCATAATCAGGTAAACAACAAAGATATATAATCAACAGGAATAGTAAAAAGAGTGTATCAACAGGAATAGTAATGAACAGGAACTGACAAATGCTAGCAGCCGAAACTGAAATAAGTTTAAGTATCAACCGGATATATCATATGTCAACTGAGTACAACATGTGAGAATATATCAACTAAGGTATCTACTGATAGTACAGAATAAGCAGGAGTGTTACGTATGAATAATAATATAGGTCATAGAAATCATGAAATCTGCAATGTATAATGCATGACATGTAAAATCGGTGCAACAACCATATGATGCAGCAATCATATTTCAACCAAGTGCAACATCCACATACACATGTTGTAATCAACAATGCAGCAATAATAGTACTGCTAATACATGTATACAACTAAGCAACATACATCGCAAAACAGTATGCATGGTTCCGTTCGCGGACCATCCCAGTCACCCTCCCAGAGCACAGTGAACTGGGTCGCCAAACAGAACAACTGTACGAAGCTCCAACAACAAACCACTACTAACAAGTGGTGGAGTAGGCAGTAGCACAGGAAGGCTAATGAGCCAGTCTTGGTTGCACCTAACTAGTGCAACTTCACCTCTATCGCACCACAACACGGTGTTTGGTGAGAGCCAACAACAAAACATTGAAGATGATTTTGTCATCTTGTGTCTTTATGTAGATGACATACTTATTATTGAAAATAATGATAAAATGATTAAATCCACTAAGGAAATATTGAATTCAAGATTTGACATGAAAGACATAGATCTAGCTGATGTAATTTTAGGAATTAAAATTCTTAGAACAGCTGAAGGACTTGTTCTTAGTCAATGGTATTTGTTGATTTAGAAAAAGCTTATGATAGAGTCCCAAGGGAAATTATATGAAGAATTCTAGAAAAGAGAAGTGTTAGCGTAGTATATATTGACCTAATTAAAGATATGTATGAGGAAGTAACGACTAGAGTGAAGACTTCAGGCAGATTAACTGAAGCATTTCCAATAAAGATAGGGTTACATCAAGAGTCAGCTCTAAGTCCTTATCTTTTTACACTAATCATGGATGAACTTACTGGACACATTCAAGATACCGTACCGTGGTGCATGTTGTTTGCAGATGATATTGTATTGGTAGATGAGACACGTGAGGGAGTAAATGCTAAATTAGAATCTTGGCGAGAAACACTAGAAGAGAAAGGTTTTAGGCTTAGTAGAGTAAAGACAGAATATATGGAATTTAAATTTAGCAATATTGAACGTAATGAGACAAGTATTAAAATAGGAGATGATGAGTTGTCTGGAACTGAGAGTTTTAAATATTTAGGATCATTTTTGCAAGCCGATGGAGGGATTGAGAGAGATGTCTTACATAGAATACAAACAGGATGGTTGAAGTGGAGGAGAACATCAGGTGTTTTATATGATCGTAAAGTGCCTCTAAAACTTAAAGGAAAGTTCTATAAAACGGCAGTTAGACCTGCCATGTTATATGGCGCTGAATGTTGGGCTATGATTCGAGCACATGAGCAAAAGATGAGAGTTGTGGAGATGAGGATGTTAAGATAGATGTGTGGACATACGAAGATGGACAGAATAAGAAATGAGAGCATTAGAGAGAAAGTTGGAGTTGCATCCATTGAGGAAAAACTCCGTGAGACACGTTTAAGGTGGTACGGACATGTACTTAGACGACCGATAAATGCTCCAGTTAGGCGGTGTGAAACTATGACAAATACGCATATCAAACGAGGACGAGGTAGACCAAAAAAGACTTGGTTAGCAACAATAAAACAAGATAAAATTTATTTAAATATAGATGATGATATAATAGGAGATAGAGCTCAATGGCATAAAAGGATCCATATAGCCGACCCCACCTAGTGGGATAAGGCTTGGTTGTTGTTGTTGTTGTTGTTGTTGTTGTATAGAAAGACAATTATTAAGATAGGAGATAACAAGTTTCCTATAACTGAAAGCTTTAAGTATTTAGTATCGTTTATAAAAAGGATGGAGAAGTTGAGAGAGATATCTTACTTAGAATACAAGCAAGATAATTGATATGGAAAAGAGTGTCAGGTGTTCTTTGTAATCGTAAAGTACCTTTAAAACTTAAAGAGAAGTTTTATAAAATAGTGGTTAAACTTGTTGTGTTATATGGAGTTGAATGTTGAACTATGACTCGAACACACGAGCAGAAGATGAGAGTCGTAAAGATGAAGATGTTCAGGTGGATGTGCGGACATACGAGGGTGCATAGGATAAGAAATGAGAACATTAGGAAAAAAATCGAATTTGTGCCTATTGAGAAAAAACTCTAAGAGACACATTTAAGATACTACGAATATGTATTTAGACAACTAATAAGTGTTCTAGTTAGGCAATGTAAAACAATAAATACACACACTAAACGAAAAAGACCAAAGAAGACTTGATTAGCATTGATAAAATAGGATAAAATTTATTTAAATGCAGATGATGATTTACTAGGGGATAAAGCCCAATGGTGTAGAAGAATCCATATAGCTGACTCCACCTAGTGGAATAAAGTTTGGTTGTTATTGTTATTATTTATTATGTTTACCTAAAAAAACATAATGCACACATTGATCGAAGAAGACTAAAGAAGACTTAGTTAGCAACGATAAAATAGAATAAAATACATTTAAATATAGATGAGGATATAGTAGGTGATTAAACCTAATGGCGTAAGAGAATCCATATAGCCGACCCTACTTAAAGGGATAAAGGTTTACTTGTTATTGTTGTTGTTTAGTATATTTAGTTGAACTAGGAAAGGGCTACTTATGGCATTAACATATTAGAATCCCATTCTCAATCTGCCTTAATAGTAATTAGATGATATTTTGAGCAAAAATGATGGGAAATATATATGATTCAATGAGGATTGCCGATAGTGTGTAATGGGTTGGTTGTTCCACCATTTGATCAAAGCAAATAGTAAGTGAGGAAGAACTCATGAATTCCTAGCTTGCAATTTGAGATGGTGGATCTAGGGTAAGTAAAGCATATATATGTATGATTATTAATAGTTTAGTTAATAATTGTTTAATTACAAAATTTGATTAAAAGAAGACTAAATTTGATTTTATTTAATTAAATCAGATTTCATTAATATCAAATTAAACATAATCTAATTAATTAATTTAATTTAATTTAATTAACTAAAATCAGAATAAATTAAAATTAAATCAGATCTATTTTAATTAAATGCAATTTAAAAGTTAGGTTCAATTAAATCAAGTTAACTTAACAAATCTAAAATCCATTTTATTTTAACAATTCAAAATATTTATTTATTTAAAATCAGATATATTAAATCATCTTTAATTTAATCAAAATCGAATTTAATTTAATTTAATCTGATTTAATTAAAATCAAGTATAGGTAAAAATCAAACTTAATTTTATTTTATTTATTTATTCTAATCTGATTATAAAGTTAATTGATGTAATTTAATCTGACTTAATTAAATCAGACGTCAATAAAATCAGATCAATTAATCATATTTGTTGTAATTAATTAATCTAATTAATTAAAATAATATATAATAAAAATCCAATCAAATTAAAATAAGATTTAGTTTAATTAAAATCAGATCAATTAAATTTAAATCATATTAACTGTTTAAATTCAGATTAAACCAGATTTATTATATTTAAATTTAGATTTAAGTAATTTTTATTAATTTGGATTTAACAATCTAAATCAAGAAAAAGACATTCTTCAATATAGTTTGGTGAATTTTTACACATTTGAATTTATTAAAGGTGAGTTATGTGATAAATATTTTTTCTTTTAAATTTGTAATTTTATTTTATTTTTAAATTAAAAACTAAAAATAGAAAATTTTCATGAACCAAACATCTTACTATTTTAAAGAAAAAATATTTTGTAGTACCAATGTTCAATGGAATATAAAATGTATCATTGCTAGGTTGATATCAACACAAATACTTACTCATGCACCTCCATATTATTTCTGTTAAGCACTTTCTATAGCACAGCAAAAAGGAAAAATCAACTTCAAATAGCAACATGGAATGCTGACTGCTATATAAGGGCCCCATTTTCCAGTATATAACATTAAATTATTGCAGGGTTTATGACAAATAAGCAATTCAACAAGGGAACCTAAATAGGAAGAACTTTTAGGATAAAAAAAGAAATAGATTTAATGCATGTAGCTGATAATGTTAACTAGTTATAGGGAGAATGGAAATTGCATCAACACATACCCAATCAAAATAATAATAATAAGAGTAATTCAAAGATAAATTTTCCTACAGGGACATGAAAGTGCAGCAGTAAACCAACAGAAACTAGACAGCATACAGTCCACAAGAAGCAAGGAAGGAGAGTAAAACAGAGCTCACCGCTATAGCCACTAGTCCCATAAGGTTGCGCATCCCATTAGGACCCATCTGTGAAAGCAAGGTTGCTGCTAAATAATGCAGGGATCTCAATCCTTTGCTAGTTGGTCTTGCCACTTGAACTGGCTGATTACAAATACCATTTTGGCTTGAGTTTTCACCATTGTCACCAGATTTATAGGATCTCCTATAGAGGCGTGTTTGCATGAATGCGACAGTGCCACCAGCCACCAGGACCGCTGAGACTGCTGCCAATGTTCTTCTGCTTGATATTATAGAGACATTAGCAAACATATGCATGCAACAAAACTCATATCACCTTGATTTGACCAGTAAAGGATAAAAGAAATGATATGCAGCATGAAACCAACATGACATACTCAACTGCATGGTTGTGGGTCCCACTGCATGGATGTGGGATCCACTGCATGCAATGTGTCATGTTGATTTCATGCTGCATTTTTTCATGCTGCATATCATTGCTCAAAGGATAAAATGCTAAAAGATGATGATGACCATGCAATTAAGAAATGGCGATTGTAGATGAGCAGGACCTTTTTGACTCCGAGAGACTAGTGAAGTTATATGATACTAAAGAGAGAAAAAAAAATGTTTCTAAAAGAAAAAACCTATCTAGGTTAGCAGTGAAAAGTTAAGAAGTTAAATTAAATCAAAAATAACAAGAAGAAAAACTTAGCCTTCTTTTTCTTAGTAAAACAAGCAAAAGATTTAATCATGGAGAAAAGCTACTTCATGCCATTTTATGCAAATTAAGGGTCAGTTTCGTAGGGAGGAGGAAACTTGTCTGGAAGGGAAGAAGCAGAGGAATTATATCCAGACGTTGCATAGAGGAAATCATCTCCCTGAATGTGTTTCGGTGGATGGAACTAAATTAGCTAC
Organism: Curcuma longa; assembly: GCF_044706935.1. Lineage (NCBI taxonomy): Eukaryota > Viridiplantae > Streptophyta > Magnoliopsida > Zingiberales > Zingiberaceae > Curcuma > Curcuma longa. The sequence goes on along the minus strand of NC_133864.1, from coordinate 2,903,323 downwards.
TTTCTCGGCTTACTGATTCCTCCAAGAAGGAATGGAAAAAAGTATTCAAAACCCATGAAAATAGTTTTCACCCTTGTTCCTCATTTTTTGTATCCACCATGATTCATTGTTCTTGGCCGATAAGGTGGGCATTCACATGTGAAATCTCCTTGACCGAATGAGAACTGCTCGATGTCCCTCCGGAGAAGAGTTGCTTCTTTTGAGCCAAAATAATCTCTCACTGAGGAAGCAATGGAGAGGAATTCGCCTTGATCGACTTATAGCTAGGTTTCCTTGTGGTTGGAGTGACAAGAAAAGAAGATGAATTGGAGAGAATTTGCCAATGTCGATAAGGGATAGATGAGTCAGGAGGCTTTTGAAAGGGTAAAAAAACAAAAGTAGAAAATACCCACACTCACCTGAGTGACCTCTGCTCAACATGCGTGGAAGCCAAAATCATGGTTTTGAGGGTGATATTTTCGCTCCCATTTCCTTTGCTAATATTTCCTTAGGAAATAACCTCTATGGTCTCTGAATTCCATCCTTTCCTTTGGTTTCACTCTCCCCATAGGAAATTGACCCTAAATCTCGCTCACATAACTAACCAATTGGATGATGAGATATCTTCCCACATAAATTCTAGGAGACTTACTACAAGATAGGTCCATTTTCAATAGCAATCAAAAACCAAAATTTACCAATTTCTAAGAAAAATGATGATCATCATCATTATTTTTTATTATATTTTGTTACAAAAACTAAAAGGTTAAATTAAACTAAATAAATGTTATATATCAATATTCTATTGTATTTAAATTACTCATCATAATTTATTTTAAATTTTAGATGATCAAATAAGCTAAACTGAATTAACTTATTAGCTCTTAGGGACCGTTTGAGAGTTAATTAGGATTTGATTAAGTCCATCCGTTAAGCATAGAGATTTCAATGAGGTGGGTCCAACCCATGCTCGATTTAAACCTATCTATAGCTGAAGAAAGTTTAAATGTAGGCTAGGCCTTGTTAGAATATACAAACCTCTTTTTCCCCTCATACTTCCTCCACGGAGCTACTTATTCCATGAACCTACCTGAAGCTTTTGTCTCTCTCCCTTCTTTCCCTCACAACCACAATTGGCCCCTTCCCTACATGTGCATAGAGCGTCATCCCTCTCTCTTCTTCTTCCCTCTCATAACCAGGACACCACCATCCAACCCTCACTACACGCATAGGCACTACTAGCACTTAGCTCACCTTCATCACACATCCTCAAAGCATCGGTCGTTGTCGACCTTCACACACACACGGAGATGCAAAACCAATGCCAACCCCTACTGCGCACCCTTACATCATCGCGCAACCCTCACACTCACTTTGACATAATCGTCGAGCACACATATGAGCCACCACCACTGCCTAACCTCATGCATGCACAAGGCATAATTGTCATCAACCCTCACGCACATGGGTCGTGCGCCAACCGTTGTTGCCCTTCATGCGCATGCATCATTATTGCCTACCAATCCTCTTTCCAAGTGTGAAACCTACCTAATTTGTTTATAGGTAGTGTTTTCCTTCCTGTCTGACATGGCAACAACTCTATTTTCCACCCTTCTAACTTCATTTTTGGATGTGAATCGAGTTTATCTCCTTTAGATTAGAGAGCCACTGATTACTTAGTTTTAGGTAAAGACTCAGTGAGCATTTTCCTTGGCTATTTGGTTGAATGGTTATACATTGTTAGACCTAATTTGTTTAGATTAGGGAGGTCCAAGGATTCTTCATCATTGAAACCCAACTTTTGTTTCCTCAACTGAGAAATACCTATAATTCATCCAGGTTGTTATTTGTCAAGGTTTGGAGAGGTCTAAAGTTTTGCATCATTGGAACTCAACTTTTGTTGCCTTAACTAAGTTATAGGAGAAAAATTATCCGCATAATTCCTATACCAGAATTAGAATAGCGTTGATATCAAAGTTAGCTTTGTTAAATTGGGGATTTCAAAGTTGACTATTTATTTATAATGGTTAATCTTTAAATTAAGAGTATTAGGGATTAGTGGATTAAGGTTAGGTGCATTAATCTCAAGTACCATATGTACCATTTTTCTTTATGCATTAGCTACAAAGATATAGTTGTGTTGAATATGTAGACACTCAGTTAAAAGGAGCACATGCTCATGAACATTTGGGATCGACTCTAATACCTTTTGAGATAATCCCTTGTGCATGAAATAAATTTATAAATAGCTTAAATTGAGAATAGGTACATTTGGTATTATCAATGTTTTTGAAAGGGGATCTAAATGATATTGAATTAGCAAAATGGTGATACAAGAACAAAATTATTGGTTATATTATGGGTAGGTTAACTTGCTAAGCTATCTTCGCTTTCATATGTTAAATGTTATTTATTACATGATGGCTATCTTATGGAAATCAAGTGGGGGAGTTTTCTTAAAAGATAAGATGTTCTTATACTTTAATCTTTCATAGATTGATATCTATCTTCAAAGATATTTATCTTACACTGTTTCATCTTCCATGCTTTGATATATTTTTATATTGATGTTTGCATGTTTACATTATGCTAGAGATTTAACACAAAAATTAATAAATGATAACATAGATTAGTGACTCAATCTAACCAATCCTTAAAAGTGAAATTGTTATATGAGATGAAATGTCAAAGGTGGAATAGTTATTATTATTAATTGCTAAAGGAAATTGCTATAGTAAACGGTGGTTTCAATGCTAAAAAAGTGAATCCTCAAAGCCTAGTGATATTATTAGGGGTGTCTGGCCGCTCATATGCTCTATGATACCATGTGTCACATGTGGTCATTTTGTGTGCTTCACAATATTACTATTTATCACCAATGAATTTTCAATCACATGTGATATATTCTAAAGACAACAATTCATTATTAGTGGACAGATTCATGATAAAATAACTATGTTAATTGTGGTAATATAGATACATAAAAAGCTGCCATAACTATTAAGCATTATAAATATTGAAAGTTAATTATATGCTTAAGTGAAAACTATAAAGTTTGAATGTGGAATATAGACTGGTTTTGAATTCTTAAATAAGATTATATTCCCTACTCAGTAATTTGTATTCGGAGTTTTCCCTAGCCTCTGGATTTAAAAGGAAGGGCAAGGTGTTAATACCTTATTTGGTTCCAGCCAGAATATAAAGTTGCTTAAAGAAACTTAGATGTGCTGTGCTAGAAGCCAATTTTGTGTCTACACATGCTTTGCTTATTTTACCAATCTATTTAGTGTTTTGATACTATTACACACTGCTATATATTTTAGTAACAAAAAAGTAATCTTCTGTATAGCAGATTTCTTTAAACAATATATTTTTGTTTATAATACTTTGAGAATAAATAAAATACAAGTCATGTTATATGGTATTTGATTGCTGCAAATTAGATGCACGTTATCAAGGATATGGAAGGTGTTTTCATCAATTATTACCCAAAGAGGTACCTCCTTGTACGTGGTAGGAAATCTAGGGCATGACAAAAACAAAAGAAACACTTAACCATCTCTATCTCAATAAAACAAGTAAAGCCTTCCCCAAATAGTATATCACCGTCAGCCATTTTCTTTTTTGGTTGTATTTTTTTCTGAAAACTAAAAAAACATTACTATTCAATAAATTTACAAGTGAATCAAAGTAGCTTGTGCTCAACATTATCACAGTCTACCAACTAACAGATAAAAATGTCATTGAGTAAACAACATAGAATACAGGATAATTCTATGTAGCCATGCATACCTTCTAGATGCCAGAATGTTACGCCCATGTTCAGTTAGTGGCAGAAACTGAAGAGAAGACATTTTCTGAATATCCAAAAGCAATTTATGCTAAATAAATTAAGCTACTTCATTTATAATCAAGTGTTTGTCGATCCAAGATTTGGCACTGCTGTAACAGAGGAAAAAGCACTGATTACAAACCAATGGATTTCATGTTAGGAAAGAAGTGAGCTCTTTTTGCCTAGCGAAACCAGTTATATGAGAAAAAAAATGTTTTCTATTTCATGAAAAGAAGCATCTGAGAAAACTACTATCAAAGACCCAACTGAAAAATTTTCTGTTGAACTTCTAAGGAAGGAAGAGGTGATCTGACTATTTGCTCAAAATCAGAGGACCTAAGGGGATACAGTAGTAACAATTTTTAACTAACAAGAGAGCAACTAGTGTAGCATAAGAAAATTTCTGCAAAATGAATTTGCCCCATCCACAACTACTATACAAAGGAGTCAAGTTCTTACTCTAAACTATCAGTAGCAAAACAACCGAAAGAGAAAACACCACCATTCAAAGCCTAGGAAAAGTTAGAAGCAAGCTACAGTCTAACAGTCCTTCAACATGTTCATTAGTTTCTCCTGGTAGAGTTTGATCCTAAGATTGCAATGACACAGACTTGCAGCTTCTTTCATGCACATTATCAAAAGCAAACCTATATGAAAATCAACAACTAGCTTAACCAACAATAGATGGTCAATAGCTTTGTTAGTTAGATTCGACATATATACCTACCAGTACCTATGTCAACACGACAAACAAATCCAAGTAGTCATGCTCATTTTGCAACCAGGATTTTTTCTAACATTGTGCACTAAGTAAATACTAACAAATTTTTAAATATAATATATAAATGGCAACCCGATGCACGAAGCTCCCGTGAATGCAAATCCCGATGAAGAGTCAAATCATATTCGATCTATTATACGCAGTCTTACCCTGCATTGCAATAGATTATTTCCACAATTCAAAACCGTGACTACAAGATGACACGGCAACAACTTTACAACATATATTCTCAAAAACAAAAAGAGTAAAATTTCAGAGAAAAATTACATGTCAAAATTAAGAAAAAAATAATTAAAAATTTATCCAAATAGATCCTCTAAGTATGCCCATATTTTGAAAAAAGTCATAATTATTTCACTGCATAAATATTCTCTGAACTAAAGGAATTATATGTTATATACCGTGCAATTTGAGAGAAAATACAAAAAAGAGTTATAAATTATCTAAAAGTCAAGAGAAACTTTTGACATCAATGTCAGTTTCCCAATCATAAATACACAAATTAGATTCTGAACTGATAAACTAATTAATCCTTTCAAATCTCCAAGATGCCGTCAATACATACTGCCAGCTTCAATCCTAACTATTAATTTTATCAATCTATGTTGCCAACTTCAACACTAACTCTCACTCTCAACATTTCACATATTTAACTGCTTGTGAATAGACTTAATTTTGCATACACATTTGATCTTTAGGCTTGTTCTTGTTTCTCAATCCTATTTATAATATGAATGAGAGGATTAGAAGAATTTTTTATTTCAGGAAAAACTTGAGGAGGAAGCAAACTACAAATATATAAATTGGTCATTGCTTGACAGCAAATGCTTTTGGGTTATGACAACTCAAATAATTATTTGAAGTAATTCATGCATTATCAGTTAGCTAAGTTACTAGTTTGTTTAATTGCAACAAAATTAGAGAGCCATAAATTAAAAGAAAAGCATGAAAAAATCAAGAACCTTTTGAATGTCAAAAATAACCTCTCTGTTCAATACTTTATTTTCATTTGGTCTATCACTTCAAATACAGAAAACGGAAGAGAAAACGTAAATTCCTCAAATCAAAAAAGAGAGAGAGAGAGAAGCAAAGATGATTCCCGCAATACAAAGCAAAGAAACATACTATTCTTGGACCAACTCCTATCGGAAGATATGTAGGCCTTCCTGATAATAAGGTTAAGATCTGTGAGACTTGAACTACTTCCAGTAGAGTCTCATGCTTGTTGATACTATCCACCAGAAAAAAAAGTACAAAGAATATCTATAAAGTAAAAACTAAAGAAACGCATCCATCAGACAAAGAAACTCTAGAACACCAGGGAAATAGATAAACTAAACCTAACTCGCCAAAAAGGTTCCAGAAAATTTAACTCACCAACAAGCTACCTCCAACTGCACTCAAATTAATGGATAATCTCTAACGTCGCTGCCGGTGTCAAGGTACGGTTGCTGATCAGCCACACCACTTGAGGAGGGAGTCGGACGACATAGGAACCAAGAATCATATCACCCTTCGCATACAAGCTAGACTTCCAGAGAGTCGATCAACAACAGTCCTACTGTTACCGGCCACTTGACGACGACGTGAGAGGAGAAGTCGTGCCCGTTGGGTCGTCGTTGGGTCGCCTTCCGGAGGGTAATCAGAAAGAAAGGGACAAGGGCACCGCAGATACCTATTGATTTATTTGGTATTTTTACCAAAAGCCCTTTTAAAAAAATGACAGCCTAATATTTTTTGCATTTTATAGAAAACACCGTCTTTTAAATTTTACATAAAGAACCCTTAACATTTAGAAATCGTGTTTTATTCTAAAAATTTATGGGTTGAACTTGTAAATCTGCCTTTTCTCCTCCGCAAAAGTTAAAAGAAAAGAAAAAGAAAAAAACTATAAGGAAATATAATATTTTTTAATAAGATATCTAATCCTTCGAACTGATTAATTTTAGTAATGATCGATTTAGTCCTATGAAAAAAAGTAATCTCCTATTCCAAGAATCTAAGAAGAAAATAAGAAATAGGACTTATCGATGAGCTTCTTCTTCTCCGGACTGCAATCTCTACGAAGGTGAGACGTGGATGTGGTAGAGTGTTCGGACGGATAAACGAATCGTCGAATCTGGCTCCGGAATGAGGCGTTGGTGGCTCTAGCACGCTCCGGTGGCTCTCCAAGGTCTTCCCCCCTTTCAGGGCACTTAAGGGGGTCTATTTATAGGGCCCTACGAAATTGCCCTATGAACAAACAAGCACGCCCCCGTCACACGGCCTTGTCTGGGAGACACGGCCATGTGTGGCCGCCCTGCTGTGGTGGAGGCACGACCAAGAAGAGTTGGTGTTTTGTTGGGAGGCACGACAAGAGACAGACTCTTCTCTGTTGGAAGACACGCTCGTGCCTCTGAGGTACGGCCATGGGCAGGTGCTCCTCTGGTGGGAGACACGGCCGTGTCTGGGAGACACGACTATGCCTTGGCATGGCTCTGTTGAGGAGACACAGCCGTGTCTGAGGGACACGGCCATGTCTGGCTGCTATAGGAGGAAGGCACGGGTGTGCCTTTGGGGCATGGTCTGGGCTTGTTGATATTCTGTTTTGAAGGCACGCCCGTGCCCTTGAGGCATGGTCTCAGGAGGTGATAGACACGGCCGTGCCTATGAAGCACGGCGTTGTCTTGCCATGTCTTCAATTAGTGCTCCATTTCGCTTGTTTTGCTCCATTTTCCGTCCTGAAACACACAAATACATGAGCAGTCCTCCGAACTAGGAAATAGTGAATACAATACCAAATGCATAGATAAAGGATGTAATGTACGCAAGATATAGCATGAAAAGCAGAAAGATATGCGAATAAAGTATAAGAAACAGTTATATATCCTACGCACATCATGCTGCGGCTCGGTCCTCCCTGACCAGCCAGACTTCTGCTGCGATTCGATCTTCTAGATCAGTTCAGTCTTCTGCTGCGGCTTGGTCATTCAGACCAATCCAGACTTCTGCTGCGGCTCGGTCCTCCAGACTAGCCAGACTTCACTTGGTGCTTCGACTCTGCCAAGGCTTCTGTCTGATCCTCCAGATCAGGACTTTCCAATGCCTAGCTTCCACTAAGACTTAGGTCAAACATGTGCTCCTTGCACACTTAGATTAATATCATTAGTCCAATACACTCTTAACTTGAACTTAGTACTATTATCAAAACTAAGGTTCGATCTGATGGTGCTCCTTGCACCAACAGATCCTATTTTCAAGTTTTTTTTTGCACCGACATACTTTACACATATTTTAGTTATAAAATAACTTAATGCCTACTTGCACCAATTTAATTTTAAATTTGGAGTCTTAATAAAAAATAAAAACCTAAAAATTATAAAATAATCTTAATAAAAAATAAAAAATATTTTTATTTTCTATTTTTAATAGCTAATTACATGAGAAAAAATGAAATAAAAAATAGAAATTAAAAAATACCTTCGAGCTGCTTTGTCGAAGGTTGTTTATTTAACTTTGTATTTTTCCTTTTTTTCTTATAATTAACTATTAAAAATAGAAAATTAAAAAGTTATATTTTTAGATTTTTTTATTAAGGTTCTCTTCTATTTTTTTAGTTTTTTATTTTTATTAAAAATTTAAATTTGAAAATAAAAATATGGATAGATTTAAAGGATTTATTTTTTAAAGATCATTAAGTAGACTAAGAGGCTTATTTTTTTTAATATGAATAAATTGTGAGAGTCACAATAGTATTAATTTAATATAAATTGAAAGTTTTTTAATTTTCTTTCTTATTTTTCTTTTCTTTTCTTTATTTTTAATTAGTTAATAAAAATAGAAGACTAAAAAAAATTTAGGTTTTTTTTATTTTTATTGATATTTCAAATTTAAAAATAAGAATATGAATCGATTTAGGAGTATAATGATATAAATTAAAATATATTAAGCTTTTTAAAATTTTGGTTAAGACTTATTAATACATTTAATAAATTTTAAATTTAAAAAATAAATAGATTTAGGGATGATTAATGCAATAATATTAATTTAATATCAATATGAGATTTTTATTTTTTAATAATTATTAATTAAAAATACTTGATAACATAATTAAATATTAAGTTGGTTCATCTATGCTGTCTGAAAACTTGGAGACGGGAAACGGGAAACGCGGAAACGGAAACAGGAAACGGCAATAGTTGAAGTTTCCTGATTTTGGAAACGCCGACCCTTTTATTCCTCTTCCTCGGCCGATCCCTCTTCCAAACCGTCGCCCCTCTCCATGCCTCTGGATTCGAGGGGTAATTCGTAAAGAAATTTACCCTAATTAAATGTTAAATCCCAACCTACTTACATAGTTAATTAGATTAGTCCTAATAAGTCTATTAGGAAGCCCAATTGAGACCCAATTAGCTTTAGTAAGTTTCATGCAATTAAAGAGTAATTGATTAAATGAGTTAAAGGTTAATGGGTAAAAAGGGTTAATGGGTTAAAGGCTAAAGGGGTATAGGATTTGAACCCGTTAAGGAAAGCCTAAACCCTAAAAGCCGGCTACGCTTTTCTTCTTCTCCCCAAAATTCGCGATTCTTTCCCGCAGCCACCCCTGTTTCCTCTTCTTCGCTCCGATCGTGCGACGCGGAGGGAGGGGCTGGCAGCTGGAGCCGGCGACGGGGAAGCTACCGGAGGTCCCAGATCTTCGATCGTGTGGTTGCTTGATTGCCAGAGGTGGCGCGATCGGCTGTTAGGACGGCGGCGATCGGCGCGACAAACCGAGCAAGGAAGGCCAGATTCGGGTAAGTTTGATCGGTTCTAAAGCTTTGAGTTTCGGAAATTGGGAATGAACCTCAAATATCTCTTCGTACGCCCTCTTCGCTTCGGGCTTGCCCTCTTCGCTTCGGGCTTTCCACGCCGGAGTGATTCTCGGACCAGATCCCGTTTCTGGTAAGTTTCTATCCGTGGAAACGTTTCCCCCCGTTTCGGAAACGGGGACGTCGGTGTAAATGCCGTTTCCAGACAGCATAGTGGTTCATTGGATGAAGTTCGAAAAAAAATTATTTTTTTACTTTATTTTGGAGTTGCTAGATAGAAAAGTATCTTGAGAAAAAAATATTTTTAAATAAATAAAAAATAATATGTAATGTACAATTTTTTTAAAAATTTAAGTGTGCGTTTTGGTAAATCACCAATTCAAAAATTCTAATGAATATTTTTACAATTAGAGAAACCACGGGGCTTGTTGAGAAAAAGTTTCAACTAGGTTTTACAAGGATATCGGAGATGGAAGTGGTGGTATGTTGATGGCGGCAAAGAGCAAGCAGGAGCTGGGGTTGGAGGGGCAGAGGCACCTCGAAGAAACTATCAATGCTGCGTTTCAAATCCTTTCCTCCATGAACGATGAGCTTTGCAACCCCGCCCTCTGGTCTGCGAACTCTAACGGCCACTCTGCCGCCGCATTGGATGGTACTGGAGACGCATCGGTCGATTCCTCATCGCACTCGTCGGAAGGAGCTGGAGGCGGAAGCGGTGGCGGTGCCCTTGACGAGGCACGGCTGCGTTACAGGTCTGCTGTTGCTTCCCTTCGTGCTTGTATCGCTGCTATTCCCAGCTCCACCCAGGTATAGATCGTGCTTAACTAGATCTTCTGCTTTTTTATTATAAGAAGTCCGTCATATTCGGTTCCTGTATATGCTATAATATTATCCATATGGGAGATTGATGATACTTTTGGGGAATGAACGAGTAATTTGGAATAATATTGAAGAGCCTGATTTCATACCTTAGTTTAAACTATTTTCCTGAATCCAATTGCTCGTACCATTGAAGATTGCCATTGATTGTTCCCTCTTTCTGTTAACTTCTAGTATTGATCTCGATCTGTTCTCTGAATGGATTATTGATAGACAATCTAGGTAACTACTCTGTCTATGATCATTTCATATTCTCAAAAAGATGTACCTAAGGATCTCGTTGGATCACCTTGTTGCTTAAACACCATGCCATCTTTAGTTACTGTATTCACAATGATATCTTTGCATGTTGGCCTCTAAAGCAATATGATATACACAATCTTTTTGTTTGTATGCATTTTCTAGGCTGAGGATACACAGTTAGAGCTAGTTACTAACTACTTGGTTGCTTGTACAGGAGACAAGTGCGTTGGATGTGAAAATGGATGAAGATGAAATTGAGAGATTGGAAGAGCAGGCCTCTTCTTTGAGAAAGGTACCTTTATGTTAATTTATGTTGATTTTAGTAAAACTTCTATGTTGCAAATAGCTGAAATTTTAAGTATTGTATATGATTCCTCTACTAATTTAATGTCTATGCTCTTTACCAGTTACTGTTTCTTTTCTATTTACTTTTTTTTTCTATCTCTTGCTTATTTTCTGTCTTATCTGAAACTATTAGGCAGGTTGGTATTATTTGAAGATTGTCGGGTTATTCAATGTATGTTTGTGTGTGTGTTTTTCTTCTGATGATACAAAAAGATTTACTTTTTAATTATTTAGTTGGCCTATATTTCTTTGTGATTAAAGTGTTTTTTTTGGAAATTCCTCTTGCAACATGTTTATCTATAAAACTGATTCATTTTAGGGGATTGGAATTGGCAAGCAAACTGACTGGGCAAGTTGTGCTTTTCATAGTCAATTTACAGGCTCTTTTTCTCTTTGCCTTCACTTATTCATTTCTCTCATCCTCTTTTGTGGGTTTCAAAACATCATGAACTGGAGAAAGTTTGTCAAATCAGTTCAAGTTTGACCAATTCTACTTCAGTCAAAGCTTCTTCTATCTGTAAAGCTAATTACTCAATTGAAACAACTTATTTCAGGTAAACATTTATAATTATGCAATTTGTCTATAGATGTATAATGAGGTTTCTATTTGATTTGTTCATGTACATGCTTGAAAAATTTCAAACAGGATCTTAGAAATTGGTAAAACATGTCAACTAGTGATCTACATCCCAACCTAAGATTTCATAGATTTTATCCAGAGTCAGTTAGAACCTTTAGATCGGGAAATTCATTCTGGTCATTGAGAAAGTTAAAATCATTCTGGCCAGACTCACATTTTAAAGTATTCCTGTTTCAACGTATAACCATTCAAGATTTCAAATCTAGCTATGCATTTGTCCTTTGCTGAAATCCAATTTAAAATGTCACAAACAAACAAGTGCGCATCCCCATATGTTCTAGGGAAAATTGGAACTAATCATACCTAATAATTTTTTCTTTCAGCAACTCCATTAGATTATGGGGAATACTTGATGAACTATCTCATGCTTTTCATAGAATAGAAAAAAAATTTGTTCAAGCTATAATTTATCAAATTTAAAGATATTTATCTTTCTTGAAGTTGATTTTCAAGTTTCATCTTGGGCTTTAAAGGTTTAAGATCATCGATAGATTTTAAAAGATAGGTATAGCAATACTTGGAGTGATCATACATCACAAAGTATTTCTATGTACTCTTGTGGTTGTTTTATTAGAATCACTGACATCACTGTATTAATCTTAATAGTTGTGTCCTTAAAAGGAAAGAGTTCAAAAGGGTTATATATTGTATTGATCATGTACAAAGTTTAACTGTATTGATCTTAATAGTTGTGTCCTTAAAAGGAAAGAGTTCAAAAGGGTTATATGTTGTATTAATCATGTACAAAGTTTACTTTAACAATCAAAATCATATGAGAGTTTAGCGATCAAATCAAGAATGGTCATTCTCAACATAGATTGATAGTAATGTGTCCTATTCTACTATGCTTGACATTATAATTTAAAATTCAACTAGACATTAGTATAAAAAGAATCTCCATAGATGATAATTTAAAATATCGAGAAGAAACAACTTGCATAATTGAATTTTATTATTTCGCCAACCATTTGGCATGCCAAACCTTGCAATACACATGATCCTACATCTATATGAAAGTGAAGGGGAAAATTTAATCACACAAATTTGAAAAAGTATAATATATCATTAATTTTAAAAGTTAAATATTACATAACATGATACATATTTCATAGACTTGGTCCTAAACAAATTAGAAAATAAATAATCCAAATTAGAAAACACAACTAAATCATAATTAGGAATACAATTATCTTGATTATACAAAAGAGAAAACTTGACAACCCTAAATTGCCAAATGATAAATAGAAATTTAAAATTGAATTGCAGATGTTTCAATTTTGAATTATTTCCTAATTGTTCCTCTAATTGAAGATGTGCCAAGTTTTAATTGTTTTCTAATTTATTTGTGATTTTTTTAATTTGCATTATTCTATCAAATTGAGGAGAACATGACTCTAGGCGGATTATTAGCTTCTCTTCTTGGGTTATCATGTTCAAGTATAGAGAATAATCATTTCACTAGCTTTTATTAGATATATATATATATTTTATTATTCTTTTCCTTTAGATTCCCTTTCAATAAGGAAGAGATCAACACACTTTGCTCTGTTGTTCGCACATTAACTTTGTTTTGTTCCTTTTCACTCTCTCTTTCCAACGAATAAGGTGAATTCTTGTCCAAGCCTTATTGAAATCATGAGGCATGAAGGGGGTAATGGTGAGAATGATTTTGCATTTTTGTGATAAACTCAACATGCAAATAGAGACACTTGAAATTTTCAAGCAAATTAGCATATTCCCTGATTTAAAAATTAAACTTGTGTTAAGTGAATTGGAAAGGTAAATAAAGAAGAATTATAATTGGTCTCTTTCACAATATAATCAAATAAAGTAAATATAAAGTCACAATGTAGTCAAATAAAGTAAATATAAAGGATATTAATACTCCTAAAGTAGATGTTATGAGAAAATTCATATTCGAAATTTGAAGTCATAAATAACTAGTATGGAATTTGATTTGCAAATTTATAGTTGGTGTCTTGCATTGCTAGTTCATGTTGGTTCCTCTAAGTAACATGAATGAGCTATAACGAGATATGATAAAGAGGGCAAGTCAATAGGAAGATCTCTTGAGATTGTATCATTAAAGGGCCAATTTAAGTTGTTATTGAAGGTTTTCTCTAAAATATTGATAGAGAATTTCTTAGGATTAAGTTACTGTTGGTTTTTTCTTTGCAAAATTCTTTCGTTTAACTAAAAATTCATAGATTGTAGAACTAGGATCTATGCAAGAATTTGTGCATGTTTTTTTAGTTCACTAAAGAAACATTGTTTCATGTTTGCGTACTTATTAGATAGTCCTCTAAAATTTAGTGAGATATATTTTTTTGTCAATTGTCTTTTCATTTTGACGATTCCATGTTTGATGGATCCTTGTTCGCCTTAGTCTCTAATAGTCTAGCAAGTTATCTGTAAGGAATCAATTGTGTGAATATGGTAAATCATTTAGTGAGACATATTTTTTTGTCAATTGTCTTTTCATTTTGACGATTCCATGTTTGATGGATCCTTATTCACCTTAGTCTCTAATAGTCTAGCAAGTTATCTGTAAGGAATCAATTGTGTGAATATGGTAAATCATACTCATCTAGCAGACAAGTTATCTTGGTTCTTAGATTTATTCTTCAACTAATAAGTATTTTTTCCTTTCAAGGTCATTGGGTCTTAATTAAGTGAAATTTAGCACAAGAATTGAATAGTTAGCACAAAAGTTGAATATGCCTAAGGAAAATCTCGACTTTCAAATCTGGCTAGGATACCTTGAGTGTCTATAGTAAAAAACAGCAAGTTTGATTTAATAATCATAATTAAAATATTGGTAGTTCATAGTAAAACCAAGCTTTGAGTACTAGTCATGTCATTATTGCAACAACATACCTAAGATCCTGAATGGAGATTAAGGATGGGCATTGCCTCTTGAGACCCTTAACTTCGATAGTTGTCTAGACCCAAATGCATTCATTGAGTGGGTCATTGAGTTAGAATATTATTTTAACTAATACTGTATGACCCATGTTGAATGAGCATGATTTGCAAAAATCAAAATCATGGTTAAGGAGTGTTTATTTGTTGTTATAAAAGCTGAACCTGTCATAAAATAGATAGAAATGAAGAGAAAGTCAATAGAAAAGTACATTTAAATACATTTTAAGAATCAACAGTACACACCATATGGATCATCTAGAAACAGTCGTCCCTAAATGTAATTAAATATCAAAATAAGAGTATTTGCACATATGTTGAAATCTTAAATTATACTCTAGGAAGACCTTTTCCACTTTGATGTAGGTTTGAAATTTAATGATGGATCTTATAGTTCCCTAACCTTAATCGAGGTCTGTCATAAAATCATAAATATTGAAGAATTTCTAAGACTTCACTTTTGACCATTAAGCTCCTTTACACCTCCATCGCAATTGAGATTTAACCAATGCAACTCGCCATGGAATGACTTGCCCTGGAATTGTTATTTTGAAAATGGAAACGAACAAACTGGCCCCTATAATACTTAAAGAGTCTAATCTTTTTCATATAATTTTGCAATTTCCATGGTACGGGTCACGTAGCATCAAAATGGCTCAAGGAATCTTGGCTTTAGAGTCAAAGCACGCCCTTGAAGACAAAGTTTCATACTTCCCAACTATAGGTAGTGATGAAAAGGTTGAATGCTTAGATGAGTGTTGGATCATGAAGAGAGACTGGAGTGTTGGATCATGAAGAGAGACTAGAGGGGGTTAAATAGGCTTACCACGTCTCGATTTCATGCATTCCTAATTGTCTACACGTTAGTAAGCGCAATTGAGAAAATAGATGTGGAAAAGTAGACAAACACAACAAAAAAAAAAAACAAACTGACAGTAGATTTTATATGGTTCAATAATCCATCGGACTTCTACTCCATGGTTTATGATCCATTGGGTGGTTCACTTATCGAAGGTCCACTATGTTTATCCTTCTCGATAGTACTTTGGGTGGAGAAACTTCTTATAGTAGTAGTGATCTCTCCTCTTCACTGAAGCACAGGAGGCAACAAGATGAGAATAATGAAAACTGAAAAATAGTAAAGCAAGAGCTTATGGTGGGATTTTGGTCATTGGTGATGACGGGTATTTGCTTCACAAACCAACAAATATTGTCAATAGAGATATGAAAATGACAAAGCAATTGCTCACTTTTATGTAAGAGGTTTCTCTGCTTTCAGTGCCACCAAGAAGGAGAAAGATAGTGGACCCTGGTTAATGTGGAATATTGATCAAAATATATATAGAGGCTTTGGGAGTTTATCTAGAGATAACGAAAATGACAAAAAGCAATTGCTCATCTCCTAAGACCAGAAATCCCACCTTGAGGTCTTGTTTTGTCAATTTTTTTATTATTCTCATCTTGTCTCTCTTGTGCTTCATTTGTATTATTTCTATAAAAGGAGATCTTTGCTATTGTAAGAGTTTTTTTCACCTCTGGTGTTGTTGAGAAGGAAAAAATAATGGACCTTCGAGGTGTGATCCACCCATAAGGTCATAGGTTGTGGAATAAAAGTCCTCCCACGAGACTGTCCAACCATGTAAAGTATGATGTGTTGCCAGTTTGTTTTCTTTTTTGTTATGTTTATCTACATTTATGTATCTATTTTCCCAATGCTTACTAACTTGTAGACAACGAACAACAAATGAAATCAAGAAGTGGTTGAGCCTCTTCATCTCCCTTTGGCCTCTCTTCACAACAAACATATTTCTATTATTTCTGTTTGAACTGCACTCGACTGCTCAACAAGATCCAATTGATTCGTTTGCATGCTTTTGTTTGACTGCTCAATACAATCCTATAGACTATTCAATAGAAGCAATTCTATTTCTTGCTTCTATTTGGTTCACCATCGATTGCACAGTCGACTATTCATATCACCAGTCGATTGCTTAACACAATTTAGTCGATTGTTCAACCGAGCGCATTGTTCTACTTGAAAGCAAGTTGATTGATATGTCCATATAGTATACTATTCGATAGAGAAACATATTATACGTTTAACTCTTCATCTCTTGTGACAAAAAATCCCACCTTGAGCTCTTGCTTTGTTGTTGTTCTAATTTTATTATTCTCATCTTGTCTCGTTTTGTGCTTTATCTAGATTATTTTTGTAAAGAGGAGATCATTGCTACTGTAAGAGGTGTCTCTTACTTTGGTGCTATCGAAAAGGAGAAAGATAGTGAACCTTTGAAGAGTGATCCACTTAAAGGATTATAGGCCCTGGAGTAGAAGTCTTAGGGATTATCGAACCACATATTATTGTGTTAGTTTGTTTTCTTTTGTGTTGTGTTTGTTTACATTTGCATATCTATTCATGTTGCGCTTACTAACTTGTGGACAACGAGCAATGAATGAAATGGATAAACGGTTGAGTCTATTCAACTTTGGCTTCTTTCATGATCCAACAAGTGGTATCTGAGCTAATCCACTTCGAAGGACTAATAGCCAAAGTGACACTTCTTTAAACAAAATTGGCTATGCAAAAAGGATACAACACCATGAGACCCTATCACTTCGATGGAGCAAATATCACATATTAGAATGGTAGGATGGAATACTACCTTATGACATAAATTGACAATTTCTTTATTGTGAGGAAAGGATTCGTGATGCCGATGAATAAAGATGGATC
>NC_133864.1:2844759-2886081 GCF_044706935.1 Curcuma longa | reverse complement strand
CAATAAAAATCCATTTCTCCTTTTAATCTCTTAGCCAGACCAAGACCATCCTAGAGTTGTTTTAATCTACTTACAATTTGTATTTTTGAATTCTAATTCTTTAACTGTAATAATTTGTTACTAAAAGATTTGCAATAACAATTTTGTTACTAGAAGGGGAGTCTTGACAGTAAAGTTGTTGTGTGATTTAAAGGTAATGGATTTGAGCTTTTATTCTCCTCATTAATTGTTGTCACTACTAAGCATATTTGATCCACACTTTTCTTTGGGTTGGCTCCTCATTTGAGATGCTAGTCATTTCTACATGCCCTCTAACTGTCGTGCTTTCCTTTTCCTTAAATTTGGGATAGTTATTCTTAAATCTTCTTGTATTTTTCTTCCTTTGTTTTTTCGCCATATGGCAATTTGTGTTGCTTTATCTTTAATTGTGTTTAATGAAAAGGAGTGATTGATTATAATGATGATAAAGTGTCATCTTTGGTCGCAAATGTTATTCTTATCTAACCTTTCATCAATATCTTTGCCTTTATGGAACTCTATCGTTGAGAACACTTCCTCTAATATGTAAGTTTTTGATTGTGTAAGCCTCTATCATTGGAGTCTACATTGATGTTTAAAAAAAAATCATTTAGTGCATTTCATTGTGTCATTAGCCTGACAATTTACTTGAATCTTGAATACATTTGAGCTACAACATCATCTTTTATCTTGACTGAAGGTTGAATGAAGCGAAGTTGATTTTTGGTAGATCTCTTTTGGCTAACTAAGTCTGATGTATTCATATGGCTGGATGGACTAATTCTTTAATTATTTGGTATTCTTATAATAGTGAACTTGTCCATTTGTTTTTTATGAGATCGTCATTTCTATCTCTTGTTCTTTCACAACCCTCTCCTAGTGCTTGCATTGTATCAAAATAAAATTGGAAGTAGGTCTTCATTTGTGTCCTCCAATCAAGTAAAATATCTATTAAATATAGGTAGACAAAAGTATCCTTATTGATTATTGGTTATTGCTCTTGAATGTTATTTTAAATGCTTGAGCACTCACTCTAATCCCAATTGTTACAATTTTGATTGGAATGTTGATAGGTTGACTAGAAGAGGGTGCATGTTATGTCAATTGTCAAAACATTAAAAATGAAAAATTGTTTAGACATCGGCTCTTTCTTGCTTGCCTCTAACCATGTTATGCTAATTTTTGGCAATGTTCTTTTAAGTATTGAGTTTTTTTGTTGTATTTATTTTTCAAAAGATTAAAAATTTAATTAATAATAATAAAATAAGTTAAATATAGATAAAAAATATAATAGTGGATAAAATTTAATAGATGATTTGATTGTTAAAGTCAAATTAGTTGACCGATAGTTATCCATTTCACTCTATAAATATCAAACAAAGATAACTTCGAACAAAACATCAATTCTCACATTAAAGGGACCTCTAAGGGTTCATTTTTTATTATCAATTCATTCATGTTGTGGCCCATTTACTGTTGTTGTGCTAGATTATTTTGTTTTATTATTTTCTCTTATATTCCGCTCTTCTTTGTAAAAGAGAAAAACTTCTTTACGAGGTTTTTGCACCATCGGACGAAGAAGACTTTTCTATTAGTGGACTCGAGAGTAACTTGTCTAATGAATCATAGACCGTGAAGTAGGAGTTTAGAATCTACAGAACAATGTAAAATCCTTGGTGTTAGCATATTTATTATGATCTACTAACTCATTGTATCTAAGATCTTGTATTTATAAGAGCACACAAAAAAGAATCATTCCAAATCATGTGGCATCTCCTTGTTAGCGATCGGTATGCAATTGCTGTTATATTTCTTATTTTCACAACACTAACTATATATGACCTTTAAACCTTGCAACAAGAGTAGTATTAATTTGTAATTGCAAGCACAATCACTATCAACCACCTATACTTGATCCAACCATCCATCACATTGATGATTGTTCCCATAAAAAAAAATGATAATCCCAGTAGCCACATTTCTCTGGGTAGTCGGCCCGGTTCCACGGAAGTTTTCCTAATTAGACTAAAGTTTTTCATTAGATTAACTAAGTATATAATTTTATAAATTAGCTTTGTCTTAAAAAGTGATCATTGCTCTGATACCCAAGAAGGCCTTTGTGCCTCACCATGGCCTAGAAGCTAAAACTTGAAATGTATACTTAATTGATCAATGGTTAAACTTGAATTTAACTAAAGATCAATCAAGTTTAAAATTTCAAATTAAAATAATTAAGAATAAAATTGAATAACTATCTCACACACCCCACATGATTAAGTGATTGATAATTTAGAAATGGTTTAGATGGATTTAGGATCAATTAACTAAAACCTACATAAATTCATCAAATAATTCAATTAACTGAATTTAATTAATGTAATTTACCTTAATAAATTTAATTAATCTACACCCACTAAAATTAAAATTCAATTAAAATCAACTTAATAAATCCTAATTGATTCAACAATAATAAAATTAATTAATTAAAAAATCCTTAATAAAATAATGCAAAAATCTCAAATAAGTTTAACTTAAAAATTTAAATTAATCTGATTTAAATTACTTAACCTAATTCAATTAACTCAATTTAATTAATGTAATTTACCTTAATAAATTTAATTAATCTACTTCAACTAAAATTAAAAAATAAAGCTTCTTGTCACAACAAATTCCTGTCACAAATTTGTGACGGGAATCTGCATCGTTTGATTTTAAAGTTAAGATTAAATTCAGGCCGGCGTAGATTAATTGATGAGTGATTGTGATGGTTTAGATTAATCTTCTATTTAAAATCTAACGGTCCAGATTCTTGTCATAAATTTGTGACAGGAATTTGTTGTGACAAGAATCCCAACTGAAAATTAAAATTCAATTAAAATCAACTTAATAAATCCTAATTGATTCAACAATAATAAAGTTAATTAATTAAACCTTAATAAAATAATGTAAAAACCTCAAATAACTTTAACTTAAAAATTCAAATTAATCTGATTTAAATAATTTAACCTAAATCAATTTAACCAAATTGAATAAATAGGAATGTGCTGTAGACTTGGACTAAAATAATATTTTTCTAAAATAGCAATTATTGTTATATTTTTTAAAATCTATTTTTATAAAACTTATTTTTTTTAAATCTATTTTTTCAAAACTTACTTTTCAAACTAATGTTTTTAAAATTTATTTTTCAAAACCTATTTTTCAAAATTATTAAACCATTGTGCATCAAATCAAAATGCAATATTAGTCCATAGAAGGAAAAAAAAACTTATGATTGCAATTCTTCCACACTCACCAGCCATTCAGGAAGCCTGTTCCTGTTCAATCTAGTGAAATCTAGACAACATGATTTTTGAGTAAGAGAGCTTTGGAGCTGCTAATTTATCAGACTTTCAAGAAGCAATCAGACAAAATCATATACTTTTTAATGAGACCCAAGTATTATTCAACAAAAAATAATCAACTTTTTTGTAGCATACCAACTTTTCCAGCTAACATGGTTGAATATGAATGTCTTGAGATAATTTTCTTTTAAAAAAAGGCAGAGAGAAGTAATTAAGAAACAATGATATAATTGGTGTGCCATAACCGCATAAGGGTATTGTGAGCATTACAAACAGAAAATAAAATGTAGAAAAAAAAAATGATAAGCAAGCCAAGACTTATGGTCCTATGGAACATCAATTGCTTAACAGAACAAAAACAAAATAATAATGTGGTAAGGCCCAGCTCCACATGAACTGTGCTAAGCCCACAGTCCCTTGACAGTGAAATCCAATGAGTATCAAATACTCAACTCTAGAATCACCAAGGGGACTTGGCCACACACGCACAAACCAATACAAAGCCATTATGTAGTGGTTCAGTTGTCAGTATAGGTAACTTGGTTCATTTGGTGCTTCTAAATCATACTACCTGGACCATACATGTGCTTTGTGATAACTTGATATACATTATTGACATAAACCAATGAGTATCAGATGCCCTCATAATCATACTATGCATAGTTGAGGAAAGGGTTCAAATAAAAAAATGGATTAAATTTTCACTTGTTCTCCATACATTTTTATCGATTCAAATTTCAATTCAATTAGATCGAAATTAAGCAGACAATAATTAAGTTTCTGATTTGCAGGAAATTAGATTTTGTGCAATCAGAGTGGATGTCTTGGGCGTATCCAAAGGCGTATCCAAACAGGTTGAAACAAACCTTTACCAATAACAGGCAAGTGAGCGTGGCTACCAGGATTCATAAACTCTAGTACTTAACCTGGAGGTCTAGAGTTCGAATCCTGGGGAACGCAAAAATCCACTGGCCAGGGGTGGAAAGTCCTAAGTAGGTAACGGCACGGTCGATGGTCGAGGGCCTATGACCCACAGAAAAATAAGGGGTCGGGATAAAGTAAAGTTCCCATGGGCAGACGGGCCGGGTCGTTACATAAAAAGGCGCCTTTTTATTGTAACGACCCGGCCCCTCGGCCCCTTGGGCGGCCCAACTGGCGACCCCTTGGCGGTCCCTTGGGCGGCTCAACTGGCGACCCCTTATGTCGTCAACCGACGACTCTCGCCCGTGCCGTTACTCACTAGGTCTTTCCACCCTTGGCCAGTGGATTTTTACCTTCCTCAGGATTCGAACTCTAGACCTCCAGGTTAAGTACTAGAGTTTATGAATCCTGGTAGCCAAGTGACATAAGGGGCCGCCCAAGGGGTCGCCAGTTGGGCCGCTCAAGGGGCCGGGTCGTTACAGTTTTTCCCTACATCATAAAGAGATGTAAATTTGTCACACAACAGGAATGGAGAGCGAGGCTTTTAATGGAGAAATCATCAGCCGTCAAGTGCCCATCAATCTCATATCATTTAGTTGGAACAAAGAAGATTCAGCAAGAATTAGCCAAACCAAATGTGTCATTATTTCCCTTTTAATTTCTCAAGTTTATTTTCTTTAGGTAATTTCTAATTTTTTAGCCAACCCCACCTAATGAGATGGTAATTTCCAATTTTTGCGTATAGTTATATGGTTTGTTTAACTGCTCTCTGTAGCAAGCCCTTTGATTGTTGGAACAGAAACAACTTGTAATCATGCAATTTTTTCGTTTTTGAATTTTTAAAATACTAAAGTTTGAATAATCTTAACCAATTTATATTCCTAGATGGGATGTGTAAGTTTAACAAAATAAGCTATAATTAGAGATCTAAACCATCTAAAGAGATTTCAACGTTGATCTGTAGTTTGGGGAACTACAATTAGGATGGTTTTGACATGATTCACTTTGAATAGGTTAACCAGAAACTGGTTGTGTCTGGGTCAATTTTTTTATGTTTTCTTGTCACATGGATTGATGAGGTAATCAAATTTGCTATCTATGATTTACTTTAAATTTGTAAAAATTATGAAATGGATCATAATTGTGTCAGTTTCATTATGTTTGACTTATACTTTTGCTCACTAAGTAATGTTTCTTGTGTATTTCAAGTTCCTCGATAATAAAGATGATATTGCAAAAGTGAGGAAGTGTTTTGCAGGGTTGTGGAGTTTGGATGATGCAGATGTCGTTAGGTCTGCTGTCGGAAAACCTGATTTATTTGCCCTCAAACCGCAGCGAGAAGGAGGAGGTACCTCTTTATCCACATTTTCACTATTTATTATTTCCTTCACTTCCAGGAGATTTTATACGTTGTGTCTGCTTGTAGGAAACAACATTTATGGTGACAGTGTAAGGGAAACATTAGTTAGGCTGCAAAAGGAAGGGATGGAGGAACTTGCTGCATACATTTTGATACAGAGAATCTTCCCGACATCTGTTCCTTCTTTTCTCGTCCGAGAAGGTATTTGGCATTAGTATAATGCAATTTCTGAAATCGGAATATACAGCGCTTACTTAAGGTTATTGAAGTACTAAGCAGTTGGTTGTCTTTGTTAATTTCGTTGATTCTGAAGAACATGGAATAATTTGCAATTTGCAGGAACAATGACAAGGTCATTATGAATGATCAAAGTGGCTATTTGATGCGGACAAAAGTTTGATCATCAAATGAAGGTGGTGTTGCTGCTGGGTTTGCAGTATTGGATAGTATTTATCTGACATGAGAAAGCATGCTCGTTAAGGTAATGTGAGCAATTCTGTTCTCCTGGGACATCGAACTATGCCACTTGGACTTTGTTCTATTGATTAAATGGTTTGACTCTGTCTGCAAGATCTTATTAGGAATCATTGCATTTAGTTCCTTGAAAGTTATGGTCATGCTCTTAAATTCCCCCTGAAGCAAATGGTTTTGACCCCGGCATCCCTTAGCTTGCATTTATCATGTATGTTGCATCGACAGCTTCAGCCATCTATCAACAATTTACAATCTTCCTTGACGATTCACTTTTTGGCATGTGCTTTCCGTGTGGATGGGCATGTTGTAAGCTGATAATGATCATTTTTTAAAGTTTCAGTCGAACAGTTTGATATTTGAATTGTGACTTAGGTTCACAAGATCCTGCATGCATCACTATTGCCTGCTTTTGTTGTTTTTTCACCATATCAATAGGCTTTTGGAATACATGTATTTCCTTGTGTGAAGACAACTCTTTACGCGATCCATAATAAGTTCATAACTCATATGATGGTGCAATGTTGCAGGTTGGTCGATTGGAGCTGCTAGGCGTGCATATTTAAACGGATGTCAAAATTTGAGGCAACCAGAATAAACTCTTCTAGGTTGTAAAGCCAAGCATATCAATATGGATGTGCCTTGTTGAAATCATTTCTGAATAAAACTTAAATTTGGCAGAAAATAAAAGAATTCATAATTTTCCTTTTCCCCCGAATTTGTATGATCAAACGTTTTTCATCTTATCCACGAATGCAATGGCTTTTTTTTTTTTTTTTTTGAGTGATCTAGATATGAGTTTGGAACTCAATTAATTATGGAAACAGACTCCTACAAATAAATAGGGAATAAAAAAACTTATTAATTCTTTATCCTCGCTTTTTCATTTCGGCCGTATCCTTTGTTGGTAAACAAGCAAATTAACTACATTAAATAAATGATATTTTTATTGAGCTTTAATATGGTTCAGTAGGCCTTTACAAATATTATCTGAGGAAATAACGTTCCCTGTAACATTTGATTAACACCAAAAGTAAACCTTGTAAAAATCTACAAGAAAAATTTCAAATCAATGTAGTCCCACTCAACCAGAATTAAGTCACTAGTAGTGACCAAGACAGAGCAATCATAAATGCTACTGGAAAAATGGTTGTGAAAATTCGCCTTCATTTCCATCCATAAAGATGAACCATATATAGTTTAGTTAAGGACATCACATTTTGACAGCTGTTTTTTAATGTTCAAGTTTTACAAATTCTAGTTCACAAGAGGAAAATTGTCTACACAAAGGCCAAACGAGCCAAATGCAACATCTTGCACAGTTGCAGAAGATTAAGGACATCACAACTCATCCTTTACATGGAAGCACTCTTCATCCCAATAGAATGGGAACTTCAACTTGGCTGTCGTATGGGGCATGTCCCAGTCCTCGTATATAAACCTGTGTGTGATGCAAATCAATGTATGCAAATTGCAATAACCAGAAAATAATGCATGGTTTGCAATTTAAATGCAAAATGTGATTAAAGATATTATATGCAAATTACGCGTGACAAATAATATGAATAATATGTAAGAGTGTCAATTCTGTGATGTCTAATAATCCTAGACTTTGTCCAAGTTGGTCATTGAACTTGTTGGTGATCGTAAGCACAAACAGAATGAAAAAAAAAATCACCAAAATAATAATAAAAGAATCGGCAGAGAAAAGGAGTAAAAAATGGCCTAAGGTATATATATAAATCATTTAATATTTTCATTTGGCAGGATCTCATTACACTGAACATCTTAAATGCACCCCTAAGTTATTCCATCCGAATCCTTTGTTCTTACTTGAACTCTATATCTAGTTTGACATAATATCTATAATGTTCTTTACACTAGAAAACTTAAATATTACTAAAAAAACATGTTGGTTTATCATTGGAGTTCTGTACATTTTGCAATGACAACTCCGTGTTCATGATGATAAAAAATTTGGAAGCATTAAAAGAGTAGAATTTTGATAGAGTTTAGTGCCCAAGAAATTTGCATTTTCATGTACAAATAGTGTTGGAAATATGAATGGAAACACTAAAATGGAAGGATGGAGAAGACCCTCATATGGAGGAGTTTAGTCCCACATTGGTAGTTGAGGGACAACTTGGTTGGTTTATATTGTATCACAAGCATGGATGTTGTGAACAAATGCAAGGGGAGAGGTTCTCTCTCATGCGTGGGTGCGCAGGGGGGGTGCAAATCCAGGGCCCGGATTGCATTGCCCGCAAGGTAACTTGTGTGCGAGCGCGACCTACGCGCGTCGAATGTCGGACCGATCAGGGCAGAATTTGCCCAAGCGGATCAACCAACATTTTGCATCTCGTTCCATTTTTGTAACAGATGAGTTAATGACTTGACGTTGAAACGACCGAGTATTAATACTAACGTTTCAAGTCATGCCATTATATTATTAATCGTACCATTAATCTCTAATTAGTTGGAGATATGCTGCGAGGTTATAAAAGAGGCAGCGAGGCAGCGATGAAAAAGAGGATAAGAATATTCTCGATCCCTTGCTTCCTCTTTTCTCTGCTTTCCCCTGTGATAGCCTACAGGTGTAATCAGTTCGCCGACAACGATCTGTGCTTGATCGTTTTCCGGTTCTGTCATTGTATCCTAGGAAATAGACGCCCGTCTTTACCTCTAAGCACCGCCGGAGGGGATAAATCTGTTTTAAGGAAACTGCGTTGAACACAGGCCTCGACCATTCGGCAATTCGGCTCGGCCATTCGGCCATTCGCCCATTCGGCAACTCGGCTCGGCCATTCAGCCATTCGGCCATTCGGCAACTCGGCTCGGCCATTCGGCAACTCGGCTCGACCATTCGGCCATTCGTCCATTCGGCAACTCGGCTCGGCCATTCGGTCATTCGGCAACTCGGCTCGGCCATTCGGCAATTCGGCGGCTCGGCAGTCGGCAGTCGACCACTCGACATTCGGCACTCAACAGTCGACCACTCGGCGCTCAGCACTCAGCACTCAGCTTGGCAACTCGGCCACTCGGCTCAGCAGTTGGTGACTCAGCCACACTACTTTCTCCGGCAAAGTAGCTTGTAACAGTCTTAAAACAGATTTCTATCTGTTGCGATGGCGGCGGACCAAGTTGAGATGACGGTAGCGGAGCCTACTACTCAACAGGTGCAGGTAACCACTCCTACTGTACTTACTGTACCGATTGGGTCAGTCCCAATCAATCATGCCGAGAAGCCAGAGAAATTCATGGGAATGAATTTTAAGAGGTGGCAGCAGAAAATGCTTTTCTACTTGACCACTCTTAATCTGGCTAGGCTCTTGACTGAAGAACCACCTAAGGTACCTGAGGGTACTTTAGATGCCCAAACCTTCAATGCTGTGGAGGCTTGGAAGCACTCGGAGTTTCTTTGCAGAAACTATATCCTAAGCTGTTTGGCAGATGCATTATATAATGTATATTGCTCAAAGAAGTCGGCTAAGGAATTATGGGAATCCTTAGACCTGAAATACAGAACAGAGGATGCGGGGGCCAAGAAATTTGTTGTTGGCCGATTCCTGGACTTCAAAATTGTGGACTCCAAGATGGTGATCAGCCAAGTCGAGGAACTTCAAGTGATCCTGCACGAGATTCACTCAAAAGGCATGATGCTGAGTGAAACCTTCCAGGTGGCAGCAATCATAGAGAAGCTCCCTCCCGGTTGGAAGGACTTCAAGAATTACTTGAAGCACAAAAGGAAAGAGATGAATATCTAGGAGCTCATCGTTCGACTCCGAATTGAGGAAGACAACAGGAGCTCAGACAAACGATCATTCACTCAGACAATGGTCAAAGCCAATGTTGTTGAACATGGCGAGGGCTCAAAACAGAAGAAGTCAAAGTATTCCAAGATGGAGCCTAAAGGAGGCATTAGCAAAAAGAAATTCACGGGGAAATGCTTCAACTGTGACCGTGTTGGTCACAAATCTTCTGAGTGCAGAAAGCCAAAGAAGAAGCAAGAAGCTAATATGAGCGAGGGGCTAGATATGGATCTCTGCGCCGTCATTTCTGAAGTGAACTTCATCGGTTCGAACCCGCGGCAGTGGTGGATTGATACAGGAGCCACCAAACATGTGTGCTGTAACAAGGAGCTTCTCCACAACTTTGAAGAAGTTAAAGATGGAGATAAGCTATATATGGGGAATTCAGCAACCTCAGAGATCAAGGGCCGTGGAAAAATGGTGCTGAAGATGACTTCGGGCAAAGATTTAACTCTGAACAATGTGTTGTATGTTCCGGAGATTCGGAAGAATCTGGTGTCCGGATCACTTTTAAGCAAGCATGGCTTTCGCATTGTATTTGAGTCAGACAGGGTAGTGTTGTCAAAGAGTGGAATGTTTGTAGGAAAGGGGTATGAAAATGATGGGCTTTTTAAGCTCAGTGTAATGGCCATTAGGCCGAAAATGAATAAAAATGAAAGTTCTTCCTCTTATATACTTGAGTCATCTGTGTTGTGGCATAGTAGACTAGGACATGTTAATTACAATTCGATGCGAAGATTAATTAACATGCAAAGCATTCCGACATTCCTACTTGACCCGAAACAAAAATGTAAGACTTGCGTTGAAGCGAAGATGACAAGGTCATCTTTTCAACATGTTGAAAGAAACACAGAACCACTCGGCTTAATCCATACAGACGTGTGCGACCTAAAAGGAGTTCCAACACGTAGTGAAAATAAATATTTTATTACTTTTATAGATGATAACACAAAATTCTATTATGTGTATCTTCTAAAAAGTAAGGATGAGGCTATAGAGAAATTTATTCTCTATAAAACTGAGGTTGAAAATCATCTTAATAAGAAGATTAAGGTGGTTCGAAGTGATCGAGGAGGTGAATATGTTTCACCATTTGCTGAGTTTTGTGCTGAACATGGAATCAGACACGAAACAACAGCTCCATATACTCCTCAGCAAAATGGTGTTGCTGAGAGGAAGAATCGAACTTTAAAAGAGATGATGAATGCTCTTTTATTAAGTTCTGGGCTACCAGAAAATTTATGGGGAGAGGCTGTACTAACAGCGAATTACCTATTAAATAAGGTACCCCGGAAAAATATAGACAAGAGCCCTTATGAATTATGGAATGGTAGAAAGCCATCCTATAAATACTTGCGAGTGTGGGGATGTCTTGCTAAGGTGTTGGTACCTAATCCAAAAAGGGTTAAAATAGGACCAAAAACTATTGACTGCATATTCCTAGAATATGCACAGAATAGTAGTGCTTATCGATTTCTAGTATATGAATCGCTAATTCCAGAAATACATAAAAACTCGATAATTGAATCGAGAAATGCCTCATTCTTCGAAGATGTGTTTCCATATAGGTCAAGAGAGGAAGCAAGTTCCTCAAAGAGGACCTTTGAAACACAAGAAGAAGAACATGAGAGTGAACCATAAGAGGTAGAGCTTAGACGGAGTAAAAGAGCTCGTGTGGAAAAATCCTATGGATCAAATTTTATCACTTTTATGTTGGAAAGTGAACCACAGAATTATACAGAAGCTTTAAGATCTTCTGAAGGACCTCACTGGAAAGAAGCGATTGCATCTGAAATCACTTCTATCTTACAAAATCATACTTGGGAGCTTGTGGATCTTCCTCCTGGAAGTAAACCATTAGGCTGTAAGTGGATTTTTAAGAGAAAGAAGAAATTGGATGGCACAATAGATAGATACAAGGCTAGATTGGTAATTAAGGGTTACCGACAGCGTGAAGGCCTTGACTATTTTGATACATATGCTCCAGTATCAAGAATAACCTCTATTAGAGTGTTATTAGCAATTGCCACATTGTGGAATTTGGAATACATCAAATGGATGTTAAGACCGTTTTTCTAAATGGTAATTTAGAAGAGGAAATCTACATGGAACAACCTGAAGGATTTTCTGCTCCAGGACAGGAAAATAAGGTATGTAGATTGGTCAAGTCACTGTATGGCTTGAAACAAGCTCCTAAGCAGTGGCATGAGAAATTCGACAACGTCATGTTGAATAGTGGATTTAGAATCAATGAGTGTGATAAATGTATCTACAGCAAAAACATTGAAGATGATTTTGTCATCTTGTGTCTTTATGTAGATGACATACTTATCATTGGAAATAATGATAAGATAATTAAATCCACTAAGGAAATATTGAATTCAAGATTTGACATGAAAGACATGGGTCTAGCTGATGTAATTTTAGGAATTAAAATTCTTAGAACAGCTGAAGGACTTGTTCTTAGTCAGTCCCATTATGTGGATAAGATTCTTGAGAAATTCAATAAGAATGATACTGCGTTGGCACGGACTCCGATAGATATGAGTCAACATCTATCGAAAAATCGAGGAAAGAGTAGCTCTCAGATAGAGTACTCTAGAGTGATTGGAAGTCTGATGTACCTAATGAGTTGTACACGACCAGACTTAGCCTACGCAGTAAGCAAACTGAGTAGATACACGAGTAATCCCGGTGTTGAGCATTGGAAAGGAATAACAAGAATACTAAGGTATTTGCGTTACACTCGTGATTATGGGCTGCACTATACAAGATATCCATCGGTGATCGAGGGATACAACGATGCTAATTGGATATCTGAAGTAAAAGACTCTAAGTCTACAAGTGGATATTTATTCACTTTAGGAGGTGCTGCTGTGTCATGGAAATCTTCTAAACAAACCATAATAACTAGATCCACAATGGAGTCTGAGTTCGTAGCCCTTGACAAATGTGGTGAAGAGGCTGAATGGTTACGACAATTTTTAGAAGATATTCCTAAATGGCCGAAACCTGTGCCCGCAATATGCATACATTGTGACAGTCAGTCAGCAATTGGACGGGCACAAAGCCATTTGTATAATGGAAAGTCTAGACATATGCGTCGTAGACATAACACTATTAGACAATTACTCTCAACGGGAGTTATCACTATTGACTATGTAAAGTCAAAGGATAACCTAGCGGATCCACTAACCAAAGGGTTAAATAGAGAGTTAGTTGCGAGCTCATCTCGAAGGATGGGTTTGATGCCGATAGCAAATGTTGGTGCAAAGGAAACCCAACCTATGCAGACTGGAGATCCCAAGAACTAGGTTCAAAGGGACAACCTAACTGCACCGACTAAGGAACATCACTATGGGGGAAATGACCCAATGAAATAGTGATAGGATGGAGGATAAGCACATAGCTTTTAATGATCCAGTAGAGTAATGTGGAATACTCTTGAGTGATCACCTATGTGAGAAAGAAGTGGGGCCGCTTCGAAGAGATTTGGAAGGCACAAATCTTAAACCTTCTCACAGAACCAGGCGTGTTTATGGCCAAGAATGAACACACTCATGAGAACTGAATTACATCAGGGAAAGTCCTGTATGAAATGTGTCAATGCTTATATGAATGGTCGATTGGTTCAAAGACATCGCGTCTACTAAATCAACCAATGAGCAAACATATTATCATAAGGGAAGGTTCAAAGGATAAAACCTACCTATCCTATGCCGGACTTTACTGCTAAAAGCTATCACATACCAGTTTCCATTCATGTGGGGGATTGTTGGAAATATGAATGGAAACAATGAAATGGAAGGATGGAGAAGACCCTCATATGGAGGAGTTTAGTCCCACATTGGTAGTTGAGGGGCAACTTGGTTGGTTTATATTGTATCACAAGCATTGATGTTGTGAACAAATGCAAGGGGAGAGGCTCTCTCTCACGCGTGGGTGCGCAGGGGGGTGCAAATCCAGGGCCCGGATTGCACTGCCCGCAAGGTAACTTGTGTGCGAGCGCGACCTGCGCGCGTCGAATGTCGGACCGGTCAGGGCATAATTTGCCCAAGCAGATCAACCAACATTTTGCATCTCGTTCTATTTTTGTAACGGATGAGTTAATGACTTGACGTTGAAACGACCGAGTATTAAACTAACGTTTCAATTCATGTTTCATTAATTATTAATCGTACCATTAATCTCTAATTAATTGGAGATATGCTGCGAGGTTATAAAAGAGGCAGCGAGGCAGCGATGAAAGAGGATAAGAGCATTCTCGATCCCTCGCTTCCTCTTTCCTCTGCTTTCCCCTGTGATAGCCTTTGGGTGTAATCAGTTCGCCGGCAACGATCTGTGCTTGATCATTTTCCGATTTTGTCGTTGTATCCTGGGAAACAGACGCCCGTCTTTACCTCTAAGCACCGCCGGAGGGGACAAATCTGTTTTAAGGAAACTGCGTTGAACGCAGGCCTCGACCACTCGGCAACTCGGCTCGGCCATTCGGCCATTCGGCAACTCGGCTCGGCCATTCGACCATTCGGCCACTCGGCAACTCGGCTCGGCCACTCGGCCATTCGGCAACTCGGCTCGACCATTCGACCATTCGGCCATTCGGCCACTCGGCTCGGCCATTCGGCGGCTCGGCAGTCGGCAGTCGACCACTCGGCTTCGGCACTCAACAGTCGACCACTCGGCACTCGGCACTCGGCACTCAGCACTCAGCACTCAGCACTCAGCACTCAGCACTCAGCTTGGCAACTCGGCCACTTGGCTCAGCAGTTGGTGACTCAGCCACACTGCTTTCTCCGGCAAAGTAGCTTGTAACAAATAGAACCGATTTCAATGCTGAAAACAAACTAAACAAAGCCTAAAAGCAGTTTTCCACTTTCTCATGATATAACCCTAGACCGTGTGGAAGCAGTAATAGTGTAGACATCGAGGAGACAAGCTACCAAATGAGTTTTGAAAAGCAGTAATAGTGTGGAAGCAGAAGCATGACTTTTGGGAGGCCACTGAGAATATTGAGGAACCAAAATTTACCGCATGACAAAGAAGTGGATAATAGGATGGTGAGAATAGTGTAGAAAGGATGATAGAGATTTTTCTACATTTGTTCTTCATATCAGAATGAATTTCCAAAGTCTGTATCCTCTGTGAGCCTGGAAATGTTTGCATTCGGATACACTAAAATAGAGCCTTTATCCTAAAACCAATCTACTTGTTAACTATTAAAAAACAAATCTGACTGAGCATATGCCAGATGCACAAAAATAAGCATGAGCCAACAGAATACTAGAGATACTGCATCTACCATCTCTTACAAATCAACACTTTGTCTGGCGGACGAGATATAACAACAAGCAACTGCAGGTCCTCATGCTCATCAGTATTCCAAACCTGCACAAGATATGAACTCCCCAATTCATCTAGAGTGTAAAATACCAAACTCAATTTAATTAGCCCATTAAAACCTAAACTGAACAGCCCAAATAGAGCCCATTTAATAGCTATTGATTATTGGGTTAGTGATTGGCTTGGATCCGGTTAAAACCCGACCCGTTAGGAATCCTATAAGGAGTCTACAGTGGCCAAAGCTCCTATTCCCATTCGCGATTCCGGTTCTTCCTCATCGCGCCGCTCCTCATCGCGTCGACACTGCTCGGTTCGTGTCGTCTCCGCCGAGGCCGTGAGAAGGGTGCTGGCCAACGCCGGAGTTGGGAGCGGAGAGAGTGGGTGACGGGAGCTAGCATCGATCGACCAGCGGCGACTTGGGCAAACGCGAGCAGGAACCGATCGGTGGTGGCGGATCAAAGGGAACAAGCCGATTTGGTAAGTTTTAAACCGAAACATCTTGGATTTCTAGGTTTTGAGCTTAGATCTGAGTTATTCTTGGATTCCAGAGTTCGAAAGGAGTTGTGGTTTGGTTGTGGGATTCTCTGGAGCTTCCGACCGCGAGGGAAGAAGAAGAAACAGGAGGTAGAGCTGTGGAATCGGTTAGAGGAAAGGGTTGATTTGGGAGTTCGATTTGAGGTGAATCCCTTTCTTGCATTTGGTTAAGTTTTCTTGTTTAGCAACAAGCTTCATGGATCGATCGATATCTTTGGTTTCTGGACAGAGAAGGAGGCTTGGACTCTAAGGTTTGTTTTGGGGTTGAATCGAGCTGTCCAAGAATTTCAATCTGAGGTAAATCTGTTTGAAACCGATCTTGTTAGATGTATTGTTTGTTTGAGTTGTTTGATCATGGATGTTGGAGCTTTTGTCTCCATTTTGGCTAGATCTATGGAGCTGATCAGTGTGAAGGACTTACATTTTCCTGTTGAACATGAAGGTTGATTTGAGAATTTACTGATTAGGATGATTTTTATTTTTATGTATTAGATTGATTAATTGGATTTGTTCTTAGACATTAACGGGTTGTTTAAAATTTGAAATTAAGTAAGATTCTTAATAATTAGTCAAGATGCAGTTGTAGAGTTGTAATTGATTTTTGGATGATGGATCTAGTTAGGTTGGAACTAATTGATTACTTGGATTCGATTAATTGGGTTTAACCTATGTTAAGGTTTGGATTAAGTTAACCAATTAGTGAGATGATCATTAACCAAGGGTTAGGATTAGTGGGATGATTTATATTAAACTATGAAGTTTAATTACGGTAATGTGATACGATAGTAAGTGTGTATTATCGTTTGTTGCAGGACCGTGATTGATTGGTCCTATTACACGGAGTCTGATTATATTTCTGGGGTTCTAGTTGTGACGATCATCTGATCAGGTGGGTACCCTGTACTTGGTCACTACAGGTTATTCTATTCTAGTGCATGTATTATTTTTATCTTGTTATCCTGTTGATACCCCTGTTGTTTGTGATAGTATCTAGTTGATACATGTGATCATCTTTGCTTGATACCTGCTTTTGACCTTATGATGATCTACTGTTGCCATGTTGATACCCTTGATATCTTCATCATGTTGATACCTGTATGACTTGTTGCTTGACACTCGTTGTATGATCTTTAGTTGATCTATCAACCCTTTCCTCTAACCGATTCCACAGCTCTACCTCCTGTTTCTTCTTCTTCCCTCGCGGTCGGAAGCTCTAGAGAATCCCACAACCAAACCGCAACTCCTTTCAAACTCTGGAATCCAAGAATAACTCAGATCTAAGCTCAAAACCTAGAAATCCAAGATGTTTCGGCTTAAAACTTATCAAATCGGCTTGTTCCCTTTGATCCGCCACCACCGATCGGTTCCTGCTCGCGTTTGCCCAAGTCGCCGCTGGTCGATCGATGCTAGCTCCGGTCACCCACTCTCTCCGCTCCCAACTCCGGCGTTGGCCAGCACCCTTCTCACGGCCTCGGCGGAGACGACACGAACCGAGCAGTGTCGACGCAATGAGGAGCGGCGCGATGAGGAAGAACCGGAATCGCGAATGGGAATAGGAGCTTCGGCCACTGTAGACTCCTTATAGGATTCCTAACGGGTCGGGTTTTAACCGGATCCAAGCCAATCACTAACCCAATAATCAATAGCTATTAAATGGGCTCTATTTGGGCTGTTCAGTTTAGGTTTTAATGGGCTAATTAAATTGAGTTTGGTATTTTACATTTGATTAGATTAGTCTTAACTCTGATAACATGGACCTATATTGATCTATACTGATTCTGTTGAGCATGCTAATTGACTTTAGCTATTACATGTTGGGATTATTAGCATACATCCATGATAGTTGTAGATATTTCTGTTGATGGATCTTACCTGCACCGTGTTGTGGTGCCATGCACAGGTAAGATGTTGTACTACAGTTGGGTGCACCAGGACTGGCTACATTGCCCTCCTGCCACACTGCCCCTCCCCACTTATCTTTAGTGGTCAGTTGTCAGAGCTGGCAGTATGTCCTATCTTGCCCCTCAGTTCACTGCTCTATGGGGGTGACTGGGGAATGTAGAGTGCGGACAGTGACGGATATTTTGGTTGCTATGGTTGCTATGTATTTACATGCACCGTTGGTAGGTTGATATAGATATTTATTTTATTTTCGTCATATGCTTACGACTGTTGCACTTGCTTGCTATGACTGTTGCACTTGTATGCCATGTCATACATGATACATGTAGATTTCTTTATCTGTTGCACAGTATGACTCATTTCTTGATATACCATGATATACCTTTGATTCATGACACCTGTGGGTTATTCTTTACCTGTTGTACAGTAGGATTTATACCTATTCTGGTTAGTTGATATACCCTGATCCATGCGGATACCTGTTAGCTGTAGTATATTTCTTACTCAGTCTATTCTGCTCATTTCAGTCTGATTCTTATATTATTCCTGTTGTTGTACCTTACATGCACTTCTTTCCTGTACCCACTGAGTATCTAATGCTCACTACCCAGACCCTGGGGTTATTTATTTTCTCCCCAGGTATCAGATAGTTTACTTGGAGCTTGGTGATTCGGTCGACTGCTGCTATCTCACATCTGAGAGTATTTTTAGTTGGTATTCGTATTGTTATAGTTGTGGTTCCATTTGGACTTGTAGTGTGTTATGGACTGTATCTGTGTTGGATTGTTCGTGGTTATTTGCTTTGTCGGTTTTTACGAGATTTTCGATACGTGGATTTTCTATATGCTATTGCAGATTTGATAATACATGCATGAGTTGGTGATTGTGGTCATGGAGGCCTTATATGCATTCTGTGTTGTGTATTGATTGGACGAGTAATCCTATTCCAGCCGCCTGTGGCTGAGTATATCTTATATGTATTCAGGGTAATTGTCACAGTTACAGGGGATATGCTGCCGAAATGTTTTGGACGGCCTTCCCGGGGCGTGACAATTTAGTGGTATCAGAGCTCCGTTTTAGCACAGCTTTCCATCCACAGACAGATGGCCAGTCAGAGCGAACCATTCAGAGTCTCGAGGACTTATTGCGGGCATGTGTTCTGGATTTTGGAGGCAGTTGGGAGGATCATATACATTTAGTGGAGTTCTCATACAATAATAGTTATCATTCGACGATCCAGATGGCCCCATTCGAGGCATTATATGGTAGACCGTGTCGATCTCCGGTATTGTGGGAGGAGGTCGGCGAGCGACAGTTGTTGGGTCCGCAGAGTGTTCAGCGTGATGCAGAGCTCGTGCGAGTTATCAGACGTCGGATGTCAGAGGCCCATGATCGTCAGAAGAGTTATGCGGATCGTAGACGTCGACCACTGGAGTTCTCTGTGGGAGACCATGTGTTTCTGCGTGTATCACCCACGAAAGGGGTGAAGAGATTTGGTTTGCGGGGAAAGCTGGCTCCGCGGTATATTGGACCATTCGAGATATTGGAGCGGATAGGCGAGGTTGCATATCGCCTGGCTTTACCTCCGACACTTGCGGGTGTCCATAGCGTATTTCATGTTTCTATGTTGCGGAAATACGTACCTCATCCTTCACATGTATTGAGGGAAGTACCTGTTCCTCTCCAGCCTGATGCATCTTATGAGGAGATTCCGGTGCGGATTCTTGACCGGAAGGAGCGTCAGTTGCGGAACAAAACCATTCGACTTGTTAAAGTCGGATGGCAGCATCATACGGACGAGGAGGCTACGTGGAAGCTGGAGGATTCTATCCGAGCTCGATACCCTCATCTGTTTGTTTGAGGTATGATTTAATTATTGCAGTATTTTTGTATCGTAGTATAAAGATAATAAATTTGGGGACCAAATTTTTGTTAGTAGGGGAGAATGTAAAATACCAAACTCAATTTAATTAGCCCATTAAAACCTAAACTGAATAGCCCAAATAGAGCCCATTTAATAGCTATTGATTATTGGGTTAGTGATTGGCTTGGATCCGGTTAAAACCCGACCCGTTAGGAATCCTATAAGGAGTCTACAGTGGCCGAAGCTCCTATTCCCATTCGCGATTCCGGTTCTTCCTCATCGCGCAGCTCCTCATCGCGTCGACACTGCTCGGTTCGTGTCGTCTCCGCCGAGGCCGTGAGAAGGGTGCTGGCCAACGCCGGAGTTGGGAGCGGAGAGAGTGGGTGACGGGAGCTAGCATCGATCGACCAGCGGCGACTTGGGCAAACGCGAGCAGGAACCGATCGGTGGTGGCGGATCAAAGGGAACAAGCCGATTTGGTAAGTTTTAAGCCGAAACATCTTGGATTTCTAGGTTTTGAGCTTAGATCTGAGTTATTCTTGGATTCCAGAGTTTGAAAGGAGTTGCGGTTTGGTTGTGGGATTCTCTGGAGCTTCCGACCGCGAGGGAAGAAGAAGAAACAGGAGGTAGAGCTGTGGAATCGGTTAGAGGAAAGGGTTGATTTGGGAGTTCGATTTGAGGTGAATCCCTTTCTTGCATTTGGTTAAGTTTTCTTGTTTAGCAACAAGCTTCATGGATCGATCGATATCTTTGGTTTCTGGACAGAGAAGGAGGCTTGGACTCTAAGGTTTGTTTTGGGGTTGAATCGAGCTGTCCAAGAATTTCAATCTGAGGTAAATCTGTTTGAAACTGATCTTGTTAGATGTATTGTTTGTTTGAGTTGTTTGATCATGGATGTTGGAGCTTTTGTCTCCGTTTTGGCAAGATCTATGGAGCTGATCAGTGTGAAGGACTTACATTGTCCTGTTGAACATGAAGGTTGATTTGAGAATTTACTGATTAGGATGATTTTTATTTTTATGTATTAGATTGATTAATTGGATCTGTTCTTAGACATTAACGGGTTGTTTAAAATTTGAAATTAAGTAAGACTCTTAATAATTAGTCAAGATGCAGTTGTAGAGTTGTAATTGATTTTTGGATGATGGATCTGGTTAGGTTGGAACTAATTGATTACTTGGATTCGTTTAATTGGGTTTAACCTATGTTAAGGTTTGGATTAAGTTAACCAATTAGTGAGATGACAATTTAGTGTCACGCCCCGGGAAGGCCGTCCGAAACATTTCGGCAGCATATCCCCTGTAACTGTGACATCTCACTAATCCTAACCCTTGGTTAATGATCATCTCACTAATTGGTTAACTTAATCCAAACCTTAACATAGGTTAAACCCAATTAATCGAATCCAAGTAATCAATTAGTTCCAACCTAACCAGATCCATCATCCAAAAATCAATTACAACTCTACAACTGCATCTTGACTAATTATTAAGAGTCTTACTTAATTTCAAATTTTAAACAACCCGTTAATGTCTAAGAACAGATCCAATTAATCAATCTAATACATAAAAATAAAAATCATCCTAATCAGTAAATTCTCAAATCAACCTTCATGTTCAACAGGACAATGTAAGTCCTTCACACTGATTATAGGTTCCTAACGGGTCGGGTCGGATTTAGTTTTTAATCCATTAAACCAATTAATTTCGGTATTTTACATTCTCCCCCACTAACAAAAATTTGGTCCCCAAATTTATTATTCTACATACTACGATACAGAAAATACTGTAATAATTAAAACATACCTCAATCAAACAGATGAGGGTATCGAGCTCGGATAGTATCCTCCAGCTCCCAAGTAGCCTCCTCGTCCGTAGTGATGCTGCCATCCGACTTTAACAAGTCGAATGGTTTTGTTCCTCAACTGTCGCTCCTTCCGGTCAAGAATCCGCACCGGAATCTCCTCATAAGATGCATCAGGCTGGAGAGGAACAGGTACTTCCCTCAATACATGTGAAGGATGAGGTACGTATTTCCGCAACATAGAAACATGAAATACGCTGTGGACACCCGCAAGTGTCGGAGGTAAAGCCAGGCGATATGCAACCTCGCCAATCCGCTCCAATATCTCGAATGGTCCGATATACCGTGGAGCTAGCTTTCCTCGCAAACCAAATCTCTTCACCCCTTTCGTGGGTGATACACGCAGAAATACATGGTCTCCCACAGAGAACTCCAGTGGTCGACGTCTGCGATCCGCATAACTCTTCTGACGATCATGGGCCTCTGACATCCGACGTCTGATAACTCGCACGAGCTCAGCATCACGCTGAATACTCTGCGGACCCAACAACTGTCGCTCGCCGACCTCCTCCCACAATACCGGAGATCGACACGGTCTGCCATATAATGCCTCGAATGGGGCCATCTGGATCGTCGAATGATAACTATTATTATATGAAAACTCCACCAAATGTAGATGATCCTCCCAACTGCCTCCGAAATCCAGAACACATGCCCGCAGCAGATCCTCGAGAGTCTGAATGGTACGCTCTGACTGACCATCTGTCTGTGGATGAAAGCTGTGCTGAAACGGAGCTCTGTACCCAATGCCCGCTGCAGACTCTGCCAGAATCGTGAAGTGAAACGAGGATCTCTGTCTGAAATAATGCTCGCTGGAACTCCGTGTAATCGGATGATCTCTCTGCAGTATAACTCCGCCAACCGATCCAGCGAGTCAGTCATACGTATCGGAAGGAAATGTGCAGATTTGGTTAATCGATCAACGATTACCCAAATCGCATCGTGGCTCTTCCGAGTCCTCGGAAGTCCGGTAACAAAATCCATGGTGATATGATCCCACTTCCACTCAGGAACCGGGATCTCCTGAAGCAATCCTGCTGGTCTCTGGTGTTCAGCCTTCACCTGCTGGCAGACTAAACACCTCGCAACGAAATCTGCAACATCTCTCTTCATGCCGTTCCACCAATAGGAACGCCTCAAATCTCGATACATACGAGTGCCGCCTGGATGTATCGCAAATCTAGAGTGATGTGCCTCCTGTAACAACTCCTCCTTCACTGGATGCTGCTCCGGAACGCAAAGTCGTCCTCGGAACCGGAGTACCCCATCTGTATCACGAGAAAACCCTGACTGCTGGCCAGAATCCACTCTGCTACAAATGAACTGGATGTGCTGATCACTGGCCTGTGCTGACTTAATCCTCTCTACCAGAGCTGACTGAGCCACCATAGAAACCAGAACACCACGCTGAGTCTGACTGTGCTCCACCAATCCCAAGTCAGAAAACTGTCGTACGAGATCAGTAACGGCTACAAACTGACTAGCCAGAATCCCACGAGACTTCCGGCTGAGTGCATCGGCAACCACATTAGCTTTACCTGGGTGGTAGCTAATGGTACAGTCATAATCCTTCAGATACTCCATCCAGCGTCTCTGTCTGAGGTTCAGCTCCTTTCTGTGTGAACAGATATTTCAAACTTTTATGGTCTGTAAGGATCTCAAAAGTGACTCCATAGAGATAGTGTCGCCAAATCTTCAGAGCGAAGATAATAGCGGCAAGCTCGAAATCGTGTACCGGGTAGTTCTTCTCGTGATCCTTCAGCTGACGAGAAGCGTAGGCAACCACCCGATCACGCTGCATCAAAACTGCTCCCAATCCCTGGAATGACGCATCAGTGTACAATACAAAGCCGTCATCACCAGAGGGAATCACCAGAATCGGTGCGCTGACTAATCGCTGCTTCAGCTCCTGGAAACTCGACTCGCAAGCCTCGGACCAGACGAATTTCGCCCCTTTCTTAGTCAACCGGGTCAATGGTGTGGCAATACGGGAGAAATCCTCGACAAACCTCCGATAATAGCCCGCTAAACCCAGAAAGCTGCGGACTTCCTGAACAGACTTGGGCTGCTCCCAACCAGTCACTGCCTCTATCTTCTGAGGATCTACTGAAATACCTCTGCTGGATACAACATGTCCGAGAAATCCCACAGAAGATAACCAGAATGCGCATTTGCTGAACTTAGCATACAGCTGCTCTCGACGTAATGTCTCCAATACGATACGGAGATGCTGCTCATGCTCTGCCTCCGATCGAGAATATATCAGAATATCGTCGATGAAGACAATCACGAACCGGTCCAGATACTCCAAGAAAACCCGGTTCATCAATCCATAAATACGGCCGGAGCATTGGTGAGACCGAACGGCATCACCAAGAACTCATAATGTCCGTACCGAGTGCGGAAGGCTGTCTTCTGAACATCCTCATCTCGTACTCTGAGCTGATGATAACCAGATCGCAGATCAATCTTAGAGTATACACATGAACCCTTCAGCTGATCAAATAAATCATCTATACGAGGCAACGGATATTTATTCTTCACTGTTACCGCATTCAGCTGGCGGTAATCGATACATAATCTCATGGAACCGTCCTTCTTCTTCACAAATAATACCGGAGCTCCCCATGGTGATACACTAGGACGAATAAAACCCCGATCCAATAACTCCTGTAGCTGAATCTTCAGTTCCTCCAACTCCTTCGGAGCCATCCGATACGGAGCCTTAGACACTGGTGCAGTGCCCGGAATCACCTCAATCGTAAACTGAACCTGCCTCTGAGGTGGCAAGCCAGGAAGCTCGTCCGGAAAAACATCCTGATAGTCGCGGACGATACGAACATCAGAAGGACTAGAAACCCTGACCTCCTCTGCTTGTTTCAGAAATAACAGATACCCACGACATCCACCGTCTAACATCTTCTGCGCTTGTATGGCAGAAATAATGGATACAGTATCACTCTGAGTACCCGCGAATTCCCAAACGGGTTGATCCGGAGGTCGAAAGGTAACCACTCTGGCTCGGCAGTCAACAGTAGCATAATAGGTGGCTAACCAATCCATGCCCAGAATGATATCGAAATCCATCATATCCAATACCTGAAGGTCAACTGTAAGAG
Organism: Curcuma longa; assembly: GCF_044706935.1. Taxonomy (NCBI): domain Eukaryota; kingdom Viridiplantae; phylum Streptophyta; class Magnoliopsida; order Zingiberales; family Zingiberaceae; genus Curcuma; species Curcuma longa. Next base: position 2,861,536 of record NC_133864.1, on the reverse strand, counting down.
TGTGTCCGTTGAAATCCAACGGACATCCCCTAAGCTCCTGGTTTGTAGTCAGCACTTCACCCGAAGGTAAAGAAACTGCTAGACTACACGATTTTATCATAGGTATTCGCCCAATGTTCCTCAAAAATAATCGAGATATAAAAGAATGCGAACTACCCGTATCTATCAATATATCAGCAAATATGTCGTATAAACGGAAATCATACCCCGTATGACCGATCCATCGGCCCGCTGAGCATCCTCCCGTGTGACTGCATACACGCGACCAACCTCTGTGCTGGACGGCTGTGCAGCTGGCTGAGTAATAGATGGCCTCCACTCGGTAGGAATCTGACTCTGAGGTACAGAAGTCGGCTGCTGGGCGTAATAAGGAGGTCCACTGTAAGTCTGTGCTGCTGGTGGTCGCTGCTGCACTGGAGTCGCCTCATAACATATCTCTGGCTGTGACTCTGCTGGAATACTATATATTCTCTACCCTGAATCTGGAACATCCGTCCTGTAGTCGGTAGAGCTCTCTGTGGTGGTGGGGTGCTCTGTGTCTCGATGGAATCCTCTGCTGGCCTGGCTGTGTGGATCGTCCTCCAGAAGCAGAAGTACCTGTGCGCTCCAGCTGAGCTCTCCGAGGGCAATCACCAACCATGTGACCAGGTTGTTTGCAATAATAGCAAACAGCCTGATCAGACGGGCACTCTGAAATCCGATGACTATCCGATCCACAGCGAAAACATTTCCTCTCTGTAATTTCTTTCTTCTGACCACCACTCGAAGGTCCCGCAGGTCTTTTGCCTTTCTGTCGGCTGGAAGCATCTCGTGTACCAGAACTCTGGGCTGGTCTCTTCTGACCAGAACTCCGTGAACTCTGTCCCTTTGACTTTTCTGCCTCTCTCTCCTGAGTCACCTGTCTCTGTGTCGACTCAATAGCCAAAGCTCGGTCCAATGCCTCCCTATATGTGGTGACTATACAACTGGACATCTTCAGACGAATATAAGCCGCCAATCCTCGAATGAAATGCTGCATCCGGTCACGGTCCCGTGCTACCATCTGAGGACAAAACTCTGAAAGCTTCGTGAATTCTATATGGTACTCATTCACTGAACGATCTCCCTGCTTAAGCTGTAGAAATTTCTGACACTGATCCATACAAAAGGTCTCTGAAAAGTACTCTCTCTCGAAGACCTCTCTGAATGATGACCAGGATAAACTCTGATCTCCAAGGATGGTCCTCTGAGTCCTCCACCACGGAATAGCCTGATCACGGAGGTGGAATACAGCCAGCTCGACCTGCTCTGCCTCAGTGCAGGTAATATATGTGAAAACCTCCATCACGTTCTCCAGCCACGAACGTGCAAGCCATGGGTCAGATCCCCCATGGAATGTAGTCATACGTTCCTTTACTGACTTGGCCAGTGCTAAAATCCGGCTCCTAGATCCAGCACTACTAGCTGTCCTCGGTATCGGATCTGGTGAAGGTACCGGACAATCCATAACCGGCTCAGAAATCTCCGGCTCAACTGTAACGGGTCGTCTCCCTGGTCGACCCCGTCCACGATTTCCAGGGGCCATAATAACACCTGGTACATATATATAAATACTATAAATTTCTAGAACAGAAATAATGTACTAGAAATTTACTTACAACTGCTTGGAGAATTCGCGCCGCTGTCTGTCTATCTCACAACTTGGGTCAGATAACCAAACTAGACATACTCGACACGACGACAACTTCGAAATAAACCGAAACCCTAAACTAAATGTTTAATCTAATATGCTCCGATACCAAACAATTGATATCGGATAACGGATACAAATGAGATGATGACTCTCGGAAACACCGACAAATCCGACGACAAATCCGACAAATCCGAATGGAATGAACCTACGCTCTGATACCACTAAATTGGTATCAGATAGACTCAACAATGCAACGATAAATCCAAAATGACAACTCCGAAATGATCTAACCTGCTCTGATACCACTAAATTGTTACGCCCCGGAAGGCCGTCCGAAACATTTCGGCAGCATATCCCCTGTAACCGTACATATAAGATATATTCCAGAGTATATCTTATATGTATTCAAAATTGATTGCAAAGACTTAAATTGATTCAGAGAAAGTTTAAGAACTCCAACTAAAACATTTTATATCTTCAATTACTTACCTCGTTCATTCCATGTGAAACAGCACCTGCAATGGTGATGTGTGCCAAACCTCCTCTCCCAAAGTTACTTTGAGGTATATTACTTATATTTCTCACTAAAGGAGTATCTAGATAAAGGAAAAGAAACCATATCAATCAGTTTATGGTGACACTAACTTACATCTCTTTATGATGTAGGGAAAAACAAGGAGGGGGACATTAAGGAAATTATTACCAGGCATTTGTAGTTGATAAACTTTGAAATTTAATGGTGCTCTGCTCAACTCAACGAACGGAAAAAGGTTCGAGGTCGAGCAGAGTGAAACGCATACCCATCTCGGCGGCGCAGCGTTAGGCCTGAAAACCTTGCTCAAACTCCAAACAACAGGTTTAAGGTTTACGGAGAGGAGAGGCGCGATTTTGAGGTAGCAGGCGAGATGGGGGCAGGTTAGGCTCGCAGAGATCGGGCAGCGGCGACGTCTTCCAGCGGCGAGATCGGGCGGCGGCTTGGCTTCGGACTCAAAAACACAGATTCATCTTGGCGACGGAGGCGGCGGCGTCTTCCAGCGGCGACGGGCGGCGTCTTCCAGTGTCTTCCACGCGATTTTGGGAACGCGTGGAGTGGAGCAGAGCGACGTTGAGTGGATTTGGGATTCGGCAGCGAGGAATCAGGCACGGAGAAGCGCACGAAGTGGAAAACTTTTGGGAAAGGCGAGCGAAAACTTTTGGGAAAGGCGGGTTTTTACTGCGTGGTGACGGAGAAGCGGACGAAGTGGAAAAAAATTTCCACGTCAGCGTGTCGCGGACGAGGAGCGGATGAAGCAGCGTGCAATATAAAAAAATTATATATACGAAAATGCTATGCTGGGCGCCGGCTTCATATGCGCCCGTGTGCGACAGCGGGATCACCGTCCATCACGCGTGATCGCAAAGATCAGACCGTTCAAAAGTGGGAATGCATAGTGTTGCGAGCGCCTGACCCGTCGCTGTTCTCACCGCTGCCGCTTCGCAGTCCGGCCACCGTCGACCGTCGGACCGAGCCCGGTCGACGCGCCACTCGTCGGCACGCTGATCGGCACTGGATTTCGGCAAGATTATGGTCGGAATCCGACCGAATTCGGTCGGAAACTGTCGCATTCAACAAGCGGCCACTGTGGGCCAAATCGCGGTCGATTTCCGACCAAATCACGGCCGGAGACCACCCGAGGAAGGACCGTCAGCCGCCGACCGCCAGCGGTCCTTCCTCGGTTGGTCTCCGGCCGTGATTTAGCTGGAAACTGATCGCGATTTGGCCCACAGTGGCCTGCGCGCTGGTTCGGCTGTTTCCGACCATAATCCGATCAGAATCCGGCGCCGGTCGGCGCACCGATGAGTGGCGCACCGATGAGTGGCTCGTCGATCGGGCTCGGTCTGGCAGCCGGTGGTGGTCGGACGGCGGCAAAGCAGGATGAGGATGATGCTGATAAACCTGTAATGGAGGAGAAGATGGGATTGGAGGTGATAGAGACTCCTCTGGAGGATAAAAAATAGTCACTGGCGTAGGTGTAGAAGGAGAAAATTCAGACGGAGATTCATTAGGCCCAAAAAATAAAACTGAATCAAAGAACATGACATCAGCAGAGATGAAGTATCGACGGAGAGTAGGGGAATAACACTTGTATTCTTTTTGAGATCGTGGGTACCTAAGGAAGATACATTTATGAGACCGGGGAGAGAGTTTGTCAATGCTAGGATCAAGAGCATGAGCAAAACATATAGAACTAAAGCCCCTAGGTGGTAAAGGATGAAGAGACTGATGAAGATAAAGTATATGATGAGGAATTTGACCTTGTAGAGCAGAGGAAGACATGCGATTGATGAGATAACATATAGTAAGTATAGCGTCACCCCAAAATCGATGAGGAACATGAGAGTGAAGAAGAAGAATTCAGGTGGTCTCGAGAAGATTGCGATTCTTGCGTTCTACAACTCTATTGTATTGGGGGATATGAGGACAAGACGTCCGATGCAACACACCATGAGACGCCTAGAAGGTCCGAAACGGAGTAGATAAATACTCACGTGCATTATCACTTTGCAAGGTTCAAAGAAAATACCAAATTGAGTTTTGATTTCATGAAAAAAAAGATTGAAAAATAAAAAATAATTTCGAACGATCCTTCATCATATATAACCAGTACAATGGAAAAAATCATCTATAAAGGTAACAAAATATCGTAACCCCAATATAGAAGAAACACGACTCGGACCTCAAATATTGGAATGAACCAAAGCAAAGGGGGATGTAGCCCGACTCACAGTGCGAGGAGAAAAAGAACTACGAACATGCTTTCCTAATTGACATGATTCACAAGACAAAGACTCTAAGTGAGAAAGACTAAGATATAATTGTTTCAACTTATCAAAGACCAAGATATCCTAACTGAGCATGAATAAGAAGTGGAGATGTCGTAGCCGAACCAACAAGAGAGGGCTGGTGAAGTCGATATAGATCATAAGACTCACATCCGAAGCCAATCATCCTCCTCATACTCCAGTTCTGTAAGGAAACAGAAGTTTTAATAAATGAGATGACATAATCAAGAGACCGAGTAAGCTGACTAATTGATAATAAATTAAAGGGAGCTCCGGGAGCATAAAGAACATTATGCATAGAAAGAGATAGAAAAAGATGAACAATACCAACACCTTGGGACTGAGTTTGAAAATCATTTGCTACGGTGACAAAGGATAAATAATCGAAAGTAGAGAGAGAAGAAAAAAAGATCTATTACCAGTGATATGATCGGTGGTCTCAGAATCAAGAACCCAAGGATCCGAAGAGCGAGATATGCCAACAAAGTAATTACCAGCATGTGCAACAACAGCAGGGAAATTAGAAGCCTATCGATTCTCATACCATTTTAGAAAGTCATCATAGGTAGGTGGTGGGGTCGGATCCGGTTGCAACTGTGAAGTGGAAGCTAAAGAAGCAACAAAACTTTGGACGATCTGAGCAGCACGAGGAGGTCGACCATGCAGACTCCAACATTTATCAATCGTGTGTCCTGGTTGGTGGCAATGATCACACCAAGGACGTCCTTTGCCACCCTTATGAGGTGGAGGTTTGTTGTTATTTCGAGAGACCAAAGCTGATAAGTCAACAGGAACGAAAGGAGACAATGTCAAGACTTTGGCAGGGACCCTTTGTCGTCACCACCCAAGGAAGTGTCACCCACCTATGATCGCCATCAACCTGAGCGAAGCCAACGCTTTCTTGAAGATTCACCATCCAGTCTTCTATCCTCGCGAGCACTAGGAAGAGAGGTGGCGTACGTCGCGGCTCCTCAACGTCGCCTTCCGCCGTTGCTCCTTAGTGTCTCTTTCGCCGCTGATCGATTCTCTACAGTGTGTTCTCTTTCGGCATCTGTTCCTGATGCCGTCGATTGAGCTGTGCTCTCTTCTCTCTTCATGGCGACGAGTTTTGATGCATGAGAAAGACGTCGAAGAGAAGAGTCACGCGATAAGGAAAGGTGGCGCCGGTACTAGGGTTGCTGGAAAGAGGAATAGGTTTTTTTTTTTCTCTAACCTCGCTCTGAAACCATATTATTTTACAAAAGAATTCTACATCGAATATTACAAGAGGCAAGCCCTATTTATATACAAAATTAGGGTCTATTCTAAGAAATAATTAGGACTCTATTCTAGGAAGTAAATATTTATATTTTAGGTAAAATATAAATTAGGATACCAAATCACCCCTAGCTATATTTATAATATTCTAACAGATACCAAATCTCCCCTAGCCATATTTACAATATTCTAACATAAACCATGTTTTGAACCAAACTCCAAATTGAACCACACCAAGATGAATTGACTTCTCCTTAACCCTAGCCTAGGGTTCAATTGATTTGATTCGAGTCTAGTCCAGACTCATCTTTAATTCCCTACAAGACAATATTCACATTTTTGGATATAATACCCTAAATGTTAGAAGAACTGCATCCAAGCTCGAAATAGATCCAAACTTGTAAAACATGGTATAAATCAATATTTATCCATACGAGAGGATATAAACATCAAATACAAGAGCCACAATAATGTATCAAAATATTGGTTATCACAAGGTCAAATCTGATCTTGACTGGCTCATCCGCATCGAAGCTCGAATTTAGTGGAGCAATCAACTAATGAGCAGTATTAGTTGATTATTATGTGAAAATCAACCCTTTCTTAAATGTTATAAAAGAAGAATTTCATGAAAGATTTTGATGTTAGTTCTTGAGGATTTTGGAAGATAGTGCTATTCTATTTCCAAATCTTAGGTAACAATCCAAAAACTACAAATAACGATCAAAGCAAAACTTCTTAATGTAAGTTATTTTATTTTCAATTCCTTTTGATACCATTTGCACACTTATTTTGATTTGTATTTGTTTGTAAAAAATAAAGAATTGTAAGAGATTTCTTCACTGTCAGAAGGTATCTAGCAAGGAAAAACATAGTGGTGCTATTATTAGGACGGTAAGCCATGGAGTAGGAATCGAAGATTCCGAACCATGTAAAAATGATTTGTCTATTGTGCTTATTCTGTTATGTATTTTATTTATTATTTTAATTACATTTTAAGTCATTGTAGATGAGCACGAAGAATGACAATCGATGAGAGAATCATGAATCACTATTCACCCCCTCTGGTAATGTTAACGGTTCCAACAAATACCTCTATTCATGGTTTGAGATTTGTCATTTAGGGAGTCAACCAGACTAATGAATTAGTTGACTAACCAAATTAACATTTGATTGCCAACCGATTGACACTTGAACATTAATATTTTTTTTTTATTTTTTTCAACCCTGAGTTAGCTGCCTAGTTACCTCATGTACTAAAAGACTTTTTTAGTCTGTTATTCTCTGCCCAAACCATACGGTTGAGTCGCTATTAAGTGTAGTTCCATTAGTACCAAATATAAGTGCACTTAACTTTCATCTCAAAAGCTTATCTTCATGGCGAGAGACTCTTTGTGCCTCTATAACTTCATCATGCTAAGAAAATTCCTAGATTCCATCTTCCATGCCTAGAGATTGTCACTTTTAGGACTTCATCAATTTGCCTAGCATCTAGTCTCTTGACTTATTGGGACTTCATGCTAGCTACTAAGAATTTGATCCATGTGTTAATTATTTGATCATTAACCTAATTGGACTTTCTCATGCTAAGTATTTGTTCTTTGTAGACCTATTTGATCTTCCACTCTCGACAAGTATTATATTTTTATCAATCTACTTGAACTTTCACTATTTTATTTGTAATACATATCAAATTTTCTACATCTACACATTTGTGTAACATACATGCCATATCAATATTATCTCTTAATAAATTCCATTCAAATCTTATTAAGCTTTAACTAGATGTCAAAATCCTAATTTGTTGGTTTGGTTCAATTTATTTTGTTATATATACATATTTTAAAAAATTAAGATGGAAAAATTAGTATAGTTAAGTATGTAAAAATTAAAACATTGTTTATCTTTCCAACAATATATAGGTAGCTTTTGGAAGATAAGTGCAAATAAGAACATTAATATTTTTTTTGTTGTTTTAGATTAAAAATAAATGTAAATTTTAAGAATAAAAAAAATGAGAAACTTCCATTAGGTAGTCAAATGAGAAATTTCAGGTTTGCCACCGTTTGGATCATGATTTTACAATGTGACCCACCGTCTATCGAGTCTGTGATCTTGACCATAGTCATCTTCCACTTCCAACGAGACATCGACATCTGTCGCCACGAAGCTGCGGAACCCAAATCACTTTTCCAATCCGCTTTATTCTTCCGTCGGGAATACCTCGCGACCAGAATTGGAAGGCGATCCCTTCCAACACCACTTGTAGGGTTTCTGCTACCGCTCCTTCCGCCATTCTTTGCTTCGAATCCTCCCCTCGCAACTTCGCCAAGCGCGGGAGCTTTCGACAGAATCAATCGATCACCGATTCTCAGCTACAAGTAAATTTTCGATCTCTTTACATTTTTTTTCATCTCCCTGCAGCCAGCTCGAATCCCTTCGCTTCTGGGTTAATTTGCCTCTGTTTCGTGTCTCTGAATTTGTTCCTTTTGGCCTTTCCTTTTGATTATTCTTCCGCCGGATCAGAATGCTCATATAGAAATACGCGATTTTTACGTTTGCATCGGCTCCCTTAGAGCTCTATTGATCCCTTACTGCTGAATTATATTCAGATTTTGATGCCTTTTTATCTTTTGCTAAAGAGAAGAGGGTTTTGGTGACAGGACAAGAGAATGGAAGAGTTAGCATTGAGTGATCCCGTTGCGGAGGATGCTGGAGAAGCCAATTGGCTGCCGAAAATAGATATGGAATTCAAGACGGACGAGGATGCATATCAATATTACAACAATTACGCTAAGATATCAGGATTCAGCGTTCGGAAAGCGTGGATTAATCGCCGTGCCTCAGGAGTTGTTATATCGAGGACGTACGTCTGCTACAAAGAAGGTTTTCAAGGGAACAAGAGAGATGACAGCGATGTGAAGAAACCCAGGCAAAATGAGCGAACTGGTTGCCTTGCTCATTTGACTATCAAACTTACTGATAGAGGGAGCTACAGGATTAGTGAGTTCCACCCAATGCACAATCATGAGCTTGTAGCACCTGCTATATCTCACACGTTAAAGTCCCACAGAGCGCCAAAAAAGTCACGTGCTGCAGTTACCGGAATGATGGCATCGCAGAAGGCGAAGATCGAATATTTGGTGAGGCAAGCTGGAGGATACAAAAAAGTCACATTTTTCTCCATCGAAGATGCTGCTAACAAGAGCTGGGCACCAAAAGTCGACATGGAGTTTGAGAATGATGAGAAGGCTTATCAATTCTATAATGAATATGCCAAAAGAATTGGATTTGATGTAAGAAAGGCTTGGATTAACCGCAAATCTTCAGGTGTGATCATATCCAGGACATATGTTTGCTATAAACAAGGATTTCATGGGAACAAGAAGAATGGGAATCAGGTGCAACAACATCGCGTGCGATCTAGTGAGAGAACAGGTTGTCATGCTCGTATGACCATCAAACTTGCTAAGAATGGCCGATATCGAGTGAATGAATTTCACCCATCCCATAACCATGAGTTGGTAAATGCACGAACAGCTCACACTTTAAAATCACACAGAACTGTTAATAGGGTTCAGTGTAGTGAAGCAGCAGAGGATTCCAAAATGGAACCAAAAGTTAAAGATGAGTGTTTGAATCAACTAATTGTCAGTGAACAGAGCAGTCTTCTTTCTTCCCTCTGTCGGAATTACTTACATGCTACACGTAAGGTTGCTCCAAAGGTAGGAGATGTAGGGGCCATGTTGCAGTACATGCAACAAAGACAGGTTGATGATCCAGCATTTTATTATTCCATACAGCTTGATAAAGAAGATCAACTAACATGCTTTTTCTGGAGGGATGGGAGATCTGCTGTTGATTATCAGTACTTTGGTGATGTAGTCTGTTTTGATACATCATATAAGATAGATAATTACGGGAGACCCATGTCCATATTCTATGGTGTGAATCATCATAAGCAACTTGTTGTTTTTGGTGCAGCATTGGTTTATGATGATACTGAAGAATCTTTCAAATGGTTGTTTGAGAATTTCAAGAGTGCTATGAATGGAATGGTTCCAAATGTAGTCCTGATAGATCAAGATGTGGCAATTACTAATGCTCTTGATCTAGTTTGGCCCGGTACACAACACCGAACATGTGTATGGCATGTGTTCCAAAATGCAACAAAATACTTGGCTCAGGTTTTTCAAGGTTCGAGGACATTCACATCTGATTTTCGCAAATGTCTCTATGATTGTGAGGATGTTCAAGAGTTTGCCTCAGAATGGATAAAGATGCTGGAAAAGTATGAGCTCAAAGACAATGTATGGTTGAAGAAATTATTTGATGATAGGGACAATTGGTCAGTGGCATGTCGACGAGATATGTTCTGTGCAGACATGAGTAGTACTCAAGGTGTGGAAAGCTTGAATGCCATGCTAAAGGAAAACCTGAGACTAGAAAATGATCTCACACAATTCCTTGAACAATATGAAAGAATGTTATGTGAGCGAAGATATGCAGAATTAACGGCTGACTATCATGCTATTGAGAGTAACTCAATAGTAGCTTCTTCAAGAATGGTGAGACAAGCTGCAAACATATATACACCAGCAGTCTTTGACATGTTTCAAAAGGAGTTTGAGTTGTCTTTTGATTGCTTGGTATACAATTCTGGTATGGTAGAGACAACCTATGAATACAAGGTTACATCAGAGGGAAGCCTGAAGGTTCATTTGGTAAGATTTAACCCTCTTGATAGCACACTATCATGCAGTTGTAAAAAGTTTGAGTTTGTGGGGATCCAATGTCGTCATGTGATGAAAGCACTTGATGTTACAAATATAAAAGAGCTTCCACCAAAATATTTCTTAAAGAGGTGGAGGAAAGATGCCAAAGTTGTCTCCTTAAGAGACTTGCGTGGGCTTGCCACTTATAATGAACTTAAGTCAGACAAAGTCAAACGCTTCAGTTCTCTGTGTCATATTTTTGGTGTAGTTGCATCAAAGGCTGCTGAGACCATCGAGGGATACAAATTTATTGAAAACCAATCACGTCAATTGTTGGCCAGTGTGTATCCAATTTTACAAACAAGACCAGAAGAACCACAATTTGGTGAAATATAATTGTTTTTGTTCATGCACAATTTGAGCTTCATGTTTGAAATTCTCAACTTTGTAGATATGTTTACTTTGACTAACACAGGTATCTTCAGAGTCGACCAGGTATTTATTTTTTCCAGATCCTTTTTCTAAATCATTTATATTGAGGTAGCATGTGAGTATGATTGGTCTTGCTAACAGTCCTTGGGACACTTCTCCCTTAGCTTGGAGGTTTGTGCAACCTAGCAGGATAGTATAATGAGGGTTTGATCCCCACTTATGGCTTCAATGTATGAATTTTTGTGCTGTAATCTTAGTTATATGGCACTCTTGTTCAGTGCTCATGGAAATATCAACTTTACTTGTGTCTTTAAACTACCAGGTGAATATTTGAATATTCACGAGACTATCTACTTCTAAGGTATACCTTTGACACCTTCAGATATCGTCTATTTTCTTTATCTACTACCTCATTGATTCCAATTATGTTTTAGAATTCAAGGCTGTTGTGATTCTATATGAAGCATTATGTTATCCTGTTTGGTTTGACACATCTAAAAGCTGATTTACGTGCAGGAAAGATGAATTGTCTTTCATGGTAGCAGTTAATTCCTTAATCAACCTGAAATTGTGTTCAATAACTTGTCATACCCCTCATCGAATTATTTCCATCTCATATGTGTTGTGATCCCTGCCTGATACAAAATAGTTCTTTCATTCAATGTGTTGATGTAATCTAACTTCACAATCTACTGGATTTTGCAGCATAACATTTTGCTCTCTCAACATTAAGCAGTTGCACGTCTCCAACATGGACTGGGTGTCTAATAATTAATATCTTTTAACTTGTTTCACATTTCTGTGGATGCCAGAGGTATAATACATGTTTTTTTCTTAATTGTTCACAATTTGTCCCAAAGTCTATAAAATCATGAATCAAGCTCTGTTCAGGTGTTACAGTATTGAGTATTATTCTGTCTTATTCTATCAAAATTGTCTTCTTGATCAATCTCTCTAGTTACTTGTTCTATCAAAATTCAGAAATGGATTCTTGATTACAAAGCATGAAACTGACATGTTGGAACGGGAATTTGACTGGGATATGGCATGCTTCAATCTCAACATTGAGCTATCGAGAGTCTAATGCAATAAACTCAGTTGAAATGGCATTCATATTTTTGAATGTTTCTGGGGAGTTTTACTGAAATCTAGTTTTCATCAAATCATGACTCATTAATGTTCGTGTAATTATGTCTTTAAGTATATAATTTTGATATTTACACAAAAGTCTAAATTAGACTATATTGTAATTTTATATTGTGTCAAATATGCAGGTGCAAATTAATTGACATTGAAATTGTAGGTGCATTGGACAAGATTCTAATGGGTTCAATTCAACACATGACAACTAGATAAGTTCAAGTGGGTTGAAAATTAGATATTTGGCAAGTGAAAATTTTGGCAAGTCAAGATTGATTAGATGTTTGACAAATATAAATCAAATAAAGAGGTCAAGAAGGCAAGGTCTTTTGGCATGACAAGGTTTTTTTGGTGAAATTGAGAACTGAGTGTACTTTGTAAGGTTTGGATTAGACTTATATGGGGTTTTGACTTTAGAAATAGTGAGGCGAGTATTAAATCAGTTGAGGTTGACTGTAAATCGACTACAACTTGAGTTAACTCGTTAGTTAATTCAGAATACGAATGCATAGAATGTTTTTGTTCATCGGTTGGTTGGCGTCCAATTGATAGAAGCAAAGTTAATTGGTGGTTATATTTAGTTGACTGAAGCAATAATGAAAATTTTGGGAGCTGTTGATTTTATACGAGCAAGCTGTAACCTTCAGATGCGCTATAAGCTGTAACACTTTGTTGATTGATAGCAGATCTAGTTGACTGAAGTATTTATTATGGCACAGCAAATTGGTGTGTTCAAGGAGGCAGTGAAACCATGGATTGATTGTGTGTTAGAAATCAAAACACATGCTGAAGCAAAGCTAAATTGGTTGTCAATAAATATAAACGAGGAAAAAGTAGAAAACTATTGATAGTAATCATTTTCATGTTTATTCTCTTGTACTTCATTCTTAATCATCCCTGTAATACTTATTGTGTTTTATTTATTTATTTTTAAGAGAAACAGGTTTCTTGATCTTGAGATGGTTTTTTTTTTTTAAAAAGAAGATAATGGAGTACAAGAAATGATTCATTGTCGAATTATCATAGATGGGGGAATAGGAATTGAGATTTCTAACCACATAAACGATTTGAGTTTGCATTGTTTGTGTTTATTATCTTTAGCTACTTGTCTGTCGACTTATTTGGGTTTAAGGTTTATTTGGAGTTTGCTCGTCATGGATCTTCTAGCTTTTTTGGGTTTATAGTTGTAAAAAATTCCACCAAAAATAGTAGAATACTACTATATTGATTATCAACAACTGAATTTGATCATCTTTTGACCTTTTCTATTATTTATCTTTTAAATTTTTTCCTTGTGTTATTGTTTAGGATTTTCGATTTTTGTGGTTTCACCTTAGACTAAGTTCCAATTTGACATACCATGACAAAGAAAACTACCAGCTTGGAGTTGAAATAGCTGAACTGATAGTCAAGACACCAAAAATGTTTTTTAAAGAGATAGGAAGAGAAGGAAAAAAAAGAAGACTCGTGCATTGTAGGGGAATAGGGAATAGTTATAATGCAAACAATTCAGCTACAATGATTTTGATAGGTATTTTCAATGATATCAAAACATCAATCGTTTCTACTCAGATGCTAATTAACACAAACAGATTCAGCCTTTTTTCTTATCGCATCACAGAATAGAAAAGAACAAAAAATTGTATTGGAGTGTAAAGGATCAAACTAGATTACAAAGCTTATAGAATTCAAGTACATACTTAAAAAGTATCCAAACAACAAATGTATTATACTTACCTTAAAATTTTTTCAAAGTAAAATTTTAATATCATTAGACATCTTTTTTCATTTGGCCATGTTCCTTTAATCATTCTTTTGATATCATTTGAAATATCATGAGGAATCTCATTTTCAACAAATTTAAATATAACAAAATTAAGAATATTATAGTAAAAAATAATTTAATACAAAAAAAATCAAATTTTATTAAATTTAAAAGGTCATATGATTTACTTATTCATAATCACGTTTATTTTAGTCCGTTCATCAATATTTGTTAGAATCTGAGACCCTTGATTAGGTTCTCTTTGTCGAACTACCGATGAACTACGTTCTTCGTAACTTGGATCATTGATTTACGTTATTATTTGAAATTTATCTTTCCTCCTCATCCTATGACAAATAAATACATACAATATAAGTAATTATTTAATAAATACAATATCAAGATAAAATTAATACACTTATATTTCATTTGGTATGTTATCAAGTCTAAGTATTGTATATTGCCTATATACATCATCATTAAAATATATATTATATAATTGATCAATAGTTTGATCAAATTGTATTTTATTAATACAAATTAAATATACATATTCATCTTGTATCATATGAGATTGCCATCTCCGTCGTCCTCTCCCCCTTGATTTCTTTTGTTAGAACTAATATGCTTTCCTCTACTTGACATCCTGCATAAATGTTAACATATTTAATCAATATATTTAACCAAAAAGAATGCATGCTATAGATAATATATCATATGTTATATAAAAAAGAAATGTCATGTTATAGTGAACCTTATGATTATAAACTGAATGATTACTGACCAACATAAATAAAAGGTACTTTGATGACCAAATGGATTGAATCCATCTGTGCATAATCCAAGTCACACATTGTGTGGGTATGAGGCAAATGAAGAATAAGTGCGATCAAAATATTTCCAAGCTTTACCATGAGATGGGTGTGCCATTTGTCCATCTACGTAATGATTTTTGCATGCCAAATCATGTGCTCACAAGTATGTGTAGATGCATAAAGCCGCTCTTAAGTTTAGGTATTAACGTCAAGTACCGCAAGACATAAAAAGACACTTTTTTTGCACTCCAGGCTTCCTAGGTTTATATCGGGGATGAAAGCAAATGGGGCATTCTTTGTAGTCTTTGTATTCTTCATAATATAGAATATAATTATTCACACATGCATCAATTTACTTATACCAAAGTCCAAGATTGGAAAGATGCTTCTTTGTTTTATACAAATTCGGTGGCGATTATCACTTTTTGGTAACATGCTTTTTATTATTAACATAAGTCTATCGTAGCATGCCTCTGGTAGATTATACTCAAATTTAAGATTTAACAATTGCGTCACTGCTGAGAGTTTAGTGTGATTTTTGCAGTCATTCCACAATGGCTCATCTGCAACCTTTAATAAGTCAAAGAACTTCTTTGTATCATAATTTGGAGGTTGTTCATTAGTTATTGTAGTCCAATCAAAATCTTGATCAATTCCATCAATCACCACAGTTCTATAATGAGATCCTTCTTCATTATTATGAACTCTTTAATAATAATTAGTTTTCTTTAATGGTTCACCATATGCATACCATTGCTCGTAGCCACGAGTGAATCCATTTTTGACGAAGTGATAACACACATCATTTTCTTTTAAAAATTTTCTATTATAACACTTGCTACATGAATCTTATCCCTATTGGTTTTGGAGCTAGTAGTGTGGGTAAATTGTGGATACCTACATCCATGACTAGCCCATACCAAAACTCTACGATTCAGTGAGAGCATAATTTAATTAAAAATCTAATTAAATAATTTAGAAATGATACTCATTTATGCATTTTAATGTTGTAGATCACATGCCATCAATTACGTTGAATACTCTCTCTTTGCAATCTGTCCTTGAGAAGGACAAGCCCAAAAGAGTAAGTTTTCTGAAATGGTACAAAAACTTAAGGATCATCCTCAAGCAAGAACGCAAACTATACGTCCTAGAACAACCTCTTCCTGAAGCACCCGCCACTACTGCTATTCGTGTGGAAAAAGATACTTACAAGAAGCATCAGGATGATGTACTCGATGTATTATGCCTTATCTTGCTACTATGAACTCTGAGCTTCAAAAGCAACATGAGAACATGGATGCTCATGATATGGTTGAGCACCTAAAATAACTGTATCAAGGGCAAGCTATACATGAGTAGTTTGAGATGTCTGAGGCCCTGCCCGAAGAACTCGAGTTCAGCTCAATGGGATTGAGCTGAACCAACTCAAGATGGCTTAAAACAGGAATTCTGGCCCGGTCCAATCCAGTTAAGCCTGACCCAACATCAAAACCCGGTCCAATTTCAAATCCCGGTTCAACACAGGCGCCGGTTCAAAGCAATTCCGCCGATCCAATCAGCCGGTTCAGTGGCTCCGCGTTAAAAGAAACACCGGTTCACGGGTAAACAGGAGCTCGCGATTATTTTTAGGTCTTCTTCTTCTCCTCTTCTCGTCGCGACGCCGCCACCGAGCTCCGCCGTCACGACGCCACCATCCTTTCTTCTCCGATCAACAAAGTGCAAAGGCGGCAGCGGCTTCAATCGACGAACGCCGAAGATTCCAATGGAGCGCCGCCGACGTGGTTCGAAGGTGGCAGCTCCACTATTCCCAGTCGTCGCGGAATGGTGACCGTGGGTGGTTCTCCGGTCATCGGTGCTCGACGGTCGTTAGCACAGAGAAGAGGGTGTGGGTGGCTCTCCATCTTCAGACTCTGGCGCTCCGCATCCCCTGATTCCGAACAGGAGTGACCTTCGTTGATGTGGTTCGGACGCGGAGGAGAGCTCGTGCTTGGCATCAACCATCATCCTCCACCGAAGAATGCAAGGTAAGGGGTTTCTTTTCCTTTTGTCTAATGTCTGGTTTGCTGGATTGCAGCTTAACAGAGGGCAGAGGAATCAGGCAGCCCGATATCCTGCTTTTCCATTCCTTTTCCGCCGTGAGGGTCCTCCGGTGCGA
>NC_133864.1:2841334-2844659 GCF_044706935.1 Curcuma longa | reverse complement strand
GAATAGTGTTTCAATATCGTTGCTAAAATTAACTCTACTACCACTACAAAAATTAAAGGAAATAGCGACGGACAATTTTCGTCGCTATTCGGTCGCTAATCGAGATTAACGACTGATTAGCGACGGAAATAGTCTATCGCCTAAAATTCCGTTGCTGACGTCATTTTAGCGACGGGAAAAAAATTCCGTGACAGTACCAATTATAGTAGTTTGGAACAAAATCATTTTTACAGATATGCACTTTCACGGTATCCTCATCACGAAAAACTTTATTTCGGCATTTGCAATGATTGCACGGACACCGCAACTCTGCACCATTCATGCATTCTGGATGACTTTTAGCAAAGTTTACAAACTCTTCAACTCCAGCATAAAATTCGGCTCGAATAAATCCATCGTCTAATCTATTGTGCATCCAAGCTTTATTCATATACATTGTAACCTTCTGCAAAGACAAATTTTTATTGCATATAAATGATACGTTAAATTGAACACACACATTATTTAAAATGTTTTTAATCACTTATACTTTATACTATCACTTACAAACTATTATATGTGATAACAAGATTTATACTTATTTTTTCACACATCGCTGAGGATGAGGTAAGCATGCACAATTGAATTTGCACAAATGTGTTATCTTTATTCATCCTCTTGTGTGTGTGATTATATTCGAGACAAGCTATGATTACATATCTTTTGATCATGTTCATTAGCACAGTTAAGTCACATATCTATTTTATTTAGTCATTCGTAATCAATTTAATTTTTATAGTTAATCAGCGAATGCCACTGGGCTATGTGAAGCTTTATGCCTACCAGGTAAGTTTATGTTCTCTCTTCTGTGGGTATTTTAGGCAACCATGTAACATGAGAGTTTACTTGGATTTTCTTCAGTTGTTTAGAGGTTTGACTTATATTCATACAGTTCCTGGTGTTTGCCATAGAGATGTTAAGCCACAGAATGTTTTGGTCTGGCTGCAGTTGCCATTTTTTTTTGTCTAGGTTTATCAGTTAAAATCTATTAATTACAATGAATCACTCTCTTGCAGGTAGACCCTCTCACTCACCAAGTCAAGCTATGTGATTTTGGAAGTGCGAAAGTGTTGGTATGCTTGCAAGTTGGCGATCTGGATCTTCGTCACATGTTCCGAATTATATCTGCTCCGAGAAGCATAAAACCCCACAGGACAAAAAATTTTATCCCGCTCGGATCAATCGACAAAGTCTTCAAAGAAGACTCAGTCGATCGATCCACAGGATCGCCGATTCTAAATTACTACGGTTTTAATTATTTAGTTCTAAGTATAAATAAAACTGCGGAAAATAAATTTATATCAGAACCCGGTTTGAACCTCGGAATCTTCTGCTGTATTCCTTATCTCTTTCTCGGACGTTGTGTGGACAACGATCTTCCGAGAATTAAGGACTGCAACCTCTGCTGGATGAAGCCTTGGATCACCTTGCTTCTTTCTTGAAACAACTTCGTTCTTGCTCGCCTTCACCTTAGATCCGACCACCACTCTAATGAAGAGGTTCGGCCACCAAGAGCAAGGAAAGAAAACAAAGCACAGAAGAAGAAGAGGAGAGACTAGTGGCCGGCCAAGAGGGAAGAGAGAAAACTAGAGCAATTGCGAAATCAGAGAGATTTCGTATGTTATTTTTTTTTGTGTCTCCTTGGCCACCCACCCCCTTCTCTTTTATATCCTCCCAATGCCCCATATAAGGAAATTCAGCCCCCTCTTTTCTAGGACTTGATTTGGACTTGTTTCCATAAATAACTTCCTAATCTAGAAAAGAATAGGCGCCGATTATTTCTTCCCTTGATTGCTTGGCGGCCCTCTCAGTTTTTTTATTAAAAAAAAACATTTTTCCATATCTTGGAAATAGTGGCCGGCCATAACAAGGGGTTTTGGTTCAATTTTGTGAACCAACTTTGTATTAAAGAGAAATAAAACTGAACCAAAGAGATCTCATCCATTGGATGCAACTTAACCTCATCTAATGGTTCTAATATAATCTACTTTAATACAACTTAATTGCTCCGATCCAACGAACACAATTAGATGACTTGGGCGTGGGCTATAGAGAACCAAACTCGGTTCACCTCGTGAACCGGGTTTTGCATTTAAAGAGATTTAAAACCGAACCGGAGAGATCTCGTCCATCGGACGCAACTAGATCTCATCCAACGGTTCTAATCTAATCTCTTTTGATCCTCTTTATTTATTTCGATCCATTGGATGCAACTTGATCTAATCCCATGGATACAAGCTGATCTCATCCACTAACTCATCCTATGGTTGAGAACCAATCTCATCCATCGGTAGAGATTAAATCTCATCCGACGGCTGAGAACTAATCTCATCCGTTTGATTGCATCTTTTAGAGATTTCTTTAGGCTACAGCAGGGACCTCGAGGAGGTATTGGATCTGACCTTCTGATGGGTTTCGGATCCCGTATTCAACCCCGAATACACACCTACATCCATCAATAACGATCCATTCCACTAGAGGATCATTATTGCACTACCAATCCAATCCCCAAATTACGTTATGGGTTCCTTCTTATTATTTTATGCATTGCTCCCCGTGTTTAAGATATCGTATGTCCGTCAATTATCTGAGTTCACTGACAACTCAATAATTGACATCTATGACCTTGAATAGTACCACTCATCCTTATTGTCAGTCGGACTAAGTCCACTTGCAAGATTTGACATGACAATCCTTATGAGCTCTTCAAGGGGACATCATCAGCCCTACTGGGACACGGATTCCTTCTATAATTAACGGCACACCATATAAATAGTAACATCACCCAACTTACCGAGAATATTTGATCTGACGGAAAGATCTCACCCTTTGGTAAATCAAAGTGATAGTTACTAAATATATGTGCCCGTTTATTATATCGGGATTAAGAGTGCATAAGTATAATAACAGAGGTCTTGTTCAATTTGCGAGTTAGTGTAAATCGAACAACCTCAATGGTCCTACTCAATACACACAAAGTGTACTAGTGTAATTCTACAGTCAAGATAGACAGTTACCGAATTACACTACAACCGTTCCCGATGGTTTGTCCAAAGTCATCTTGGTTGTGAGCCTTAGTTTATAATTTACAAGAAGCTGATAATCATGATTTTCTGTGTCTCACAGACACCATGTTATCTACAATGTTTTTCTGTATACTCCAACATCGGCTAATTCCCTTATTTAGCGACGGAAATAATTTCCGTCGCTAAAATAGCGACGGAAATATAATTCCGTCGCTATTTCCGTCGCTATTCCCTGTTATTTTTGTAGTGTACCCACCACC
>NC_133864.1:2840025-2841234 GCF_044706935.1 Curcuma longa | reverse complement strand
ACGAGAATCCATATGCATACATTTATACATATATACTAGGTCCGTAACTGCTTGCCCACCACCAGCACGTCACTCACGTTGCTGCCCATGGAGTGCACGATCTGCACTCCGTGGATGCTGATCTCTCCCTGAAAGGGAGTAGAAGTAGGGATAAAACGTGGAAGGTTTGTTATTTTTTCAAGTGGTGCGTGAGGAGAGTTCGTACCTTGGTGGCGTTGTTGAAAAGAAAAGAAGGTTGCCGGAGAAGATTGGTGAACGCCAAGGAGAAGGATTTGGTTTGTGGCTATTGAGAAGCTTTTCGGTCGTGATCGTTTCTCCGACAGCAAGGTAGATTTCAACCGGGCGAGGCACGTTACAACAGGTATAAATCAACATTGGTATCAGAACATTCGTTGTAAATATTACCTGTTGAAATTTCTTCCCGCAACGAAAGAATACGACAGAGAAATCGCTGCGATTTCTCTGATCAGCGCGATAACAGAGACGGCGACGAATACTGGCTTTGTCCGCACGTCCCTCGCCCACAGATCCGTCCCAATTCGCCGCGACGACAGTCGCGGCAACGCTGATGTGGGTTGTCGAGCTTGATGTCGGCGAGGTCAGCACAGGGTGGGAGCCCGTGCGCCGGCGAGGCCAGGCGCTGGCGACACTGGCGGAAGGTGGTCTTGTGCTTCGTGCAGGGGCAAGAAAAAAAAAGGGCGAAGTCGCTCTGTGCTTCGTGCACAGTGGCAAGAAGAAAAAAAAAATAAAATTAAGCGGCGGAGTTGCACGTGCTTTGTTTAAAAAAAAAAAAAATTGGCTACTGTTAAGCAATGGTTCGGGCTGTTTTATTTGGTCAACCCCAAATAGCTTTTCAATGAAAGCCCACTTAAGTCCAATACATTAAAAAAAAATATGATCCAATTTTTATGATTTAATTCAAATCAACCCAAATGGGTTTGTTGATTTGGGCCAGAAAAAAAAATTGATATTGGGTTTTTCAATTTGGGCTGGACTTAATTGAAATTGAGTTTCAATTTAATTAGTAATTGGACTTTATTCAGTATGGGTTTCTGATTGTTTTTTATCAAAACTGATTAATTGGTTTAGCCCAATTAAAAGTTTTATGGAAAGCCAGTCCAATAAAAATGAACCCAAGTCCAATTAATGGTAATAGCCCAATTAGAATCAGTTAACAAACAACTCTAGAAATTGAATCTACAATGTGTT
>NC_133864.1:2839430-2839925 GCF_044706935.1 Curcuma longa | reverse complement strand
CTGTTTTCAAGGATCGAATATAAAGTTAAAGGGCTATTCAGATGCAGATTGGGCTGGGGACTGAAATGTACAGAAATCCATATCAGGCTACGTGCCCGTAGAATGATGGTTGCATCTCGTGAACAGGATAGAAAGCAGGCTTGTGTAGCCTTGCCAACAATGGAAGCTAAATATGTGGCATGTTCAGCTACTGGACAAGAAGCAGTTTGGTTGAGAAGGTTCCTGAAACATCTGAAGATTGCTGAAGATAGTGGTGATGGGTTAGTTCTTAAAAAACTGTTTCGGTAGATTCTTGCAGAACAAAAATTTCTCGGAACGATCTCAAGTCGCCCGATCGTTGGGCTCTTGTGTTTGGTTTACAGGATTCCAAAAATAATAATTTAACTAATGTCAAAACATTAAATTATACCTTTCTTCCGACGTTTCGGAAGATCGAAGTTTGTACCCGAAGACCTCCTGATCTTCTGTCGTATTCCTCTCCTTTTCTCGAGCGTT
>NC_133864.1:2781541-2839330 GCF_044706935.1 Curcuma longa | reverse complement strand
TGGGAGTCCGGTTACTGTCTATTATGACAGTTAAGCTGTTATAGCTTTCTCAAAGGATCCCAAATATCACAGTAAGGGCAAGCATATAGCTATCAAATATAACTTTGTGAGGGATATTATTGCTAAAAAGAAGGTGATTCTTGAGTATATCCCTACAAGAGTTATGCTTGCAGATCCTTTTACTAAACCAATGACTAGAGAGTCATTCAATGAGCATGTAATGTAACGCCCGCCCTTACGTGGGCCCACGGCGGACGCTACAGTTCTACTATTCATTGTAATATGGGAAGTTCTTAAAGACTCTACCCAACCAAAAGCCAGATTCTTCTTCGCTAACCCTTCCTCCAAGCTCTTGCTGTCGATCTCCTGGGAACACCTCTCGGCCAGAAAGCAACAGGGAAGAGAAGGCAAAGGAGAGGAAGAAACAGGGAAGCGAAAAGGGGAAAAAGGCTCGAGGAGAGGGTTTATAAAGGGAAAAGGGTCGGCAGT
The DNA here is from genome assembly GCF_044706935.1 of Curcuma longa. Lineage (NCBI taxonomy): Eukaryota > Viridiplantae > Streptophyta > Magnoliopsida > Zingiberales > Zingiberaceae > Curcuma > Curcuma longa. Next base: position 2,838,841 of record NC_133864.1, on the reverse strand, counting down.
TACGAACCCATCATCCCACGATGCAACCCCACTAGTGCCTCTCCTTCTTACTATAAGTACATTAGTCTCCCTGGTTAACATATCTGAACATCGATAAAGAAAGCATCAATTTCTTGTACACTCCTTACCAAAATCACTAGTTTTTTGAGGTTAGATTATTAGTTCCATACCTCGTGAAAACAGCCAGCAGTTCATTCGGATTAGAGGAAAGAGAATCAGTTACCCAGCGAGCCTGAGGCAGAGATGGTCGGGCAGAGGTAAAGCCTCGGAAGCAAAAATCTCCCGAGAAAGGAAGAAAATGCCCAAAAATGGTTCGCGCCGACGACTCGAACGAAGAAGGAATGAGGAATGGGAGGGCTCCTTGCAGCATATTTATAGTGTACAATAACCATCACTTTCTTCTTCTCGTTTGCAACTCCTCGTAGTTCTTCGTGCGACTACGACCGTATCAACTACGAGCCTCAGCCTCAAATGTCAGTTCCTCCCCACTGTGCCGAAGTCACGACTACCACTAAATATTTTCCTTCTTAATGTTCAGCCTCATTGAATAGATTTTATTTCGAGCTATAAAAAAAGTTAGAGGAATGAAGGTGCTGTACAATTTGGTTGAAATAAATAAATCATAAGAGGTTTTATAAATAATATGAACCATTTGTGTTGGCACAACAAGCTATTCAGGTATTCTATGCCCTCCCTCTAAAGCATGGACTTGACGGAAAGCCATATCAACAAGAGGAAGTTAGAAATACATTTGAGATTGAAGAACATATTATTTCAACATTTAAGCCTTGTAATTAATGTTAATGCAAGCCTGACGATGACGACGACGACGATAATGACAATGAAAATGAGGTTTGATTTTATATAAAAAACGAGCTCTTTTATATACGGTAAGGGAATTTTTATGAGTAATTGAGTTTTATTTGGCATATTTATATAACTTGTTGCTTATTTACTTGTTTATACACTGTCGTGTTAATAAATATTTGTAATTAACTGTTGATGCACTGTATTTTTTCTTATCTGTTATTACAGATGATATTATTTGCATATTCTTGTTGTTTTTCACCTGTTTACCTTACTAGAACAGTTGGTGGTAAGTTTTTTCCGCCCTCTTACTTATTTTATCTCATAAAAATTTTGTGCGCCATAGACCACTACTCTGCTGCCCAGTCCTTCAGCACCTGCCCAGTCTTCCCCATCTAGTGTTGTAGGGCCTTCGCATGCACCATCACCACCTAGTGCTGCAGGACTTTCGCATGCACCATCACCACCTAGTGCTGCAGGATCGTCGCATGCACCTTCGCCACCACAGTCGTCGCATTACAGTCTCCAAACCCTTCCATACAGTCCGTTACTGACCAGCCTCGGGAGTTTGTAGTCCCTCATGGCGATTCGTAAGTATTCAGATTGTTTTTTATATTTAGATTTTATTTTTTTATTACATCGACATCGCCATTTACTCCGTAATGTTTGCGACGAAATAGTTTTTTCGTCGCGAAAGTTAGCATCAAATTAGTTTTTCATCGCAAAATTTACGACGAAATTTTTTTTTGTCGCCATGTTTTGGAACGAAATTACTATTTCGTTGCAAAATTTGACGACGAATTTAAATTTCGTCGCAAAATTTAACTACAAATTTAAGATTTTTCGTTGCCACATGTTGCGACAGGCTTTTGGCAACGAACAAATTTTCGTCACAAAATCATTTTGCGATGAAAATTTCTTATTTTTTCGTCGCTAAATTCGTCGCAAAAACTTTGCTTTTTTTGTAGTGATGATATACAACATGAAAAAATACAGCATGAAACCAACATGACACACTCAGCTGCATGGTTATGGACCCCACTGCATGGATGTGGGACCCACTGCATGCAGTATGTCATGTTAGTTTCATGCTGCATTTTTTCATGCTGCATATCATTGCTCTAATTTATATATATATTTAAAAGTCGACCTCTAAAATATTCATTCCTATTGGCATAGAAACACCCTAATCATATAGCAGCTCAAACAATATGAGGGAAAAGAAAACATGCTTGATGCCACAAGAACCCTAAATAGTCCCCTTAAGCATCTCAGGGACAACCCTAGCTACAACCTGAGTTGAAAGCTAAAGATGAGTTGAAAGCTTGGATTCTTGTCCTCAAGCTAAAGAGAATACATCGGGACTAGCTGTGGGCACCATCCTTGGTTGGATATTAGCTGTCAAACCAACAAAAATCCATCAAACTATTTATATTTGCCAATATAAATCTCCTCAATTTCTCACCAGAATCTGTCTCCTATCTCTTGTTCTCTTCCTCTACCTATCATTCATAAAGCTCCACTTTAATGGAGGAAAAAAAAAGGCTGACACTAACTCCTCAACTAGTGCTAGTTCTTCATCTTTCAGAGATTTTCTTCTAAACTGAGCTTGCCAATCAGTGACAAGACAGTTTTTTAGAGGGTAGAAGGAGAAGAAGATGATGATGGTGGATGATGGCAGAAATGGTGGATCACAAAAGAAGAAGAAGCTGCAGTAGGAATAATAGTTTTGTCCTGAGAAACTTAGCTGGTGAGAAGAGGCTCAAGACTGCCATACCTGCCAAGGTCTGTGTTCTTCATCTCTTTCTAGAAAATTGATCTCGATACAGATACAGATACCAATGTTTTGATGCTCAAGATTGGGGTGTGCAGCAGAAGGACAAGGTTGGAGAAAGAGTGGCAAAGCTTCAGCAACTGGTTTCACCTTTTGGCAAGGTTGGAATTGAGAGAGATCAACTTGAGAGCCAATAACTGAAACTTACAAGTAGAAATTTACCTTTTTATTTTCTTTTTGCATGAACTCAGACAGATGCAGCCTCTGTGCTTGCTGAGGCCACTGCATACATCAAATTCCTCCAAGAACAAGTCCGGGTGCTGAGTGCTCCATATCTTGAAACAACAATGGCTGGGAAGATGGAAGTGAGTAATCTCTAAGAATTCACTGTGAAACATTCTCAAGTAAATATACTTTTCATCTACCAAAAATGACATAGAGTATGACAAATATACTATAATTTGGATACTGTAAATTGGATGCAGGAAAGTGATCATTACAGTCTGAGAAGGCGCAGCCTCTGCCTCGTGCCGATTGACTCAATACACAAGCTTGCACAAAGCAATGGAGCTGATCTGTGGGCACCAGTGAACGCAAGGAAAAAAACAACAAAATACTGATGACTGAAATCTTTGGCAACTCATGACTTGCATCTGTTTGTTGAGATGTGTTTAAATTGATTGATTCCCCTTATTGACCTAAGAATTCATCACAGTTCCCCACATCTCAAGTCATACTTAGATAGTTTACACCGATATGTAACTTATAATGATTTTGTAAATGTTTTATACATGTGCCGAAATGGTTGCTGGAGCTGTGATATTTTAGCTCATCTAGTGAAGAATGTGTTGATGCAATCGACCTCTAGGGATTTGATGTTTGTTTAACAATACAATATGTTTAATGGAGTTTGATCAAGATTAACCTAGTCAAGAGAGAAGTCTAGTCGGATCAAAGTTGACCAGATGACTGGCAAAGGGAAAAGTCCAGTCAAGTCAAGGTTGACCGGATGGTTGACAAAGGGAAAAGTCCAGTTAGGTCAAGATTGACTAAATGACTAATAAAGGACAAAGATCAAAGTCCAAGTAGGTCAAGGGTGACTGGATGCTTGGCAAGAGGAAAAATCCTAAGAGAGTAAAGCTTAGATAGTGAGAAGTCTTAGAGGAGTGAACTTCAAACAAGAGGAAAAACTCTAAGGGTCCATTTACTTGGAAGTGCGGAAAGGAAAACTGTGGAAAGTTTTCCTCCGTACCTATCCATCCGTTGTTTACTTTTATAAAATTTTACGAAAGAACAGAAAGAGAATCCATCCGCGGATAAATTTTCCCTCAAAACCGGTCCCCCCAAAATCGGGCGGAAAGCACAGACGGACAGAAAAAAAGACATTTCACTCCTCCGTGTCCAGCGCGCGACGCCGTGTCGACGCGATTTCCTCCGTGTCCAGCGCGCGACGTCGATGCCCTTCGTCGGATCTGGTCGTCGACGCCCTTCGTCGGATCTAGTCGCCGACGCCTTCGTCGGATCTGGTCGCCGACGCCCTGCAGCAGCGTCGACCACTCGCCAACGCCCTTCGCCGCCGGTCTTCGCCGGATCTGGTCGGCAACACCATTTGCAGCAGCGTCGACCACTCGCCGACGCTCTTCGCCGTCGGTCTTCGCCGGCGTCGCCGCGGGTCTTCACCGCCGGTCTTCGCCCCCTTTGCAGCAGCGTAGAAGCCGGTCTTCGCCCCCTTTGCAGCAGCGTAGAAGAAGGTATTGAGAGGGTGTTTCGACACGAGGAAGAGGAAGAAGAAGGTATTCTTCGATAGGGATATTTTAGCCAATAAAGGTAAATTTTGTTTTCCTTCCTTAATTGAGGTAAACAAAATAATTAGAGGATGGATTCTATTCCCTTTCCCTAGGTTTGTGTTATCCTTAGGTGTGTGTCATCCCTTCCTCATCCACTCTTCCAAGTAAACTGAGCATAAAGGAGTGAACCTTAGGCAATGAGAAGCCTTGGAGAAGTGAACTCCAAGCAAAAATAAAATCCTAAGGAAGTAAATCTTAGGTAATGAGAAGTCTTAGAGGAGTGAACTCTAAGCAAAGGTAAAACTCTAAAGGAGTGAACCTTAGGTAATGAGAAGTCTTGGAGGAGTGAACTCCAAGCAAGTGTGACCGAAACAAGATTTATGGTCGACCACGCGCGGTCAACCAGACCAACGTATTTAGTCAATCGAAGTATAGTATTTTGTATTGAAGTGTCCAAGTTGGGACAAAACACTTGAGCGATAATTCGACTAAGAAACCAACTTGGAGTTCTAAATCGAGATCAGACAATCTAACTGTCATATAACTCATGCATCTATATATTTACAGGACTATTCTTATTGTGCTAATTTTTTTTGCAAGAAAATAAAATTTGGGTCGATCGAAAGTATCGATCAACTGAATAGCAGAATCGGTAAACCGAATAGGATCAGTAGACCAAATAGGTTCGACCAACCGATCATAAGAATAATGCACAGATCAGGTCGTGTTCAAACCCAAATGAAAACAGAAGTTCAGTCGACTGATCAGGAGGATCAGTCGACCGAATAAATATGGAAAGCACAAATTGGATAAGCTCGGATCAAACAGTAAAGGAAATCTAGAGTTCAATCGCCTGATCAGGTGGTTCAGTTGACCGAAAAAATGAATTTCGCAGGATTGATCTGATCAGATCGGAGCACACAAGGAAAGAAAAGGTTCAATCGATCAAACAGTGTTCAGCCGACTGGATGAAACTTATAAAATAAGTCTCAAGATCCGAGACTAAATAACAAATTCTCTCGACTTATCTTTCTTTACTGTTCAGTTCATGCAAGTATTGCTACCGCGACGCCAAGAGGCTTTCTGACAACCATGACGAAACGCTAATCTAAAGTTGTCAGTATATTCTTTTTGTACTTGCATTTATTTAAAAGGGGATAGTAGTTTGTTACTATCTTCCTCATTTCTTGTACGCCTTCTCTTCTTCTCCAAAAGTTTTCGAAGAAAAGAATTTTAGTAGATTGCCCAATCAGAAACAGTCCAAGGGATCATGAACCTTGGAGTAACAATCATTGGATTGTGAACCAAGTAACCGATCGTATTTTTGTTCTTCTGTTGTGTATCTCTGACTTTATTTTGTTAAAAGAAAAAGAATAAATTTTAAATAAGCGATATTCACACCCCCCCCCCCCCCCCCCTCTATCACTATTTTTGGTCCTATAGAATGTCGCTTGGTTTTCATATTGGTTGTATATGTCATTGCATCAGAACTCAAAAGGTTTGTATAGTTTGTTTCTTGATGCTTAAGTAATTAAATAAATACTATGTTATCGGGACAGCCACCGTGGCCTGTACATTGGACATGAAGTGAAAATTTATAAATTTTCATTTAGGTCAATTGAGCCTATCTTGCAAATTATCTTGTAAGGTTGAGATGAGAGTATGCGACATGTTTCCCTGATAGCTTGAAAAAAGGCTCAAGTTCCTATCTTGTAATTCTTCACTATGCAAGTTTGCAAACTAAAAAGCTCAATTCCATGCAAGACAGTTCTAAATTGTCACATAGGCTTCAGAAAGCAGAAAGCAGTAGACCATGACGATCTTATTCATGTCATCATTCAGTTAACAATAGCAAAATAGTATCAAGAATATTGACATTTTAGAATTAATATGACTATGAACGAAGAGCTACATCATTCTCATCATTATTTATTGGATAGCCTAAGATAACATTTCCAATCGCACAAGACCACCTTTTTACCCTGATGAAGTTCCCAATAGTTTCTGAATGTCCTTCTGCAAGTAGAGTAAATTCAATAATAGTAAACTTAATATACATACAAGCGCAAATGTAAATCACAATTAGTGGTGGAACCTCAATTTTCAAGGGTGATGTTGTTGGTGAATATCTCTCAACAACTGTGCCATCTTTGCCCACAAGAAACTTTGTGAAGTTCCACTTGATGCGATTACCTAGAAACCCACCTTTCTTTGATTTCAAGAACTTGTATAATGGTGCAGCATTTTCACCGTTCACTTCAACCTGGAAAGATGAAGGAATATTGACGTTACTCGATGATGCCAACTATCAGGGGATCATATTCTTCTCAGGGGTTTTAGATGGTCTTTTAAGTTCATATGTATTAATTTCATCTAGTTTCTTTTGGCTTAGTCTGATCCTTTCATGAAGATATTTCTTCTGAAGCAAAAGGTTTCCTAGTAATTGGGCAAAGAGAGAGATGTGCCTTTCTCATTATGCTAGAAAAAGTAGTACTACAAAAAATAAATGAGAGGAATAGCAATTTTTAGTTAGCTGACTTTGTATTAATATCCTTTTAAGGGTATAAATATATAGATTCTTAAAAACTCTGGTTTGTGTTAAGTCGATCAGCTATAACATGGTATTAGAGTGGAAGGTCTAATATATTCAAATATCACTAGTGACAATAATATTTTATTATCAAATCATGCGTTAGGTTTGAACCAATTAAGTGAAGTATACTCATCCACATTCCACACATGATGGGAGTGTTAAAGATATGACTACATATTTTGGTCTCTTCCCTAAAAGATTAATTTTTGGGATAAGTAGTTAGTTGATGAACTTTAATAGTAAAACTAGGATGCTTAGCGTGCATGCATCACAGTTCAAAAACTAATATCTTACAGCATGTATAAGAGCCTTAGTCCCGAGATGCATGAAGATCAAATTGTCAGATTGGCTGTATATGAAGTTCAACATTTGAATTTGAGAATATACATTATTGGCACAATTACTAGGTGCTATCAAAATATTATAAACAATATCTCTTTTCTGCTTAAAACAGACTCCTCTGACACCATGAAATTTGCACATACAAGAAAGAATAAAAATATGGTTGTAAGAAAAATGCTACATGGGTTTTCAAATATTATGTGGCTGTAATTACCTTATCGAATATTGGAAACTCAGCTTTGAACCTTGTGCATACAGTCTCCTTAATTTCTTCATTGGTTCCAGGTTCTTGACTGCCAAACTGGTTGCAAGGAAATGCTAGTATTTCAAGTCCTACGACAAATTTGCAACCGCATACCTTGTAAGAACAAGAAATATTTGAATGATATAATAGCACAAGTAAAAAATATAAAATCACACCCTCATCTTTGTACTTCTCATACACAACATTCATCTCTTTGTAGTTGGAGTGAGTGAGACCACTGCAGTCAGTAAGTGAAAAATCAGAATACAATAAATAATAGTGTTTGCTGAATATAATGATAAATGTGACATTTGAAATTGCTGCTGATGTAGATACATGATTAATAAGATACAACTACGTGGTAGCTTTATGTGAAAATTTTCTAACCCCAAGTTCAATCTAAGAAAGATTATCAGATGTTTGACCTAACATGAACCGAACCGTATGGAAAGGAAATAGGTTCACATTTCATGAGAAGTGATACAACAGTGGAGATTTCCAAGTTTTTTTGCATGATTCTTCCACCTTGGCACAAATGTGAGATATCACAGGAGTGAAACAAATCTTCTAGGCAAATGATGATAGAAGAAATACATAATATAGAAAGACCATTTGGATAATATAGCAGACGAAACAATAAGCTCAATGACCTGGTATGTACCTACATACGATACATGCGTCAAACATAAAGAAGTAATCACTATATTTTAACAGAACATGTTCAAAAGATGGGGGAAAAAACACATTTTTATCTATGAAAAACCTGACTTCGAATCAATTGGACAGAAGAGAATTTGATTAGCAAAATACCATTTAGAAGCAACGTTAACAACAAGAAGAACTTTTCCACTGTAACTGCTCAGACCAACATCATTTCCGCTTATATCCTGTGATACGAAATCAAAAATCACATAATAGCACCAAGGAAGAAACGGAAGGAGGTAAATCTTACCTTCACATGGACATCGTAGATGGAATTGGGAACTTCCCCGGCCATTTCTTGAAGAGGCGGCTTCCAGTAGAAGAAGATGACAGCGGCAGCTAGTACGAAGAAGGAAGGCCAACTCTTGATCCGATACATGGCCGGATCAGTGCTCGCGATTGCAAGCGACGAAGGAAGATTGTGATGCGCTTGGAAACGGAGTCAAAGAGCCCCACTGGCAATACCCTAATTTTTCGATTTACCCAAACCTTTATTTTCTTTTTCAAAATACACGCTCTTTCTATTTTCGGCTGCCAAACATGAATGAAATAAGAAATTATAAGGTTGTTTTTGACACAATCTTCGTGTGTTTTCAAAATACACGCATGCTCTTAACGTGCACAAATCTTAAAGCAAGAAAATCACTCGATGGCTTGTTAATTTTTTAAATTTGAATTTTTCGTGTCATTATTTTTCTTTTCATTTCAATTATTTTGTTTCAATAAATTTATTATTTATATTATGCCATCGAGTGATTTTTTGCTTCAATAAATTTAAATTTGAATTTTTCGTGTCATTATTTTCTTTTCTATATTTATATTGAAGTTTTATAAATTTTAGAGTGGAATAAAAATTATTTTTATAAAAATGTTTGGTTATATGCACTTATGGCTGATCATTTAATATTTATCAAAAAAATAATAATTCAATACACAAAGCTTCTATCAGATTTTGAAAAAAAAAAAGAATTGGAATCTATCATGAACAATCTTCCCGTATATTATAAGAGATTATTTTCATAACTCTTCTTCTGTAAAAGGTAGAATCCACTACCTTAGCGGTTTCACACGATCAGTTTCCTGATATCTATGAGGAGATAAATTGAAAAATTACAATTGATTACGACTGCAGTTATTTTGATAACTTAAATCCATGATAGCAAGTGTCTTTATTAAATTTATAATAAGAATGGTAGATGTTTTCGCAATATAACAACTTAACAAGTGCTTCCAAACAAGTAATAAAAGATAGATGATAGAAACAAATTATAACTTATTTTCCATCTGTTTGTTTCCTTCATCGAAAAGGAAGAGGAGAAAATTTTTAAAATTTTATTAGTAAAAGATTTTAAAAAGAAAAAACATGCATCAAAAGAAGATTTTTTTTTTGATTGAGATGATAGATGATATTCAAGTAAACAATAAACCTAAAGCATAGCAATTTTTTCCCCAATGAAACATCTATCACAAATAAGTATGAATTCTTACAAAATGACTTGTACTTACCTTTGTGAATGTTGTTGCAATCTCGTCGAGGAAGATCGTCATCCACAAATGGAAGCAATAATTCGTGATTAGGCAAGGAAGAAGACGAGTCTGAAATAGTCATTACTTTTTCCTTCTTACCATCATAACACAAATTGCTGTTAATAAGATATATATGACCATATGAAAACTGTCAGGGAATTCTCAGTTTTGCCTACACCCACAGCCACAGCCACAGCCACGATATGTTATTACATTAACGATTCAGATGATGCATACATAAGAAATTTTATTTTACTCACGCACGAGTCTAGGGTTTAACAAAAGAAAAAAAGAAAAAAAAAAAAAAAGCATGAGAGATGCAACTACCAAGAACATGAAGGCTTAATTTCTGTGGGTCTCCTGCTTGTGTAACCTCTTGTAGATGAGACCTTATTTCTTGTCGTCACCTCCAAACTGTGTGGAATTTCCATTCCAGAAAACATTCTTGTCGATTGATGAATCGCCATCATGCCTCAGAGTGTGGATATTGCTGCCAAATTGTCTGGCTGGTCTCGGCTTAGCACTGCTTGAGGCACTGTCGGTGGCAGTGTTTCGGTTATCAGACTCCGATGAGCGATTCTGAAGAGCTGGATTAGAGCCTAAGAAAAAGCAGATGCACACAGTTAAGTTTTCCTATTAAGCAACAATGGAAAATTAAAACTGTAACAGACTGGAAAATTGTCTCTTCTCAAAAAAAAATGAATTGGGGAACATCAAATAATCCATGATGAACATACAGACGAGAATCTTGAAGAGCATGAATGAATAAGTAGGATTCTTACTGTGTTGCCAAGGGCCATCAGTTCTTGCAACCGTCTCAGAATTTGATGAGCTAGAATTCCCACCCAGATAGGAGAAGGGATTTACATACGACAAAACCCTTTTCACGTAATCGAAATACCCTCCGTTACTGTCATTTGAGGTGGTCATGTTCGTACTAGGTCGAACCCTATGGGGCTGAGTGGCTTGATTTCGAGGAACTACTATCAGTGCTTGCCGGCTAGCAAACCCAAGTTCAGACAATGTTCTCCGCATATCTGTGTAAACAAATAATACATAAATCTTTAAATTTGAGAAACATTATCACTAAGTCACATTTACGTGGAGTTCAGAAGAATATTTCTCTGCTGTCAAGTTCGCTAGAAGGTCATATCTTGATAATGTCAAATGCCAGCAAAATAGATGATATAATGGTGAGTTGAAGCATGATAAGGCTTCAAAAAGTACTCAAGGTTAGGTAAAAATAGTTATTGTTAGCAGGAATTTTAGTCGCAAGGACTTCAAGTTAAAGGAAAATTAATGTAAACTAGAACATGCTGTGCATGGACCTGACATGGCAGTAAAGTAGTCGACATAGACTTCAAAAGAATGGATTGATACTAAAGTTTGTTGAATCATGAATACAATGGAACACCAGAATCAGAATCAATTATCATGTGATAATAGTAAACAAAGAAATTTTGTTTCTCAATTAGTACTCATATTATGCCAAAACGTTAACCATTAAATAAAAATAGTGTTTATGCAAATAATAAATAACTAAGAAGAATATAACAAGATCCCATTTAAGGCTACAAAGATTGGTTTCACTTAACTTCATATTGAAATAATACAAGTCATTATGAAAACTATTCATGGTATAGTCTTGCATCGTGGCCAATGGAGCAATGATATTCATGCAAAGCAACCTCAATTATTTGGGAAAAACTGTGAATTCCATCAATCAGAAACTTTCCAAGAGTGAAAAGGGTTTCACTAGTAGTGCCCCATTTTTCGATTTACCACGTGCCCTGTTTGAATATTTAGTAACCCCACAGAAATATCAGACTTTTCGGCAGGAGGCAAACCAACAATTTAAGTATTCATCTCCGATGGGATCAATATAAACATTTGGTACCAGATGCAACAGGAAGATAGTTTCTTGGAAATAGTTAAATTTCGGCCCCAAGTAGAACTAAATGTCAAGTTTGACTCCTTGACAGTAACAAGATTGTGATAGAAATAAAGTTGTTTTGGACTTCAATGATATGGTTTTTCAAAGCCATCTAATTCTACCTAATGAGAAAAGGCAAATGAGGCATCCTTGGGCAGCCCTGTGATCCATGCTCAAGCCATTTTGAACATTTACAAAGTACAAGAGTGTTGTAATTGTGAAGGCTCATAAATATGTTAAAGACCATTAGAAATATAAAACTTTAAAACTTTTAAAAGAAAAATGAAAAAAAAAACTATATGAAAGATTAGTAATGCGGATTAAGTTGTTTTGCCTATGATTTATGAGTAACAACATGCTTCCATTAACTTGAAAGTACCCATTGCGGTATATTAGGGAAAATCTAATGTCAATTAGCACATGTAATGTCTCCTATGCTACCCATGTCAAGTGTGGCAATGGTATTCTAACCTACTGATACTCGACATAGTTTGACATACTTTTTTTATTTTTCTTATTTCTTATTTTGACTTAATGGTCGTGGGTTCAAGTCACGGAAACAACATCTTGCAATGTAGAGCTGCCCTTTTATCTAATAGTATTTTTTTATAAGTAAACAAGTAGAAGAAAATTATAGGAGTAAAATTTAAATGAATTTGTCTTCATGCATATTAAACAAAAAGAGCAAAACTTATTTCTAATTCAACTATCTAATTGATATTTTCTTTAACTCTTAACTGAAATAAAATTAAATGTGTAAAATTTAATTCATAGGTGTTGATGCAACCATGCCCCAAGTGGCCAAACTCAATAGTATGTTTTGATGTGTTGAGTACAGGATTTAAGTTAGGTTATTCATGTGTATATGAAGTCATGCAGGGACTTGTTACAATGCATACAAAGATTTGGCACGGCCAAGGTTGGAGATTGATTCAATGGCTTGAGGTCTGTTAGATATTGAAGAAGGATGTTATGGGACACCCAAGGGACAATAAGACAAGGATCGAGATGGAAATGTTGACGGCAGCTAGAAGGAAGTGGACTACAAAGCCGAAGAGTGAGGATAACACGTGGAACCAACCAAGGGCTCAGTGCATCGAGGGACTTCTGACAACCCAAATAGAGATGGTTTCATGAGCAAACATCAAACGCAAGGTAACTCTTAAATAAGTTGTGAGAGTCAAGATACTTATAACAAGTTAGAGGGTAGTTCTTGGCTTAGGTGAATACTAGACCATTAGGATGATCGTAGTCGGTGATCTAGTGGACTGAATGGAAGGTTTAGTCGACTAATGATTGAGTCAACTGACTAATTGACTCAAGTTAATCAGTCAATGTTGGCTGAGTTGGTGAAGCAATCGAAGTTAACTGATGACATGATCCAATCAACTAATGTCTCAATGGAAAATATGGAAAACGGCCAAACTAGACTACGACAATTAGATGACCTAGGGGGTACAATGAAACAATCAATTGATGGTGGAGTCAGTTGATTGAAGTAGTTGTTGGCAAATTAAAGACTACAACAATCAGGAACACAATTGACTAACGATAAAACAAAATCGAAAGTGAAGCTGAAGATATTTAAAGGCCATAAAAGGAGGACCTAGGGGAGCATTCAAAGGCTTGTGTTACACTTATTATTCTAATCTCTTGAGCTCTCCATGATACTTATAACCTTAATCTTCTAAGCTTACCTTTCTACTAATCTTGTAAGAAGCTGTTGTAAAAGGTTTGTCTATCTTCAGAAGGAATTTAAGAAGGAAAAAAAGTAGTGGGTTTTTTAGAGTGATTCGTCAAAGAGTCATATATTGTGGAGTAGGAACGTGGGTTTTATACCACATTACCTCAACGTATCAGCGTTTGTATCCTTGTTCCTATTTATTTCAGCTATAATTGACCTTGCTAAGGTATCAGCAAGAGCATAAGTTGCATTTGTAGCACAGATAATACTTTAACATTGCTCCCATATATTGCATGACATTCATTTTAGTATTAGCAAGATGTAATCAATAGTCACAACAATTATAATATTATAACTTATGGCGCTAAATCATCAGTTGGAAACCAAAGCTCCAACACAACACAAGATTTTAAGCCTTGGTTTGGAACAATTAGCCAACTAGTTTTGCCTCTCTAAGTAAAAGAATGATACAAAAGATGTAGTCATTCATCATGACTAACATGAATCAACTGATAAAATTAATCAAAAAAACATTAATAAAAGCATGGTGATCCAAACTACATCCAAGAAATGACACCATGAAATCTTAACATGATCAAAATCAACAAAGCATGTTGCCAAATTTTAAAAGGTTGATTACCTTCATCATTGAATAACCTCCGTGGATAAGGAACAGCCAAATCATATGAGCTTAGAACGTTATCCAAGTTCTCGTCAACAAAGATTTTCACAGAATTCAGAGTATCGTTTATAGTTAGTTTCGTCTGGAGATTGTTCCCAGTTGGCATACGAATATTAAGATGAATATCATTTGACTTCACGGGATTTGACAAACCACTAGAAAAATCAATCTTCTTAACTTGAGTAGTTGTCTCTTGTGCTTCAGTAGCAACCTGAGAAGGTATTGAACAAAGTATAGTATTGTTCCCATCTGGCTCTGAAAAAGCTGCAGCCTGGCTGTTATCAACAGTTGTATTTGAAATTGGGAAATTATTTTCTCCAAGATCAGAAGTTGTAGAATTAATGTTCTTTAGAGAATGCAGATCTTCACCACTTAAACAATCCACATCTCTAGTCTTCACAGCAGCAATAGAATCAGCTTGAGAACTGGTTTCCCCCACTAGTGTATTTTCTTTCTGCAACACAGTAGTACATAACAAGCTAGTACCGCAGAAAAAAAAAAGTTTACAAATACGTAAAGCATAATCGATTCATTGGTTGACTGAGCCTCTCCCCTACCAATTGCTGAGAATCAGTTGGTGTTTTAGATTCCGACTTGCCAGTCGGTTTATCAGATGAAGTTGACGGAACATTTGATTCACCAGAGGTTTCAGATGGAACCACACTGGAACTGGGAACAGTATTTAGAGTGTCAGGCTCTTTGGATGAGAGTGCTACTGTCAAAAGTGTTAGAGCTGCCTCCTGTAAGCAACAAGTGGCTCAGTGCTTGGCTTTCTTATAACAAGTGTGATGTAAATACAATCTAGCAATAAATACCAACAAAAGCATTGTATGTAGTAACAACCTGCATTTGCAGTGCTGCCCAAGCTTTGTCAATATTCGTTAAAAGATTTTCTATAGCAATGTATCCCACTGAAAAATCAACAAACAAGACAAGGAATAGCCAAATTAGTCAGTCAGAACAACTAATCTGCACTCCCAAGGGAAATATATGCATTCATATTTACCATGATGCCATAGCATAACACCATTAAGTCCAATGGCAGTAAGACTTGGAGTACCTCTCTGTGGATCTGAACAATGTTAAGGTAAACAGAAACGAGTTCCAACTTGTAGAGCTTAATACCATGAGCATATTATATAAATCCTCAGTTAGGGTTTGTGCGATAACCAGCCACATGAAATCTTAACAAATAGAAGGTAAAAGTTAAGATATAAAGGTATATTTTTCAAATACTTCAAATGTCAGCACTGTATTTTTTTTTGCCAATTGGACTTTAGCATACAAGGAAGTTTTATGTGGAAATAAAAAGAAAAGGAAAAGAAAATTATCTTCAGATTAGAAAAGGCAACTTTTCCTCTCATTTCTGATCTTCTTTTCTCACTGCCTAGACTTCAATAAACTCCCACCATGTAAAACATGAACAATATGCTGACAGCAGACACTGCGAGACACATAAATAAGTGAAAAAATAATAGGACCTTAGAATCATTCAACTGGTTCCACTTGAAACAAATCTAGACAAAAGCTAACCCATTAAGAAATGAAAATAAATCAGAAATTAAATCAAAATCATCATAATAAGAAAAAAAAAGAATGGATTTTACGTTATAAGAGTGCATGATGACAGAAAAAGAAAATTTGGTGGCATAGTGAGAGAAAGTTGACAATAGCCAAGGTGAACACTTCAAAATAATTGACAAAACAAGATAAGTTACTGACTGCTTTGGTAATGAAGTGATAGCTTAGATGATATAAGATCCACTATGAGAGTTAGTTGGAGTTTTATTTCTCTGGTAAGTAAGTTGCACTCCATAGCACTTCTCATGAGGCACCTGCTTAGGTCACAATTGACAGAAGTTGCCTGCCGGATAAGACTTAAAGGTATGGGGTTGCAACTTGACTAATATTAGATGCTGCATAAGTGCCTTTATCAAAGCCATCATGTATGAGGAAGGATTCATCAATGTATCTTCTGAGAAGATGAAACATTGTTGTCCATATTGAAACTCGTCTAGGTTCTCTAACACTACAAACTAAACTACTGAAGAAAAAAAAAAGTGAACCAAAAATGAGCCTTTCCTTTCAATATAAGGAAATGCTCACAGGAATGTCCTATTTTTCAACCAAAAAGGGAATTGGTTGGAACCAGCATGTAATCAATCAATCTAACAATATATATAGAGAAATTTATTAGTGATACATTCTATAGACTTCAGTAGATGGAGAAATTGAGACTTAGCATGGTTTGATGTTGCACAGAGAGAGACCTAGTATGATAATTAGGTATCCTTTTCTGCTTTCACATGAGGAGGCGGATTTTACAAAAAAGGAAAATGAAGATGAAAGTTGGAATTTTTCACAAAAGTAAATCTCTCTTAAAGCATATGGTGGAAAATACAAATTGCAACTCAAGATGAAAAATTATAAAGAAAAATGTATAGAGAAATTATCACAAGGAATTTCCATGATCCCATGAGACCTTGACTATCACATGACAAAATTAATCAAGATGAACCACAACAATTTGTATCTCTGTTGTGTCCAAGTATATGAAGAATAGCATTATTGATCCTGCTCATCTTATATAGTCAAAGGTTTAACTGACATTTCATAGGTTGAGAATCAAAGAATGTAAATGTCATTTCACTATCAGTTCAGTTGGTGAGACATCAGCATGCTACCAAATACCAGTTAAATTAAGAAAAATAAATATGAAACTGCTTTGAAAATTCCAGTGAATAATCCTGCACAAACTTTCAAACAATAAGAACTTGACCAGCATAGGATACAAATTGCAGAAAATTGTGATGCATCGACACTTCCCGCAGTCAAGTGCAAGAATATGCAACATTTTGATATTGATTCACCTGCCTAATTGAAGGCATAAATGTCAGAAGACAAAACAAGGGAATATGGTGGGCACAATAAAGCAGTCAAATATCTCTATTTCTAAATGTCTGATCTGATGTGAAGAAAAGTAACAACATACTCTTTGATCCAACCATGTATCTTCATCCATTTTGACTGAGTTTTCATCATCTCCTGATAAGGAAAGATAAAATATTAAAAATTCATTATGACTAAATTGTCAGAGAAGTCAATTATCTATTTCGTCAACAATAAATAAATGATGTAACATCATCATTCAATTCCCATTACATTGATGACCATATTTTCATTGATTGCTGTCACTTTAATTTGCATAGAACATAATACGAGGTTGTTAACCAAATTATGACAAGGCATTTACACTTTTTATATGTAAAATACATTAGTTTGCCCATGTCTATGCTTCAAGTCATGTGTTGCAACTGGCAAATCCTATATAATTGTGTGCCTCAGTTGGCATCTTCAAAGAAGAAACAACGGTAGGATTTCCAAATTTAATTAATTGGAAGATGGAATAACAGGTTGACGCCTCTTTCAAAGGCCCCCAAAATAACCAATTCTCCATAAAAACAGTAAATAACTTGTACCTGTTCTCTAAATAATAATTAAAATTCCCTAATTTGCTATGACTTAACCAAGATAAATCCCAGCCCAACCATAACTGGTTCTCCTTAAAAATTGGTAAAAATTAACTCATTCCTGAAAAAACTTGATCGATCGTACACCTATTCTCTAAATAACTTATTCCTTAAAAATAATGAAAATTCCCTAATTTTCTGTGACTTAACCAAGATAAATCCCTAGTTCCTACAAGTTTTAAAATTCACCCATAAAATTAAAACTTCCTGATCTAAAACTTCCAATTTAAACATTTCTAATTTTAAATTGCATTATACTTACTCACCAAGAAGTCATATCTAGGCAAGTTGTCAACATCTTCCATTTGAGTGTTCTTTTCAATGAGGAATAGTAGTAACACCCTCTGAGTCTTGACCTTTGAGAAATACAAAATCTAGAATTATTGCACTCTCTTTTATTTTGTTTTCTCCTTGTCAATTGAGTAAAGCATATATTGGAACTGATCATGAGGTAAAAAAGTCATCTATGGCTCACTTATAACAAAAGTTAACATGCTAGGATGGAAGTTTGAATAAGTTAGTATATTCTCCAATTTGAAAATTTTACCTTACATTTAATAATTTTATGATTAAATAAGCAAGCATTAGAATCTTTTTTCTCATAACATACCCAAACAAATTGGACAAGAAGGCTCCTAGAGCAATTTTTATAAGTCAAATGAAAATCTAGTATTCCTGTTCCATTAGAATTGTTTTGTTCAATTTCCTTTTTAGTATTCCATAAGTCTAACTATTTAAATTCTGTCAACAAAAGGCTCTTGTAAGGTCACATCGTCAAGGTGATTTCTAAGGCCAAGTCCACATTCAAGGGATCTCTAAGGTCACCAACTGGGAGATCTCTAAGGCCAAGTCATGAGTGGTTCTTCTACTTCTTTTGGATTATGGTTTACAGCATTAAAGGTTTGTTGTTCTTAAGAGAATGGCCACTCAGTACATAAGACTATAACGTTTGCATTATGGTTTATGGGCATATTTATTTAAAGGAACCAAATCACCACAACACACATTTGGAGTTAAGTTATGAATCAGGTTCCAAAAATTTAAGTGAAGTAGGAACTTAAGGTGAGGTGATATATTTAACATAATTGTCACTTTTGGATAATCTAATTTCTTAATATGCATGTCTTTGATGTATGAAATTTTGTGTAGGATAGTATTTACTTTATAATAGGATTTCTTTTCTCAAGGTAATATTCAATCTTCAGATCTTTATCATAGGCTTCATTTAGTGAAATTGGCTTAAATAATGTAACCCCCCTTTAGATTTTTACCTTATGTTTGTAACCCTTCAAATATGTCCATATATTCTATAACACAAAACGACTATTTCAGAATTATTGATCTAGTTGGAGCATATTCTTCTTTAAAGTTGAGTCCATTTCAAGCCAAGATTTGAAAAATGGTTGTTCTAGATATTCTAAAATAATTTATACAATTTCTCTAATCTTAATGGCTCAGCACCAGTAAGTGTCATCCTAGCAAATTATGCTTGTGATAGTATCATCCCAGTGTATCGATGCAGCTAAGAGTCAATTGGATTTTTAATTAGAGAGAAATTGATTACTCAATTAAGAATCATTAAGATTGTTATAAAAATCTTAAACTGGAATTGAATTCCAATCGAATTAATTCTACAAGTGTAGTAGAATTAATTAAGAAGGACATTGCCCTTAATTATCAGAGAATACTTCTTACCAAATTGAGATTATGGAGACATAGAAAGATATGGGGAAGATGGAAATTGATTGAGATTTTATTTCTCCCTCTTTCCTTGCCTTGTCTGAATAATGCCATCAGGACATATAGAGGTGATCAGCCATCCTTTGCTGAATTCTACACAAACCAAATTGTTAGCCAACTTCTCCCTCTCTCCCTCGTCGAGATTCGATCAAGAGTTGATTGGCTTCTCTTCCACTTCTCATGATCATCCTGGAGTTGGATGATCTCTCCCTCTCTTGAGGGATGTTGGATGTCGGTATGCTAGCACCTGCTCCACTACACTGGAGTTTCATACCACGTGCACAACATAGAGGTCAAACGCTTGGATGACTTTGATCCACAAAGTATCAATTTATTCTCATCTAGATGATTTTTTGTATTGTACTAATTTGCAGGACAAGCTCAATTGGCCTTGACAAAAAATTTAATACCCAATGCATCACCAATTGGACCTAGCATCCCAATAACCTTCACACAACTTAAACCTAAATCCAACTTTTTTCCTCATGTATAAATGATGCTCAAAGATTATCATAGGGAATCCTTAAAACATGTTAAGTTGAACTGGTAGAATAATGATTTTAAAAGAGTAAGCACTTTAAACAAAGTACTTTTACCATTTTAAAAGTGGATGCACACCTAAATTCATGCACTTTATTTTTTTGTCCTTTATATGCGTTAGTCATCGTAGTTACTTGCATAATGCTCAACAGTGCACAAATCTCGTTCACCGAGTGGTTGGGTAATGGCTAGGGTATAGCAACATAAGACCACAAGTTGACAATTTAACTAGTCCACAATAACCAACCTGACCAATACTAAATCAAAATTTAACACAAAACACAGAAAATCAGAGCAATTAACAAATCAAATAGATTGTCGATACAATTTGCAAAGACTGCAATTTCATAGAATGACGAAAAAGAATATCCTGAATTTTTCTGCCCTTCAAAAGCATGGTTTTAAAAATCCATATGCATAAGCTGCTTATGCAGGCACAAAAGGCTTATGCAATGTAGGACTGCTTTTTGTCTGCATATTACCTCATAAGACTTATGCAGACTAAATCAGGCCCTAGTTTGCCGAATTTCACTAATCATGCTCAAGTTAACATCTCTTTGATTAAAGAAGTTTTTCAAAATACATAAACATAAAAATATATTCTATGTATTAGGTCACTATATAATTTCTTTCAGATGTACCCTGCTGGTTGGCCAACATGCATTGTTATATTTATTTGTTTAGTGTTTAAGTATTTCTTACACTTTTATTCAAAATATTTTGAACTATGGATTTCTTGTTATTTTTCAGTGACACAAATTTGTTTATATCGATGGTTTTGAATGGATTATGATACAATACATAACAGAGGTAAATTCATAATTTTGACGCATGATGTTAAACATTATTATCAGTATAACTATTTCTATTTTTAAGAAACATGCACAAAAATTAAAGCACACAACCCAAATCTACATTTACATACTGCATATGCATTATGCAGTGGTTGGACCATATATCATGTAATGTATTTTTAAAATTTTGATTAAAAGTGAAACTCAACCTTGAATTATTAATAAATTTTTAGAAATTTTATCCCAAGGTGTGATTTTCCCTACAATAGAAAGTGGATAAAAATAGCCTATAATCACTTCAAAGAAGAGAGACTACAAACTACAGCTTCATATGCAGAATTGTGAACGTATTGACACTAGATGGTACCAAAATAACCTTACAGTCAATACCTAGGGAGCCTTGAGCGCTCAACCAAATTGAGAATGAGCTCCCCCACAAAAAAGATCCTATCTAGGGCACAAGGGTAGTCATGCACGAATGTCAATGCAAGATTCTCAAAAATAAGGACTCAAAAAATCTTTCAGTATTCTAAGATTAATAATGTTATGGACTTTGTCATGATCATTTAGGGTTTATTTCCTTGTGTGATGAAGAATTGAAAAAATGGATATACAGGGAGATAAAGAATGGAGGGAAGGAATGAGAAAGACATTGTCCTGAGTTATTTCCCTGAATAGATATATGGAGCAGGTGGATATTTTTAAGCTCAAACAAATTTCAAGTTTTCTACCAGTTTTAGGAGGATGAACTATGAAGGATGGATGCTCAAATTCATCCCTTCAAAATATTTGCCTTCCATCTTTATTTGTCAAAGGTAACAACAAAAAGATAATTCATTTGTCTGGCATCCCCACTCCATGCTCATCTTAACGTTCAAGGAAGCAGGCGCTTAGTCCTTTTTCAGAAAAATATATTACCCGAGTAATTTTTGATAGATGAAGCTCCTTGGAAATAAGTTTATTCAAACTTGTCGATTATTAATGCAAACATTTCCATGCTTAATAGCTAAGTTTTTCATTAACCAAACATAAATGGACTTGTCTTATGATAGTTTGCTTCCAGTTATACATAAACCAATAAATATACTAAGCAAACATCAAGCTTTAAGCACCTGTTCTTTTGTACCCCATAAAAGGTTAGTTAAATAGTACAACCACAAAAACTAGTCCACAATAAAGTTACCTGAAATGTATACCATGAAAAGTTTCTTTTGCTTTCTTGATTCATTGATTGCCTCGGTAATGGAACCTTTGAATGCTAAAGAATGTGTGGATCTTTCCATCTGTCCACCAAAAAACAAAGAGAGGAATAGTCAACATCAAGAGGAGTGAAAACTGAAAAATAGTCAACTTCATAGAGGCAAACAATTTATGAATAACCTTCTCCATCAAAGAAATAGCTTCGGATACACCAAACCGTAATGTCTAGAACTAAAAAGATAGCATTTATACAAGCCATTCACAAATTAGTCTGCGTATATCAAGTGGTGCTTGCCTCAACAACAAGTTAACAGATTATGAAATATATTATAGGTTCCCTTTCAAAAAAAATAGTAGGAAGACAACAACAAAGATCAAAGTATAAAGAGGAAGCAAACTTGATTCTTGTTTTGTAGGAAAACCAACACCAATTCAGAGTCGATTACGGCACAAATTCGAACCAAGAACGAACAAACTCTACTTAGGACCGTAATTGAACTCCATAAAACGCAGTTAACCCATAACTCGCACTGAATTCGGACCTCCTACCCGCGCCTTGAGATCTTCGCGAAAACCGGCACACACAATTGAGGAGAACGATTCGATGAGGGTGGATGGTACCTTAACCTGAGGGTTGCGGATCTCCGCGACGAGTAGAAGATAGATCTTCAGTGCTCTTGGAACGATCGACCACGAACGCCTTGGATTGGATTCCGTTCCGCTTCGGCTGCGGTCGGCTGTGACCGAAGCGAGAAATCGAGAGCCGATCGCCGATCTCTTGGTCTTCACTGAGGACCAGGAATGAGATTTTTTTTAACAAATCAGTATTTAAAAATAAAAGAAAACTTTTAAAACAAAAATTAAAATAACATTTCATATATTTTTATCACAAAAATATTTTATTATTCTAATATTATTATACGAGCTAAACTAACTATTACATTTATTTTACTTCAATTAAAAATATTACTATACATAAAACACTGCACTTTTAATATCATAAAGTATTAAAATAAAAAATATTTTAAGATGAAAAATATATTAAAATATTGATTTGAGTTTTTCTAATAATTTAGGATGGTTTTTTAATTTTTACCTAAAATTATTTATTTATTAAAAAAATATATTTAATACGTAAGATTCTCACTTTCTTGGGTCCGGGTCGGATCTGGAATTCTAATTTGGATCCGGGTCGGATCTTTTCCCACTTTCTTGGGTCGCAAGTCACAAGTCGTTATTTGGTGGCGTTGAGTTCACAATCCCCGATCTAGGGTTCCTGCTGCTTTCGTCGTCGTCGTCTTCCTTGAGTATCATGAAGATAGATTTCGGCGGCCTCGAATCGCTTCCTTCGGTTCGCGGAAGCGCCACTGACGATCTTGGCGAGGACATCTCCGCACCCCCTTTTTTCCAACTCCCGGCCTGTTCTGATGTCTGTGACGAATTTGTTGGTTTTGTTTCTGCTGGATCTGAGATTGTTAATGTATGGAGTGCTTTCTTCAGTTTGATGGATTCCAGAAGGACGCGGTCCAGATGGTGAAGCCCGCGAAAGGCACTACTACACTCGGTTTCATCTTTAAGGAGGGGGTTATTGTTGCTGCTGATTCGAGAGCCAGCATGGGAGGATACATCTGTAATCCTTAGCTCATTCAAAATATTCAGCTTTAATTATGTTATGGTGTTTTATGCTAGCGTAGCTTCTAGCATAGTGAAACGATCATTCTATGCAAAGTGAAGCTAAAGATTCTGGGTATGGATTTCACTTGGCAATTAGAATAACGATCCATGGTTGCTTTGGGTATTTTTAATTTAAATTTATGAAATACAGTAATTTTGTCGAGTCTCTCATGAATTTGTGTTCTCTCTTTCCACCATGAAAACTAGCCCTTCTGTTGCCGATAATAATGTTGTTGGCAGGAGTCATAAGCATTGTGCCTCTGATCGTGGACCACTTTCTAATCTTGTCAGCTATATATATGCTTATATGTAGAGCCCAAAAAGATTTCCTGCCAATCATGTTGTTTCTTCCTTTCAACACAGCTTGCCCATCTTATTTGTAGAACTTGAGAAAAGGAAAGGAAGAAAACATGATAAAGTCTGACCAGTTGTGTTGTGTATTTTTTATACTATTTCATGCAACCTCAGGTGGCACAAGCTATTATTGACTCATTAAAATGCTGTCTGAGTGAATGATCAGTCAAATCAGCACAATTACACCATGTGGTCAACGTTGTGCTGATCTTCTTATTGTCCTCTTTTTACCTTTTGCAGCTTCACAGAGTGTTAAGAAGATCATTGAGATAAATCCATATATGCTTGGTACAATGGCTGGAGGTGCTGCAGATTGTCAATTCTGGCATAGGAACTTGGGCATTAAGGTACCGTTGTTTGTAGCATGTGCAAAGTGTGCATATCCTATACAAGTTAAATTTATATCTTAGCTATAGGTAAATAATTGTCCTTAAATACTGAATATGGATTTTTTTTTCAGTGAAAATTCACAAATTTTGTATTTTTCCCTATGCAGTGTCGCCTTCATGAGCTGGCAAACAAGAGGAGAATCTCAGTCACCGGAGCTTCAAAGCTATTAGCTAATATACTTTACTCTTATCGAGGAATGGGACTTTCAGTAGGAACCATGATTGCTGGATGGGATGAAAAGGTGCATATATGTGATAATATATTTTTCCTTTTCGCCTGATTTTAGTGACGTTCTATGACGGATTCTCGTGAATTTAGGGGCCTGGGTTGTACTATGTTGATAGTGAAGGTGGAAGGCTCAAGGGAACACGCTTCTCAGTTGGGTCAGGAAGTCCATATGCTTACGGTGTTCTTGATAATGGGTATGCATTTGTTTTGCCATTGATTTGGGATGGTTCTTTTCTCATTATAGTTTAATATTTGAGTAACTTTGTTCTTTTTGTCATTCAGATATCGATTTGACATGTCAGTCGAGGAAGCTGCAGAATTGGCACGCCGAGCCATTTATCATGCAACTTTCCGCGATGGAGCTAGTGGTGGAGTAGCTAGTGGTATTACTTCTTTCTTTATTTCGTTTCCTTGGTATTCTTGTTGATTCTATTAATTGATTACTAATTAGTTTGTGTTTGTTCTTGCTTCATTTACTTTTCAATGTATGTATTTATTGCACCTTTATAATCGTCACATTGCCTACATGGGTTAGATCATATATTGTGGTTTAGTTGGGAGGATGAAATGAAAGGAACAGATTGGAGAAGGGATAGAAAATTGGGGGATGTCTTTAAGTAAATTTCACTCTTGTTTACTGAAATGGAGATGAAAATAAATATTGTGATACAATTTTCCATATTTGCGCTACAAACAAATGGAAAAAAAAAATTTGTTCGATCTACTATTACGTTTTCTTACCCAGTTTCTTGATTTCCTTTTGGTAATGTAACTTTCCATTTGTCATTTCTTCCTTCTCATTTTAGATCTAGCAAAAATAGCTCTGGGGTGGCAGAGAAGTGAGATCTCTATTTGATGTGTTTGTCTGTATGAACATTGAATTTGTATCTTATGCTAATAATAGCAAGTAGTGCTACGGCTGTCGACTGCTATTAATTCTATATTTGGATCTGAACTTCCTAGATATGTTTTTGTTAACATGCTGCTACGTTTTTCAGTTTATCACGTCGGCCCTGATGGATGGAAGAAGATGTCTGGTGACGATGTCGGCGAGCTTCATTACAAGTACTATCCCGTGGTGCCGACCCCAATTGAACAAGAGATGGCTGATGCTCCTGCAGCCTGATTCACTCTTCTTCCCCCAACTCACCTAATCTGAACATGTTGAAAGCATCTGAGACTTAAACAATAGATTTGGTGCTGTGATGGTGATATTTGCTTTATATTTGTTATGTCGGACATTTTATTCCTGTCTACTTCGATGGTCTATTTGCTCTCGGTTCAGGGTCCTGGAATAGCTCCTATTCCAAACCACCATAAGGAAATGTAATTATAGCTGCAGCGTTTCATTTCCTTCTTGATAGAATTCTTCTAGCGTCGATGCCACTGGCTTTGCATATTCTTTCATTGTTAGCATTCGGTTTCTGCTAAGAAGATTATGCTTGTGGTGGGGCTCGACGAGATTTCGATGGTTCACCCCTCATGGCAAGGGCTTCTCTGGGACCTTTCCAATGTCTCGTGAAGTTCGGTTCATGCGTCCCTAACGCTAAGCTTTTTGAAGTATCAGAAAATAATTCCTTGTGAAGGACTGAGCTGAAGTGGCCCGTAAGCCAATCGAATCCGGCGCCGGGCTGTGCGTTGGCGAGCTGCGCATCCATCGGACATGATACGACGGCCGATGGTGGCCGGACGGGGATGCGACAGCAGCTGGAGCAGGGCTGGGTTGGATGGGAGCGCACAACAGTGTACGAGAATGGGCCACAGGATAGCAAAACTCTATATATATATATCAATTCACATATAAAAAATACTTTAAAAAATTAATAATTTTTATATCATTTTATTAATTTTACAACTAATAAAAATAATTTTTTGATATTTTCTTTTGTAGTTTATTATTGATTCAAATCACATGACATACGATTAGCATTGATTCAAATCACATGGCATACGATTAGCACAGCCTTTGACGGGGTAGCTCATCTCAACTTTCAACTAAACATAGGGATTTGATCAATAAAGTATTTCTGTTAGAGTAGCAAGTGTCTAAAATTCTGGATATACTCGAGACTACCATTGCCCAGCTCAAAGCTCTGGATTCTACCGGTTATCATTCTAAGGACCAAGAAGACAGTCATTAGATTTTATGAATTTATCAGAAAAAATTAATAGGGCGTTTTTTTGATGATATATTAACAAAAAAAAAGTCATGCATTTGATAATTCAAAATAATTCCTAAATAACTTTCTAAAATCATTCTATTATTTTTATGAGTGAGGTGTACACTTTAAATTTATAGAAAGTGTAAGAACTGACTGTGTTGAGATATGGCTTCAGTCTGAGGCTAGGCTGAATGCTGAGAAGGGTACACATAGAGGCTCATTGTGTCCAATCTGATCCCCAAAACTCTTTCCAGCAACCAAAGCTATAGCTACAGGATTCAACTAGGTTTAGCTCAAAAGACAAGGGTTCAAAAGTTGATAGGTTTGAAAGTGCCATATGAGAAAAGGATGTGAACTAGAAAGGACTTACCGAGTATCCTATTTATACTGGGGCAGAGTCATGTAAGCGAAGAGAATTACAGCTCATCGTTTTGAAGAAAGTTCTAACAATTGACTTGAGATGAACCAAACTAATCACATGTCAAATTCCAGGTGTACCATCAGATGAATGAGCAACAAAGAAAGTTCTAACAACTCAATCCCTTGTAATAATCAAATTATGATCAGACTGTCTATGCCAACATCAAAGAACACCGAGCTTGAAGTGTTTGATAGATGCAAAATAAATAAATAAATAAAACATGGGTATCGCATGTACAAGGAGTAGAATAAGCTTGCCTATTTGCTTTCAGCAGCAATGGAGACGAAACAGCCAGTGAATTTTGACAAATAAAACAGATTGCTGAACTTCTGATGCAGGATACAAGTGTGGGCTTAAGAAATGCTACAGTGACTTGATTGCCCAAAACAAATAAGCTACAATTGGAGGTTTAATGGATATGTAAATATGAGGATCAAGGTTTCCATATCTTCATTGTACCATCTTCACCATATGTGACAACTAAATTTCTGTGAGGGTGATGAGTTACGCCGATGACATCTTTGTCATGTACCTGTGGGAGCATAAACAAAAGCAAGTTATAAAAGCTCTAACTAATTGTTTGTGCAGGGGGAAATAAATAAATACAACAATAGCAAAAAACACTGTAAATTTGACAAGAAGTCCATTCTTGATAATGCAATGCTAACTAACATGACAATCAATTCTTCCAAAAAAGATATATGGAAAGAAACACTACATTTTAGTGGTTAACAATAGCACTAGAAGGGTGTCACAGACCTAGCATCCACATCATCTATCCACAGGATAAATTTTAGACTATAATGATGGATAAAACTTGTCATTTAATATGTGCTATTGGTTGTGATATAGCCTACACCTAATATAGTCAAACGTAATATAATTGTTGTGGACTCATATGTGACGGTGTAATATCCTAATTTGGAATAAATCAGAGTTGACTCCCTTCTCCCTCCCATAACTTGTATCCGTGCCGATTATTTGTGCGTTCACGCAAACCCCATCCATGCGACAAGTTTGTCTCTAGGCTCTTTTCCTCTTCGTGTGAGGTTCTGCATTGCTGCTTTGTCTACATCCTCTTCATACATGATGCAAGTCCTCTGGCAGTTGTGCCATCCCACTAGGCATGAGCCTCTGGCTGCCTGCGCCTACTTAATCGCACACTCGCATGCCTCATGCTCTAGCAGGCATTCACATCAAGCTTCTCCACACACCACCTACAAACAATCCATTTGCTTGCATTCAAGCAGTTGCATCCAAACAGTCTCATGAGTCCTGTCGCCTTCTCCCATTCATAGAGAATTGGGTTGAGTTGTATGCTATTTCCCTCCTCGTCAGTACCCTAATTCAGCCAGCCTACTGCTATCGAGTCTTCTTTCAGACGAAGCATCGGTTAGGTTCAAGTTCAGAAGGCCCATTGCTTAAGCCCAGTCTAGGCCAAGCAACTCTTTGTCCAAATGACAAAATCCTCCACCACTACTTTGATGCCCCCTTGTTGGGACTATTCCCACTATTTCGGAGTCTACAATCATCATGATGGAAAAATTCAATAGCCAAAGTTTTGCCTTGAGTCGTGGCCCTTTGTGTAGTCTATGGATCAAGATCAGTTAGAGCACCTTACTACAGCTGCCGACATGTCTAAAGTCCACTTATTCATCATGGGAGCAAATGGATGCCTTGCTACTGGATCTTCTAGGGTAGTCGATTTCCTAATCTTATGAGCCTCTTCTGCTTTTTCCTGTTACGAAACTTAGATAAAGACAGGCTATTTATATGGGTGACATCTCTCAAGTCTATGATGTCATTAACCCTCTATTCCAGTTACATCAAGGTAACAAGATGACCAATTGAGTGGATCACCTTCACGTTATTATGACCAAATTCAGAGATATTCACCCTGTCTCTTCAATTGTCAAGGAGATGCAGGATCACATTGATAGGTTGTTCACCATCATATTTTTCCACACTGTCTACCTTAAGTTAGAGTCTGTGAGATCTCAGATCTTATGTGATTCTTCCATTACTCCACTATATATGTTATGTACATGCAGATGTTACATGACTCAACTACTACTCTGACCTTGCAGCAGATCAATCTACTTTGGTAGTTGATTTGCCTCCTAGAGGACTGTTTGGTAGTTGTGGAGGCCAACAGTGAAGTTGAGATGGTTATGGATAATAGAATAAACTAAGTGCCCTCACTGTGATAGGTTTAGGCCTGTTTGTGATATGTGTCTCTCTTCATGAATTCCCTCTCAATCATCTATCCTACATTGCTCATGTCGCACAATTTGACACTCCTTGACCTACTAGTTCAAGTTCCACTGTTACAATTCCTACAAAAGAGTAGTTTCAACTTCTTCAGCTCCAGGCGACTACCAATGCAACATCTCAGTCGGCTACCTCATTTACCCATGGAGGTAACCTCTACTGCATGTCTATCACATACATACAGGTTGTCCCTTGGGTCCTCAGCTCAAGGGTCTTTGAGCATATTTTTGCTAGCACATCTTTTTTCTCTATTCTCATGCCCCCTAGGCGTCCTGCCAGTGTCACAATAGATGATGGGTCTCAATTATCAAAAATAGATTATGTGCCTCACTTATTTATAAACCTCGCTTTATTTATCTTCTGTCCTCTATATTGTTAACTTTCCATTCCATTGAAGTTATTATCCATTAGTTGTTATATTTAATACTACTTCTGTTTCTATTTGGACGAGGTGATTGGCGTAAAACATGAACCTTATGGACTTTACTAGCTGGATGTGCCGTCACTATTTTTGGTTCTTTTGGCTAAACTCTCTCACCTCTAATTGTGCAAATGTCTTAGTCATCCTTCCTTCAAACACTTGAAGCAAATGGTTGATAGAGCATGAATCCTTGGGCCAACATATTACGTCTTCTTTCCCAATGAGTGTCCATAAATGTGATCTAGAACCTTTTTCTTTAGTTCATTTAGATGTGTAGGGCCCAAGTCATGTCAACTCTGCTTTTGATTAAAAAGCTTTATAATTTTCATCAATGACTATCATTAAAAAGCATTAGAATAATACAGTATGTTCTAATGAAAGACTGTTGGTTAAAATATTTTTGTCCTGTGGTTGAGGTTTTATTATATAAAGGACCACTAATTTTTTCTATGTCTTTTAGATAGGGTCTGGCATAATTAAGTAATCCTAGAAAGGATCTTAACATTTTTGTTTCTTCTAATTTATCAGGGAAAGCTAGTATTTTTGTAGTTACATGTGGTTGTAAGGCTATGGGTCCCTGACCTATCTTGGCTCCTAAGAATTCTATATGTTGAGTGGCCAATTTCATTTTCTTCTTTGACACTATGAGTCCATGCTTTTCAAACAAGTTAAAAATCATATGTAAATAAAATGTTCTTCTCTACGCAGTCCTAATGTCAAGAAATAATTCTGTCTCATTAATTCCAATCGTTACTATCTTTCTATGACATTCTACATCAGTCTTCAGACACCTCAGCAAAATGATATGCGGACAAGAAAAATTAGCAGTGTGTCAAACCCATTCAAACTCTTACATATACATGTGTCACTCTCATTCTTGGGTGATGCTCTCACTTCACACTATCTTACTAATTATGTCATTCTCCGTTCTTCGTAGTTAGGTTTCATTAGTTGTCATCTTCCCTAGGACACTTATCTATGTTCTTCCATCATGGCTTGCTTTGTACATCTTATATCCCCTAGCTGTGATAAGGCTCTCAAGTCCATCTTTTATGATTATTAATAAAGTGATTATCTTTGATGACGTGACCTTCTTTGTATCCACTCCTCACTATTGAACTCCTCCATCCTTATTATGAGTCAATCAAGGAAGTTTTCTTGTTCCTACACCATTCTTTCCCACTCAGTTGTGGACCTGCCTCCAACTTATGTGATTCCACCGCCTGAGATGCCACATACCTTGTATGGTTTCACTTCCTAAACAGGTGTATAGTCAATGTCCACAACATGAAGGTACTTCAGTGCTTTCTCAAAGACTCACTCTCAATCACTAACAATCGTGCCAGATCCTACCACTGATTTGGACATTCCCATTGCTTTTCGCAAAGGTGCATACAAATGCTCCATCTCTCATTAGCTTTCACATTTTATATCTTTTATAGCTTGTTGTCATTCAAGTATTTTTTTATCTTTACTACATATTCCTATGCACTTTTAGATCCGGGATAGTGTTGGTGAACGAGATGGATACTTTGCATTCTAATGACACTTGGCAATTGGTTCCTCTCGCTCCTAGGTAATCTACAGTGGGCTGTAAATGAGTTCTTCCAGTAAAATGCCCACTAGACGACACTTTTAATCATCTTAAAGTTTATATTTCCACCACTTCACTCTTCTTCTCTATCTTGATCTTTTTTTCTTCTACTCTGTCTGCTGTAAGCCAGTTGGTTAAAATCTAATTTTTTTTTCAGACATTTTGACATAAATATTCCAACTATTCCAATTCTGTAAAGCCTTTTCAAATTACCCATGAGGACAACCCATTTGAATAATCTGATTATCAACCTAAAAAAGATTTATATGTTTGTTACAAACCCATGTCGTGTCATTTTTCACAACAATGAATAGCTGCCAGTATAAACATTAATCAGTATCTCCACTACTAGCTATATTTAATATAAACGATCTCACATAATAATGGGAAGAAAATGAGAGAATAAAAAATTTCAAAGCTAAAATTGCAGAAAAGACTTCAGATGGATATGTGAAAATAGGCGATCTCAAGAGATCACGGATGATCTCTTTAGAGAAGTGAAGTGATATGTAGAAATCAACGATCAGGTTCTAAACTGCACCAATATGAAGAAATGGAGGATCAGGGGCAGCAAATCAGACAGATCATACGCTAAGCCTCAATTTGATCAAATAGTTGGGTAATAAGTTTAATCAGACTTGTATGGTAATTATCTTCATAATTGAAAACCTTTCCTATCTCAAGGCCTCGAGCAAATTACTAATTATCGCCATACATACAAAGCTTTCCCACCTGGTTTCTCGAAGTTTTCCACTTAGAGAGAAAAATGTCAATAAATAGGATACTACTACTTTCACAAACTTTGAGAATTGTGCAACAAAAGTTGTCTGCAATTAAAACTTTAGACTTGCTAATAAATCTATAAAGCAACAATGAAAATAAAGATCTGCACAAAAGAAAATCATAGTAACTGAATAAAATAGATTCATAATGTGAACCTTCATTAGGTGTTCCAGTTTACCAGACTGATGGCTGAAACAATACATATTCCTGCGCAATATTGAAACATAAGAATATCAAAAACCAAAATATCTAACGGGAAAAGCTGAATGAGTCCAACATATTGAGTACAGTGAATTGGTTATACATTAATCTTAACAGTAACAAAGGAAAAGTTTAATGTGGTAGAATATACCACTGTAAGAGTTGACTACTTGAATTGCATGCGTTTTCTAATCCATTATCTAGTTCTTATTTTGGGCAAACCAAGTAATGAAAGTGTAGTGTCCTAGATAGAGAAGTCCTAGATGCATATGACTATGTACTAGCTGATATGTTATGTGTAGGCTCAGCGTTGAGACCAAATAAAGAATCCACTAGGTACTTTTCTTGTTAGCTTAGTTGCATAAGAGAATGAAACAAGATCTAAAATTAGTTGCACAAGGGAACAAAACAACATCTAAAATTAGATAATTGAAACTGCAAATAACTAAACAGGAAATAATAAATAGAAAAAAGAACACTCATACATGTCTTCACCAACACAGTAGATCCATTCCCCTTTTGGGGAAACACACGCTGCAACAAAATCCCCTCCTTCTCTCTTTCCAGAAGAGAAACTTTTTACAACCTGCAAGAACATCATTAATATAGTGTGTTCATTAAATATGCACTAAAGGAACCGAATTTACTAATTTCAAATACAGAGCATTAGCACCTGTCCCTGAAGAGTCATTATGTATACTGAGGAAGTCTTGTTGCAAACTATTATATGCTCATTGTTTTTTGGGGACAAATGAACAGAGTTTACAGACGCATCACCCCCCTGAAATACCAGATAACTGTACGTTACAAACAATTTGAGGGGCATTAAAAAATAAATCAAACTTGAAGGTAAATTAAAAGATCCAAAATACCCTTAGTGGAGGTGGTGGCTTAAAGGTTTGTAAACAATCTGTACTCTTCATGTCCCACACCTAACCAACAATACCATGAAATCTTTACTGTTATTGTTTGCCGCTATAGCATTAATTCACCAATCCCAAATGGTTGGGCATAGTTGTTGTATATTTTTATTTTAGTAAATAAGGATATTAATCCAAAAGTCAAAGTTAATGTTTGTACCTTCACAGTACAGTCACTAGAGGCAGTAATAACACGACTGCCATCATTTGAGAAAATTGCATCGTTCACATAAGAAGTGTGACCTCTGAACTCCTTCAACAACTTGCCAGATTTGAGACCATGGATTCTATGACCAACAAAGCCAAATTCAAAAATTGGAATGAAATAACCATGTAAATGTAAAGAAGATCTATGTTCAAAGGGGGAAATCTTCATATCAGAAACATAAGAGCGACAACATTTCATGGCAAATTAGACAAAAAGTTATATATAATGGCATATTTGTTGTGGAAGGAACTAATGCCACAGTCCATAAACAATACAAATATTGCTTAAATAAATCACCAATTTTAATTTAAATGAGAATAGTGGACCTACAACAGTATCAGACCATATTTCATGTAGACAACCAAACTGAATACCTACATTCCTAGAACTATTAAATAAATAGTATGATCTTTTTGAAATATTCTGATAAAAAAAATTTGTTACATTTTTATGTTGTCAATTATATGGAGTTAATGGATTCAAAGTCTATTTGGAAATATTCTGATAATCTTTTTTTTTACATTTTAATGGTGTCAATTATATGGAATTGATGGATTCCAAGTTTATTTGGATCCTTTTATTTTTTAATTTGCTAGCATAAAATTAAAGTAGGATCAATCGACCCTTGACTTCACTCTTCTCTCAGGTGGCTCTACTACAACCTCCACAATTTGGAAAGGTAGACAATTCGAGCACAAGGTAGCACATATTCACAGAAAAATTAGCGCCCCCCCCCCCCCCCCCCCCCTTTTCTTTTCTTGTTGTTGTTGTCTGGAAGTTACAATGTAGGATAGCTCAAATAAAGCATTTGGGAGAAACAACAAGCAGAGATAAGAGAAGAGGTATGAGAGGCCTTAGGAAGCCAGCAGGGGAGCTCATATAAAGCATTTGGGAGAGGCCAACAAATGTAGACATGAGGGAAGAGGTAGGAAAGGCCTTGAGAAGCCAGCAAAAGTCAAGTACCGCACATCAGCACAAGCCAGAACTGTCACAATCATGACACAAATAGATACTGAAATCAGAACCTATTGAGGTTCACCACTACCTCAAAGCTTGGTTAAATACTAATTTGAACCTTATTCATAGTTTAGCTTCATATCAAAATTTAACTCAGTCTACATGTTCTACAAACTCAACCCCATATAACATCAGAAATGTTCATGGTTGAATGATACATCAGTTGTAGGTTTAGAACTCAGAAGCTCAGGATAAATATCACAATGTCTAAATATATTATAGCCACAAATTAATCTTTTCTCAATACATGACCAATCTCATACTACGGCTAAAGCAACTAATTACAAAACAAGTTCAAGCTTCCAATATTATCAATGTAGAGAAACTCAGATTCTTCACCTCTTAAAAAGCTATATTCAAGTAGTAGTTGAAATAAAAACTTATTCAATTACTATATTTTCTAGCTCAAATTTAATTAGTTAAGTAGCATTATTGTACACTGATAAAAATAAAAATCACTCAGAAAATCTCTAAGTAAATGTTCAGTTGCAATATTCCTTAAGATAAAATGATATGGTAGGATGTTAAGAGAAATTATGGGTACATGATAGGTTGAAAATTGGTTGTGAGAAGAAGAAAACCTTGCTGTACCGTCAAAGGATGCACTCAGGAGCTGGCTACTGTCACGAGAAAACACAAGACTGGTTACACCTTGAGAATGTGCTCGTTCAAGGCGCCTCAAGCATTGACCTGTTCTAATACGCCAAACCTGTAAGATCAAATCATCACATTTATCAGATACAATAAAGAATAAAGTAGAAATAGAAATTGCAACCAAGAATGAACATAAAACATAAAAATCCAAAACATAAAGGAGCATTCTCCAATAAGCAGTCCATTAATACACCATTTAATTTTGTATTATGAAGATTGAGGTACTAAATAAACTTTAAAAAAGGCAGAAAGTTAATCTAAGACAAATAGCAGCTATACAACTGCTAACTAACCAGGCATGTTTACATTAACAAACAATAAGAAGGCTTTACTTTAACAAGCATATAAAATTCAGATGGAATATTGTACCTTAATTTTTCCATCTTGTGACCCAGATGCTAGCATTTCAGAATCTCTACTAAAATCAACACAAAGCACTGCATCATCATGCATCATAAAAGCATCCTGCAAGGATTAAGCGATGCAGGAGTCACCAGACAACAAAAACTGGATCAACTTTATATTCATGTTATGGATGAGGCAAATTGCTACAGAATACCAATTTAATACATGAACAGAAGGCAATGTCGGCATTTGTTGGCATCCACCAATGACATGAAATTGATAACTAACTCAATGAATGAGCATTCAAAGACGAATGCAAGTGACCCAATCAAACTTTACAAATAACTCGGTTATCTATATAAGCCGATCCATCATGGTCTAGAAAACAATTGCATTTCATACAAACCCAGTCAAATTCTTCCTGCCCAACTGGCAATTGCTTGTGGGTCATGACCAATTCATGGATAGCTCGTTTGCATCAGTTGCAATGTTCTCATTTTTCTTCTGAAATTATAGAAACTAAAACTGCAATATATTAAGCCATACTGTCCTTATTATAATTTGATGCCAAAACACTTTATTTTAACCATGTTATGGTAGGCACAATTATCTTCATTTCTACCCCTTGTGAGACTCATCCAACCATGGTAGTTCAGATTGTGATCCAGATCTTAGGATCTTATGGTCATAGGCATAGTTTACAATTTTGAGCGGTGCTGGTCGGCACAAGCATAATTTATCTTTTCAGGTCGCCGACCGGCACCACCAATAAAAGGTGCAGCCTCTCGCAACAGCCTCGCAGAGGCCGCAAGCAAGGCAGCCTCGCAAGGCCTCTGCTTTTTTTTTCCTTTTCTTATTTCAATTTTTTTAATGAATTAATTTTTCTTTTAATTATTAATTCTTTTTCCTTTAAATTTTTACTTTTACCTTACTGTTTTGAATTCAAAGATTGGAATTTTTTTCTTTATTAATTTCTTTCTCTCCATCCAGCCACAAAGATAAATACAGAAATTAAGAGAGAAAAAGAATATTTTTTTAAGGATAGAGGGAAAAATACCTAAAGATAGAAAATATATATATATATATACTATAATTAGTAAATACTACTATAATTAAATTAAATTATTTTATATAAATGTAGTTTAATTTTAAACATATTAAAATAAATTAAATTTAAACCTATTTGATCTTAATTATCATGTCTACTTGGGTGTCCTAAATTGACTTGTACTCAATCCTAATTTTTAAAATATTAATTTAATTATTTGTTTATTTTTTAAAATTATTTAAGATAAAATTTTTCAAGAAGATAAAATTTAGTATTTAAAAAATTTTGTATATTCTAACTTTTATGATGTATAGAGATCGAGAATTAAAGTCATCATTTAAGAATTATAATATATATATACTCAATATATTAATCATCTTCTATTTATCATGTTACTATACAATAGAAAATTTATACAAAATTTTTACATATTCTCCCAATAAAAAATTATATTAATCCATAAAAATTTTGAAGTTTTCAAATAAATATAACATAATCAATCCTTAAATTCATCAAAATATATCAAAAATGTCTAAACTGACTGAAGATGATGACCATTATAAATACAAGAGCTCAAACTCGATGTCTCTGCAATGAAACTTGAAACTGAAGATCAATCATTCATCACCATTGTAAATACAAACTCTCAGACTTAATACCTCTACAATAAAATTGTAATTAAAACTATTTAATTATGTGCAATATTAATAAAAATATAAATTTTAAATTTATACATTCAACAAATGGTTGTTATAAAAGATTCAATAAACATCAAATATTTCACAAGATAATATCAAAACTTGAATTACACATTCAACATCTCAAATATAATATATAGTAAGCATTTATAGCAATTAAATATTAATAAAAATATTGTTTAATTAATATATTTTATATTTAAAAAAATACCGAAACGATATCGGCATGACACGATATGGTACCAAAATTGTCTAATTCCGGTCATGAATTGAAACTCCAGCATGGTCAAAATTTTAAACTATGGTCATAGGATCCAAACTGAACAAAGCAATCCATATTTGTATTAGGCTAGGGTTACGAACATACAATTTAATCCTATGTCTCTTTATAGTTCATCTCACTTCCAACAACTTTAACTAGATATAATATATTTCCATTCGATTAGGCATTTTAATGATCGACATTTGGTGTAGAAAATACCTTTTGTGCCATAGCATTAGGAAAACTTTTTAATTATATAAGATTTCTTCTTAACGCCTGGGTAGAAGAATTCAGTTTAACTATTGTCATTAGATAGATGGTTATCATTACCTTATTGAAGTTGTTCCTTGATATATAAAGATTAAATACTTGGAATCGTATTGTACTTTTCATACGTTTACTGTATGATTAATTTTATTAATGTTCGTGACATTGGAATAATAGTTTTAAAATTTTCTTACTGATATTCTATATTGAGACTTGAAAATTCATATATATATATATGATGCATTATAAATGCCAAATAAATTTCTATAGCGTTTTGGTTTTGATTTAGTTGCAGGTTCGTATGATCCTACAACCCTGGTCCTATAGACCTCCCATTCCTAGGTAGGATCTCGATCTTGCCAACCTCGAATCCAGCAATCATTTCTCAACCCTTTGTGAGATTCATCCAGATCCATTTATTATTCCCTACACTAATCTAGTATAAGCCTCATCATCTAGCCCTTGGTGTACATAATCATTTGTCTCAGACAACGGAAGATTCCTAGGTAGTGTAAGATTTCATACGTTTACTGATCTTGCCAACCTCGAATCCAACAATCATTTCTCAACCCTTTGTGAGATTCATCCAGCTCCATTTATTATTCCCTACACTAATCTAGTATAAGCCTCATCATCTAGCCCTTGGTGTACATAATCATTTGTCTCAGACAACGGAAGATTCCTAGGTAGTGTAAGATTTCATACGTTTACTGTATGATTAATTTTATTAATGTTCATGACATTGGAATAATAGTTTTAAAATTTTCTTATTGATATTCTATATTGAGACTTGAAAATTCATATATATATATGATGCATTATAAATGCCAAATAAATTTCTATAACGTTTTGGTTTTGATTTAGTTGTAAGTTCGTATGATCCTACAACCCTGGTCCTATAGACCTCCCATTCCTAGGTAGGATCTCGATCTTGCCAACCTCGAATCCAGCAATCATTTCTCAACCCTTTGTGAGATTCATCCAGCTCCATTTATTATTCCTTACATTAATCTAGTATAAGCCTCACCATCTAGCCCTTGGAGTACATAATCATTTGTCTCAGACAACGGAAGAAATTGTCATCATATTCACCAAGATGGTTACTCCTACTCTAACAATCCTATTTTCAAAAAATGGATGATTTTCAACAATTAAATAATCTCAATATGAGGTCCAGAGGAGTGCAACTGGAGGAAATGATAAAGAACAGCTTGTGGGCTTTGAGCACAAATCTAATTTGAGTAAAACAAATGTAGTATCTAGCCTAGTGATTGGTTAGGCAGGATCCAGGAAGAGCAATCTGTGATGCCCCAACAACTAATAGTTAGTTGTGAAGATATATTCTTAATGTTGACTCTCAGCAAGGATATTCTTAAAACAAGGTCATTTTATATTTTTATTGCCTACTATTTCTGATAAGTAGAATTAGATCTCTCTCTAGCTCTCCACAGTCCTCACGCCACCAATAAAATTGTTGATACACCTAATTGCCAATTGTCAAATTTACTTTGCCTTTCTTCTGTTGATAAAGTTAACTTGACTGATGTATAAAAATATTATTTTGATGAAACAGGTACGTTTTACAAGTATGAATTCATTGAAACTGCCACAATAAAGTGACAG
Organism: Curcuma longa; assembly: GCF_044706935.1. Taxonomy (NCBI): domain Eukaryota; kingdom Viridiplantae; phylum Streptophyta; class Magnoliopsida; order Zingiberales; family Zingiberaceae; genus Curcuma; species Curcuma longa. The sequence goes on along the minus strand of NC_133864.1, from coordinate 2,799,421 downwards.
ACTATCATGTTTCTTACCTGTTTTATTATTCGTACATTTGAATCTGATATTCCAGGTACCAACTAGTAATCTTCTACAACTCTTTTTACCCACTCAATCTTATTTGTCAAATTGATATTGCATCGCAAAGCACGATCTCTGAAATGAGATAAAACATAGATAAGATCAAAGATCAAGTCGAGCCACAGTGCTTGCATGATAGCAAAGGTTTAAAGGTACTCGAATGTGGTTTGAAGGAGAGGGGAACATTGGTGTTCACAGGAGAAGGGGGGAGAAGAGGAGGTTTCATATGTTGTGCAAAAGTGCCCGTGAGTGTTGGTCTATTCTGTGTGTCGATTGGCGGGTAAAACGAAATGGTTCACCTGTGCCAACCAGCACAGAGTGAAACTTTCAACTGTGGATGAGACATGTTAATCCACATGATACAAAGTTAAGGCTACTCTTTAGAAAACTCTTGAAATATACATTTAGTATTTTTGTCACCTAGACCAAATAAAAAATAAATTGAAGTCTCAAAGCTGGCAGGAACCTGAAGTTACTACTTGAAATATCTAAGTGAATACAAATTTCTCATCACAGTGAAAATTGAATGTTCAGGGTAACTAACTCACATCGGCCTGATACTGCAGATCCTTCTTAAGCTTCCCACTTATATAATCCCAAACCTGCATATAATTGGAGAAATGAGTGATGCTATTAACCTGTCGCTCGCAAAGCACCATGAATGAAGAAATTAATACAACATCCTACCTCTACAAATCCATCAACTGAGCATGAAACTAGGTACTGACCATCTGGTGAAAATCGAGCACACTCAGGGTGACTTTTCTTTCCAAACTGCAAAGAGGCAAATAGTACATTGGAATTCATTAACAAGAGGAGAATTTTTTTCACTTGGCACAAAAAAAATATGTTCAGAATGTAGAGTTGCTGAGAGAGTCTATATAAAGTGGAGACAAGGAAGAAACCACCAAAGCACGTGTAACTAGAAGCATGATATATGTTGAACAAATTCTTGCATATGCTAGACCCTGTAAGGTTTAATGCAATCTGAGTCAAGCAATATAAATAAGAATGTTATGTGGTGATATTTATCATTATCATATAATCTCTTATTCTGATATGACTAAACCAGTAGCTTCTACAATGATCAAAAATGATTTCAAGTGTTGATCGGATATTGAATGGCAGGACCAAAACATATTGTTCTGACAGCTGGTTGACATTAATATTGTGTTGGGCCACCCCTACCAACACAACTTCGCTGGTAGTGATAGAGATAGGTTATATCCTGGCCATCGATTAAAATCTCAAGTTGTTTAGTCCAATGCGAGCGAAACATCTCGTTCCGCCAACGGATAGGCACTGATATAGGCGGTTCCGTCCGGAACACCATCTGGAGGCGTTGCGTGGGACCGGAGATGCCTCCGGAAGGGCCACGTGGTCTCCCGGTCGGGCGGAACGGGGTGACGGAACAGGTAAGATTTTAATAGCAATAGGTTTTTAATAAATAACTTAGAGTTTTAATAAATGACTTAGATTAATAATTTTAATCAACTCTTAGCTATGATTGGGATAATTTAAATAGACTTAATTAAAATCTAATAAAATTATCTTATTATTTTAATATATATATATATATATATATATATAAAAATAAATAATTATTTTTATTTTAAAATATTTAGATTTTTATTTTTAGTTAATATCTTTTATATTTAAAAATTACTAAAACCATATCGGCACGATACGGTACCAAAACTATATTGTTCCAATCCAAGACCGAAATCTCAACACTGCTCGAGATTTTAAACCATGATCGTGACTAGTACTAGCTGAGATAGAACATTTTGTTCCCATGACTCACTGCTAATCATGGAAAGGAGATGAAACACTATAAACGAGAAAGGAGGGGAAGATGGAGATTCTACAGTTCTATTAGATTTGATATTATATAGACATTCAACAGTATTAGTATATTTTTGTCAGTATTCTACTGTTATATGAGAAATTGTGGGCATACTAGCATATTTCCAAATTTACATAGCTAAAACTTCAATAATAAGATCGTTAGGTTGCATAAATATTAGTTATCAAAGGACCAGAACAAAAAGTGTTCTTTTATGAGTAAAAATGATCAGTAAATTAAGCAGCATGAAGCACTTGACATATTTTCAGAATACTAGTATACTACCAATCAACATGTACCTTTATTGGGTGTGCAAGGGTGGTCGGGTACATATCATCTTCATCTTGCTTCATTGCAGCTGTACCTCGGAACAAGTCAAATTGAGTGCCTGGGGGCAACAATCCTGGGAAATAAAAAAAAAAAATCAGGCTTCTGATTGAAGGAGATTCAAACCAATAAAAGCCAAGATGGTTGAGCTTAGTTTAACTTAAAAATTTTGACCTTGATGTTGCTGCCACTTCAAAGATTGGCCAATCAATGCCATCAATCGAGAAGGTGGTACAACAGAAACTTCGGCAGCAAGAGCTGAAAAATTCCAGGAGAAAAAAAAATGATGTATATACTGCAAGAAGCCATATGATGTGTTTAGCTGGAACAACATAGATGGCACGCACAGTTTTTTATCAACCAATTAATAAGGCACAAACCAACAAATATAATAGCGCAAGAAAATTACAAGAAACCTAGCTAAAACTCAACATGCTTTTTTTGTGTCATGAGAACTATGCAGCACAAAAAAAAAAAGATAGATTATAGAGAAGATATCATAGTCATGTCAATAGAACATCATATGCACATGGAAATATACAACAGGACATCACAATATAATTATTGTCAATGTGCCTGAGGACACATAATATGTATTTCACAATTCCCTTTCAAATATAATCAAGAACTATGTTGCTTTCAAATAATATGGCATAGTACAATTCTACTCACTGCATTTGAGCAATCAATATTAAAATCTATAATAGTTTGCATAAAACAAAGGATTATTTAGAATATTATAAAAAGATTAAAAAAAATTGTGTGCATGAAGATTGTTCCAAAATTGTTGTGGCAAAAAAATAAATTCAATGTCCCAACTTTCACTATTTGTCATCTAGCAGTCCCAGTAAAACTTTATGGTATAATTCATATATTTCTAAGAAAGGCACAAGTGAAACACTAGAAAAATTCAAAATATCAACGTTTTGTAGAAAATAAATCTCACTTACAATCTACTACTTGCTAGAACTAATAACATGCAGATCTTTTTAGTTTTCAAATATTACACTTTCAGTTTCAACAAGTCTACAAGAGTTATAAAAACATGCACTATAAACAACAATTTTCTTGATGCTCAATAGACAAAATAAACCAAACAAGATCTGACAAAGAGATTCCACTATAAAAAATTGTCAAAAAAAACAAAATTTGAGGAAACGTTAATAATCTTGAAAGTTAAAACGGAACCTTGAGCGATTTGTGAACGACGCTTCTCCTTGGTAGACTCTTGATATGCCTGATAAGTGGAAGAAGCAGCCCATATCAAAAACAAAGAATGATCACATTGAAGGATCCAACTACAGGAAGTAAAAAAGCAAACAGGATACATGTTCCATGCTGAATCTAGGTCAAGGTGAAGCTTAGAACATCACACAAATTTTTAACGGGAAGTTATAGAGCCTACATTTTTTATTAGAAGCTCTATATTTGTCCTTAAAGCTCTAAGCATCACATTAAACCATTTAGCCTTTTTGGAATAAGAGAGCTGCACTGTCCTGAAATTTCTGTACATTGATCAGATGGCCCACTTACTGTTTTGGTTACCCTAGTATGTTGTTTCAGGACAGTTATGATGTGACATCACTGTACTTGGAAATTTGTAGCATGACAATAAACACGGAGTGGTAAGACAGCATAGTCCATGGGATGGTCAGCAAAGAAAATCCAGCACAAAAATATGACAAGGATTTTGTCCTAGTAACAGGATTAAACTAGGATTAACAAAGACATTGAGTCCTTTTTTTCCCTCAAACTCCAAAAGAAGTTTGCACTCCTTACAAATAGCTATTATATCCACGTTGAACATTCCAAAACTATCTAATACTCTAATTGATCCAATACTAAATTTCACATAGAAGATGCACTTAGGACACCTCCTTGAACATAGCTTTAAGATAATAATTATCATGGTCTCAAAAGTTCCAACTTCCACTAACATGTTGCAACAAACAAAAAATCAGCTAATTGGTAAGTAGAAAATGAATGGCCCAACTAGAAATAAACATGCAACTGCATATGAAACTTCACACTCCTAAAAGGTAAATGTTGTGGACAAGCTTTAATTCTGAGGTTTAACTACACAATTGCTTTATGATACATAATTAATATGAAATTTTGCCATTTTTCCTTTCATGAGTGCCTTCTCCAAGACCAATCACATAACAAGGACAATCCAAAGAATAACCAGAAAGTACTTAATTGTCAGCACACATGAATTTGAATTTCATTGTGCCTTGCCTGAAATACACAAGGCATATCATTCCTATCCAGTCCCAAAACATGGAACAGGATGGCATGCCAGCATGACTAAAAGCCTGATTTCATGAAGCTGACGACTGTACAAGGTGGGTACAACCAGTATCTTCTTTCTTGTAAAATGCCCTTGCATGTAGCCTCCATCTGAACCTGATTCCTCTGGGAAATTACAAACTGAAAGATGATGCCAAACAAGGAGTATGTTAGATGCAAATAAGTATTCTTCCACCTTTTCTTCTTCCTTGTCCTCCTCATCTTTCTCCTCCCTCCTCCTCCTCCTCCTCCTCCTCCACCTACTCTTCTTTTTTCCTCTTCCTCCTCTTCCACATCCACACCACTGATCAATAACAACCTTTTCTATGTTTGCCCAGGCAAAGTTTGCTACCGGCAAGGAATCATTTCAGACAAGGACCAAAAACAGTTACAATACAGGCATATCAAACCTTGCTTATAAGCTTGTTCAAGATAGTGATATTTAATACCTTCAAACTCGGAAGACAAAGGAAACAATTATCATTAACTTAGGAGTTCTCTTTCTTAATGTCTAGCAGAAATTACATTAAACAAAAAAGGAAATACAAACATGAAAATAGGTTGACAAGCAAAAGACAATAGGGTTAAAACCTAATGAGTCCCAGCACATGATATACTTATAAAAGCAATGTAGGTTGAAATTAATTGCATATCAAAATAACCAGTAATACAAACCTCATTGGGATCAAAGTATGTTCGAACTAAGAGATGCTCAAGACGTAAATATCTCTCAGGTTGTTCTTGCTTCATTACTCCCATAACTTGTGTTTGTCTAAGAATAGCGCGTGCAGTGTCCAACTCACGAAGCTCAATCATTTCAAGAACAATCTGTCAGGCAAGAAATTGAAAATCAAATAATTATCTCACAACTGGAATCAAAATCTCACAAATTGATATTTCTGGCAAATCCAACAAAAGCATGTTGAGTATTCTTTAAAAAAGGGAGTAAGATACGTCCAAGGCTTCACTAAACTAACAAAAACCATTACATTTAGATAAAGAAAATCAGTAAGGGACAATTTTATCTAAGTATTTATGGAACAAAATTTGCATTATAATGTTCAAGTGAGAAATGAATGATCTGTTCTATAGGTAATAATCCCAAAAAAGTGGCAAATTCAAAGAATAGAAATTGAACAATAGAATAAACACTCACTTACACTTAGAACATGAAATAATATATTATCTATGACAATTTCAAGCTACTCTCCTCCCAATAAACAACAATGATGTATGCAATGAAGAAATATTTTAAATTAAAACAAAGGGTGGAAAATGTCACATAAAAAAATGAAAATGGAGTAATGTTTGATTAGTCAAGAAGATACCAAAATCTGAAGCTACAAACCTGTTCATAGAGGTCCTCCAGTTTCTTTCTAGGAAGTTTAAGTTGCGCAACCTGAGGCAATATTGCATCCCATCTTCCACTATTGATGTCAGCGATAAATGTTTCAAGACTGTCCACAGTGTTTAATGAGACTTGGCACTCCCTCTGCAACGTCTGGAAGGTTTCATGTAATGAATTTTCTTTGCAGAACTGAAGAACAATTTTGATTACACTGCAATACAAAGCAATGAAAGTAAGATTATCTAAGTAGTGACTCTAGTAAGTCAGCAAGGGCAAATATATCAATAACATAAAAGTTTGTTTGGTGAAAATGATGAGATTATAAAAAGAAAACAGAAATTTTACAAGATTTATTATAAAGAAAAAAAATTGTTATGGGACTCAGCATAGTAGCTGTAATGTTATCAGTTTAACAATTCTCTTATTCCTGAAAAAGTTGAGAGTAAAGGAAAATAAATTAATCTTTTGGATTATCATTTTACTTATTACATGAAAATGAAGATGCAATCAAAGCACCATAGAGAGATATTTCACGCTTTTATAATGTCTAGAAGACAGTGACTAGGATACACTTTGCTATAATCTTCAAAATAACTTAAATAAAAAAGAAACCTAATCGATGATTTGATTATCCATTGACACAACTTTCATCTGTTGATCATCTCAAAATCCTCACTTGATCAGCATTTTGAAACACAGGGAGCGACTCTACACCATCAGGTTCACAAGTTTCCATCAAGTTCAACTGAAAAAATACACTACATAAACTGACTCACGCCTCACTCAGGTTCTCTATTCTTTTGATTGAATATACAAGGGTAAGATTTCTAAATCATCACACCTGACCCAGTGCATAGGGCGTCAACCAAGCTTGCTTAATGACCTTTTAACAATTCTAACAATCTGTTCTACCCCAACAATGCAAATAAAGTCCTCCATCTCCATCAAACTAAATCACTATCCTAGACCTCCAGCGAAATAGTGTTTTCTAGTGCAGTAGAACTAGCTTCAGTTGCGATGGTCTAATCAGGATACAATTACAAGTGCGAGAGGGTCAAAGTCCAACAAATGGACAAGTTGTTTCCTCGATGATAACTCAGGTCACAAATTTTAACTTTCCTCCGCATTTTAAGTTCCCTGATAACATAAGTTTCCATGACTCCAAGTTTAGGGTTGCCCCTTCAGAAACCATACCAGCACAAAACACACAACAAATCCCAAACCAAACGGTGAAGAAAACAACTCTACCCACATAGAAGATACAGGAGGATGAGGCAGTTGTTGTCAATAAGAGAAGCGTAAAACAGAGGACTTACTCCCGCGCTTCAATTTCCAGTGTCGACATTGCCGAACGAGCTTACTGCAAAATAGTAAAGCGTAGGCGCGAAAAGGCCTCTGCTGACTCAAGTAGGAGATTGGTCGACCTCTCGTAGTCGGCGCGTTAGAATGCTCCGGCTCCACGAACCCTAGACACCGGACGCCTCCTCAACAGGGTGCTTCCAGTTCAGCCGTCGTCAGCGCAGCTAAGAATGCAGGGACTCGGAGGTGGTGGACGGAACAGAGGAGTTCGCTTCGGTCTAGAGGCTGAATTAGGGTTTAAGTATATCGAGCCATATCTTCATCTCTTCATCTCCTTACTTCCTTTCTTCAAGCAGACGAGAGAGGGAGAACTCGTCGTTAAGGGGAAGGGAGAAAAGGCCGAACCTCGCAGCTACGGGCGGCGCCGGCGCTCGCAGCGACCGTGTACGCGGGTGTGTGCGGCGGCCGGTGGAGAGGAGCGACTAGGGGCTAGTGAAGCCGTGAAGGGGTGAACCGGCGAGGGGACCGGCGGTTCGGAATAAATCCGTAAATCAGTTGCTGATCCGAAACCTTATCGGGTCAACCATAGAATCCGATATGAGTCCTAATTAAGTGAGTCAAACCCACCCATAATTAATCACCCATCAATCCTTCCTTCATCTAACCCAATGGGATAACCCCAAATTTGCTTATAGGTAAATTTGGGTTCTAAGCTACCATAAGCAATGCTTCAAATCAAATTAAAGGTGAGTAAAAATTTAATTAAATTAAATAAATTGAAATTTAAATTAAAAAATTTTAATTTAATTATTTTAAAATTTTTATTTAAAAATTAATTAATTAATTCGATTTCAATTTTAAATTTTTTTATTTAACTAAATCAAATAAATCTAATTAATTAAAATAAAAAATAATCTATAAATTTTTAAATAAGTCATAATATTTTTAAAAATTAATTATTTCAGTTAATTTGATTTTCGATCAAATTAATTGATATTTTATTTATTTAATTTATTTAATTTTTATTTTTGATTAGTTCAATTAATTCAAAAAAAAATCAGTTCAATTTAGATTCATTTAATTCGATTCAATTTTAATCGAATATTCAATCCTAATCAAAATTAATTTTAAAACATTATTTATACAGTGACATGTCGTTTGCACAGTGAACTCTGAGCGAGAAAGATTAAATTGAGTAAGCCGAATCAAAAGATCAAATTAGGAGATCGACTACCTTTGTCGAGATGTTTTGCCACTCAATTTATTGAGGGATTATGAGAGAGAAAATTTATCCTCCTCCCTCTCTCTTTGAAAAAAAAAGTAAACGATGAGAAGGTATGAAAACTTTCTTTAACAAAAGTTGGTATCCCTTTAATCAAAGGCTTCAAACAAACCACTTGGTAGTCTATTAAACGCCACATGTTTTGCTTCCTCTTTCAATCTCTCTCCCCTCGCCTACAAGCCCACCTTGCATCGAACCCATGATCAACTATCATAACCACAACCACAACTCAATAATTCTCACCCTCTAAAGTGTCCTCCAACCTCTTTAATCCCAACAATTGTTCTAAGTCTCTAAGTCATCGAACGCAAATCAATCTAACCATATTAGGTAAATTGAAAAGCACAAACGACACATCGCTCCACAGCCAAGATTCCAAAGTTGTCTTTTTATGAAAGAAAATTAATCCACGATGCATCATAATTAGTAATCAACCTATTAATGTCTGATTAACTACGAAAACGCTTTATCGTTCAATATTTAAATAAATACTAATGGAGGTCAATAGATTATCTTAGAAATTGAAGATAGGTTCAAGAGTTGAATGAGTACTGGTGTGGTGATAAAAGGCAAGGTTTTTTCCCAAACAATCAAAGCTTAAAACTCATGTCACACATGCATGTGGCGTTTGAATAATTAGTGACGTTGGGGCTCCATGTCATGAGTTACCTTACTTCTTGAATTTATTTTGTCGGTGGAATGTGGGATCGGGACTATAAATATAGATTTGTTAAGACGAGGGTCATTCCCCCCAAAAAAAAGATTTTAAATTAACATAAAATTGAGGTTGTTAGGATGCGTTTAGATAAGAAGAGTTCAAGACTTGGATTCGCCCAACTATAAGTTGTTTCTGACCCAATTCATCCTTGAGGTGGGCAGGGCTTTTCCTTCTGATTTGTCCATTGGATAAATTCAAAAGTGCAAGTGACTTCTCGTCCAACAATTAACGTCTTAGATTTTTTATTTTACTAGAGGAAAATATCTTCCAAAGTATCATAGTTATAATTCAAACCGTGGATATTTGATTAATCCACTAAATGTCTTACCGTTGTATCATAGTGGTCATTCCTATTGCATTTGAGATAAGTTGTAAATGTAAATTACAACTCGTTGTTCATGTAGGTCTTAACTTCGGTACATACAAGATTTGATTTGAGGAAATATGGTATTGACTTAGATTTAATTTAAGAGAGCTCAAAGACAACTCATTGTTCATGTAGGTCTTAACTTCGGTACATACACGATTTGATTTGAGGAAATATGGTATTGACTTAGATTTAATTTAAGAGAGCTCAAAGGTATAAAGGCATGACCATTTTGCTTGTTTGACATAATTAATCCTATTTGAAGGAGTTTGAAAATATCTTAATTTGAAAGGCAATTTAGAAATTATGACTTATCTAATAACTTAGTCTACTTCATCATAGCAAGTTAGCTAGATTTAGAAGACACTGTAGGATCAAAAATTTAGCGATAGAGGAGATGAATATAATTTGTAAATTATATTAGAACCGATAGAATCAAAATATGCCCACAATGGCATGATATTGTCCACTTTGGACCTAAGCCCTTGTGGTTTTGTTCTTGGGCTCAACCCAAAATGTCTCATACCAATGGAGATATCTTTCATCCTTCTTAAACTCATGATCTTTTCCATATGTTTTAGATGTGAGACTATTTTTCACCCTTGCAACCCAACAATCCCCCTCTCAAACAAAGGACCACATGTCTTCTCAAACGGAAATCTTCCGTTTGATATCTGAATCCTCGACCCATCAGGACTTCCTGCCCCTCGGTCCATCCGACTTACTAGGACTTCCTGCCTAGCTGCAACTAGGACTTCCTGTCCCTCGATCCACTCGACCTACTAGGACTTCCTGCCCCTCGGTCCATCCGACCTACTAGGACTTCCTTCCTCTCGGTCCACCCGACCTACTAGGACTTCCTGTCCCTCGGTCCACCCGACCTACTAGGACTTCCTACCTAGCCGCAACTAGGACTTTCTGCCTGGTGTCTGGTCCTCTTGATTCAGACACGAGAGTACTCACTTCCTTTGTTTTAAGGTTTAACCTACATTGTTAGATCTGGATCATGGCTCTTTTGGCGGTTAGTCCGATGAAGAGCGGCCTCGCTCTGATACCACTTATTAGAACCGATGAAATCAAAATATCTCCACAATGATATGATATTATCCACTTTGGGCCTAAGCTCTTATGATTTTATTTTTGGGCTCAATCCAAAAGGCATCATACCAATGGAGATATCTTTCATCCTTTTAAACTTATGATCTTTTCAATGTATTTTAGATGTGAGACTATGTTTGCACCCTTGCAACCCAATAAATTATTCATTTGTTTCATCATTCTTGTCTACAAAGTTAGTACACGCAACAGGTATAAAATAACTTACAAAAAGACAAGAACACACTACAGTTTTTATTTGGTTTAGAATTTCAAGATTGTTACATCCAAGACTATATCTTAAACACGAGCGCTATTATTTTCTCATTTTTAGATATCTTCCAACAATGAGAAACCTTCTTACAGAATTAAGTAAGCACAAGTACAAAAATAATATAAATAGAACTATAAGTAAAAAAACAAATAAATATAGATCTCCTCTAGAAGTCCTATGCACGTCAGCACTTATCCTGTAACTTTTGGATCATATAAGCAAGACTCTTGAAGTTCTTTTCAAATAGAAATAAGAAGATTGAGCATAGATTGTTGTTCTGAATGTTCAGACTTTGTCTCCCTTTTATAGAGTTAGATCTAACTTTTTTGGTTGACCTAAAAATTTTATTTGGTAGATCGAATCTTGGTCAAATTTGATTTAGAAATCAATTCTCATGAATTGGTGATTGAACTTATGATCTCATCATTATTAGATTTTTCAATCAATCAAAACTTTTATGGTCGATTGATCCAGAACTAATCATCGAACCAACACCCAAGTCACGTAGATCCATCTAGTCGACTGGACCAATTTCTGATCGATCAAATCAACCTTCCGGTCGACCGGACCAATTTCAATCTAGTTCACTTTGAACTTAGTCCAAATATGTTTGGTTGCATTCGTCTGTTCTCCACTTTTGCGTCCAACTCTAGTTTCCTACAAGATTAGCATACAAATACATGCAACCAAATTAACCTTAGTCTACCTGACCTATTAACTTGTTTCTCAAAGTTCACTCCTCTGAGTGTTGCACTGTTTATGGTTTACTCTCTTATGATTTTTTCTTTGTCAACCATTTGGTCACCCTTAATCTGCTTGGACTTTTTCACTTGTCTAATATTTGATTCTCTAAATTTGTTAAGACTTTCACTTTGTCAGATATCTGATTAACCTTAACTTACCTAGACTTTTTTCTTATCAAGCATTCAATCATCATTGACCTACTTAGATTTTTCCTTTGTCGGTTATCTGATCAATGTTGACCTAATTATATTTTTTCTTTACTAGTTATCCGATTAATCTCGACCTCACTAGACTCTTACTCGACTATCAAGCATTTAGTCAATATTGATCTATTTAGAGTACTCAAGCAACTAGTCAATTTTGACTTACTTGAATTCTCTCATCAATTTGGTCAACCTTAACTTATATTGTTTATCAAATATTAAAAACTCTGTACGTTGATTGCACCAATAAACACCACACAAGAGGGTGTTTTCAACATCCTCATGATAGTGAGACCCACTTACATGGCATGATAGGAGATATTTGATGTCTTGACGCAATTTATTTATCTCAACACGTTGATATTCTTTTTTTTATATATATATAGTTGAGGTATTCTAGGTTCACTCAATTAATTTTGAAGATAGATGTTCTTACTCTTGATTTGTCTATTGGATAAATATGAAGCACAACTTATATACACTTAGAGGTCGACTTCTAAAATCATCTCCATTGAAATTTGAATTATGATTCTCTTATTTACCCTCTGAATGTTTTGCCACACTCTTAGTAATCATGTTGATGTAGGTGATATTCTAAACATGTTATCGTGTCAATGTAGGTGATATTTTTTTAAATAATTTATTCCCTGTTTTTAAATTCTTCAATTAGTTTTACCACACTTTCACTCTTCTCTCTTCTGAACCGATCTTCATTTTGAGACATCATTCGGTGCTCAAGGTGTGCAAGGAGATGGACCATTCAAACTTCAACACTTTATCTCCTTTTATACTTGTAGAATCAATTCTAGAAAAGCCGTTGAGATGGCGGATTCATTTTTTTTAATGAACTAAGTCTTCATTTGCATATATTTCAGCAATAAAAGTAGAACTACCAGTCCAACGGTCATACATGATCGATCCTACGATTATATGTGATAAGCTGCAGTTAGCTAGCTACTACATAAGAGAATATTGTCTCGACTTCATCGAAATTCGATCTTTACCTATTTCAATAAATTTATCCTATAATAACTAATTTAATTATATCTCGGGAGCATATTCACTTGCCCGTATCATTCAGTGTTCAGGACGTGCAGTGAGGTGGGGGCATCATGTCGCCATCTCCATCTCCCTTGCAAATCAAGTTTAAGTTTTCATCTGTAAGTTCTAATTAACATTAATCATAAGGGAATAATTTATTTCAATTTTTTATCTTATTTTTTGATTGATAGGAAATAAAAAAAAGAACGTTCTTAATTATACATATATCTCCTTTTAAAAATTATCAACATATTATTTCATTCATAATTTAATATCTGAAATATCTCTATGTGCTCACTATCTTGAAGATATATTATTCTAAGAGCATAAGTAATTTTGACTAAAACTTCACCACTTTAGAATAGTTTGATCAAAGATAGTTTAACTTAACATGATTTTAATCAAGGCTTCTCTAAAATAGTACCATTTTGATTAAAATTTCTCTAAAGTGGAGCGTAATAGGGTATTTCAAGTATTAAATTACATATAAGAATTAAAGTTGTTAAACGGATCAACCCATGATAGGTCAGATCAACCTATTAAAAACTTATCATATGATGAGTGAGACGGACTAACCCACCAACTTGGTGAATTGAGAAATCTCTAATCCAATCCAACCCAACCCAACCCAAAATGGATTACGTATTAAGTAGGTCAACCCACAAACTTATTAAAAATAAAAAAAATATTAAAAATTTTAAGTTTGAATTATAGTTTAAATTGGTCAAGTTGAAATTTTTAAATTTGAATTATAATTTAAATTGATCAAACTCACTAATCTATTGAGTTATTTACTTTAATTTTAAAATTTAAAATAAATAAATTTTCTACCTCCGCGAGCCAATCCAAGCTCGCTGCACGCTAACCCACGTGGGTCGCAGGCTTAGACGAGTCAACTCATTTAAACTCATCTTAAAATAGATTGGTAAAATTTCAACCCAACCCGCTTAAATTATTTAGCAAGGCAGACCAATCCGACGAGTCCAATCTAAATTGACGGCTATAATAAAGGTGAGTGATATTTTAGTAATTTGAAAAATAAATGTCCTTTTGATAATATCAATGATTAAAAGCACTCTTTTATTTTTTATTTTGCCCTTTTTATTTTATTGGTAGAGAACACAAAATAAAGGGAATATGTGATTTACCTTTCCTTTTTCCTCCTTTTTGTTCTTTTCTCTTCTGTAAAAGGTGAAATCCATCACCCCAGTGGTCTTACATGATCGATTCCACGACCATCTGTAAGAAGGTAAATCAAAAAGTTACAGTTGACCACGACGGAAGAGAGTATTATCTCGGTTTTGCTGAGATTTGAATCATTGTCCTCTTCTGTAACTTTGCTCTTTTTTATTTATTTCATAGGAGGAAAGGGCAATTAATCTTATCCTTCTCTTTGTCATCAATTGACTATAAAGATGAGCTTTGACATTGAAAGAGACAAGGAGGTAGTGCTCGAATACCTTCTAGGTGAGGTTGAGGTGCCAAGAGAAGGTTGTGCGTCATGAACAACAACAACGGAGGTAGTGCTCGAATGCCTTGAGGTGTCGAGAGATGGTTGTGCATGATGAGCAATGACAATGAGTGAGTAACAATGATCATGATAGAGCCAAAGATTAATGGTTAGCAAGCATCAATCAACAACATAGTGGAGGTTCATTTTCATATTGAGAGGGGTTTCTTTTCTTGTACAATATGCGGAAGGGGCCGAGTAAGGTTCCTTTCTCACGATCAAATTGCTCCGACTAAGAAGTGGATCAAGGTGACTTTTGTATTTCATTCTCATCCTATAAAGCGAACTATTCTAGCTATATTATTCAATTAGTGATTTTATAGAGTGACTTCAGTGTAAATATTGTGTTATATCATTTCTGTTGCACCACATATGATAGCTAAATTTCTAACCAGGTGTGAATTATGGCTAATTAGTCAGGCTCAAAAATAATTCAATCAATTGAACTTGCTTATCCTTAGCTATTTAATTAACTTTAACCCAGAATGTTTTTTGACATCCACTCGTTAAGAACTCTCCTACGAGACTTTCACTTGTCAATCTATATTGTTGCAAATTTGCCATCTGAATACCACCTCGACTATGCCTATGGTGGCACTTGTCAATCCTTATTGAACTTATCCTTGTAAGTCTCAATTTGGACTTTTCGATAATTATTGCTAAAGGAAGAAGCAACAACTACTAGATCCTAACGGATGCACAACGAGGGACAGAAAATGCTCATCGTCACATGACAAGAGTCACCAAACACAATGGGAAGAAGACGCCTTCAATCAAAATTAATTATTTTTTAAAAATTTAAACTTACATATAATTCAAAAAAAGTTTTGGATTTCTAAGAAATAATTTAATTTACTATTAAATCATGCCAAAATAGTGCAATTAAGAGTGAGTTACATTGATATTGTGTATCGGGTTGGCTCTAGGTCAACAGGATGCACGTACGTGCTCCACCTTGAGATGCCAAGTCAATTTGAATTAGTCATGAGTTGATTCCAGATCTGACTAACGTAACTAAGCCATCGAGTTATCGAGTCACTAGGCCGAGCCTTTCGAGTTGTTGGAGCTCTTTTATCCGAGATTGGCATGTTGGAATTTTGCAATTTCCCTAATGTCGAGAAATCTCAACGCATGCATCGTCTATCCAATTCTTAAGAAACAACAAGAAGAAAAATTCGGAAGCGTACCGGAATCCATCGCTAGCAGCCGAGGATGATCTTCCAAAAGGTGCAGAGTTCCTTAGGTTTCCTTAGGTTTCTCTAACGATGGAGATTCAGCGAAATAATTCTGTCGCCCTGCCTTTTGGGGACCATAACCCCTTATAAGGATTGACATATTTCTAATTTGACCCCTCATCAAATTAGAAATACTACAAATGGTATCCACAATTATAATTCATAACATTTATGCCCTTAAGTCAAATTCCAAATAAAATTTAGATCACAAATTTTGACTTAATATATTCGATGACCATATATATTCATTAATTATACAAATGTCTCATTAGATACTAACAATCTCCCACTGGACATATATATAATTAAAATGAATGATATATCCTTAGTGTGCACAATATTGTCATCAAATCCGAGGACATTCCTAACAATCTCGTCCATTAGTCATATTAACATAGGATCAAAGCGGTCTTCGTTGTATCAATCACAACTAAACCTATTAATGGTCACATACATCAACATAACTAAATGACATAGATCAATCATGAATTTAGTGACATGAAAATTACATGCAAGGTGATCTGTTCATGTCAATTTTCAACTGGTCCAACTTTAACTTTAATGAGATCAAACTTTAACTCAATTGTACAAAGTGTAATGAACTGAATGATGCTTTAGTACTGATCAAAATAACAAATACATGAGTATCTATAAAACAAACTGAAAAACAATCATAATTATAAACTCCCACTCAACCTAGAGATCATCTATCTCTAAAATTCCCATACAAACAGTATGCTCAAGAAAGACATTAGGTGGCAAACCCTTTGTCAGGGGGTCAGCTACCATGGAGTTTGTACCCAAGTGTTCTATAGAAATCTGTCCATTTTGTACCCTTTCCTTCACAACTAGGAACTTGATGTCGATATGCTTTGACTTTGTTGAGCTCCTATTGTTGTTAGAATATAATACAGCTGATTTGTTGTCACAAAATAATCTAAGGGGTCTTTCAATCCCTTCCAGAATGCGCAGCTCCGTGACAAAATTCTTCAGCCATATTGCATGATTTGATGCCTCATAACATGCTACAAATTATGTTGCCATGGTGGAGGAAGCTGTGAGTCCTTGTGTTGGTGCAATAGTTGCCCCAAGTGCATTGAGTTTCAATGTTTGGCTAAACCATGTTTAAAGTTAGGCAATTCTTGTTGATCTAACATGTGTGATGCAAGTTTGCAGGAAAGTCTAAGCGTAGTCTTGGCAAAGAAAAAATCCAAGCGTGGTCTTGGTAAAGGAAAAGTCCAAGGGTGGTCTTGGCAAAGGAGAAAAGTCCAAGGAGAAGTCCAAGGGTGGTCTTGGCAAGGAGAAGTCCAAGGGTGGTCTTGGCAAGGAAAAGTCCAAGGGTAGTCTTGGCAAGGAAAAGTCCAAGTGGGAAGTCTTGGCAAGCAAAGTCCAAGTGGGTAGTCTTGGTAAGGAAAAGTCCAAGTGGATAGTCTTGGCAAGGACTTGACATGACGAAGCTGATGGAAGCATCTCAAGCTAGTGCAGGGAAGGCATGAGGCTGTGGGAGATGTTTGAAGGCCGAGGTCTAGGTCAAGAGAAGCTGAAATGTGATTTTTCAGCTTCACCAGTCGACTGGCCCTGCCAGCAGTCGACTGCTCATAAATCAGACGCACACAGAAAGATCAGTCGAGCCAGAGGAAGACAGGAGTCGACTGGGCAGTCGACTGGTGTTATGGTGAGTCGACTGTTGCCAGTCGACTGGTCTTGGACAGTCGACTGCTATTTGAACGTTGCAGAAAATTGGCAAGCATTTAATGCGCTTTAATGCGAGATTTTGTTGCCGATTGAAGGCATCAGTCGACTGGCCCTGCCAGCAGTCGACTGATGTTGCAGAAGATTATAAAAGAAGCCTGCACGAGAACAACTCAAGAATTTCGCCATTCTTTCATTCTTTTGTGCTTCTTCTGAGAACTTATTTGTTCTCCATTCTCTGCTTTCTTTCTCTCCTCACAAACACTATTTCATATCATTCTTGAGGAGATCTAAAGAGTTGTAAAGGTTTCTCCGCCTTCGAGGTTTTCGAGAAGGAGAAGATTCATAGTGCATCGGGTGTGTGTGTGCGTGTGGATCCTTGGATTAGTCACCTCTGCGGAGGTGGAGACCAAGTAAACAAACCGGGTTAGCGTTGATCTCTTTCTTTCTCTTTTATATTTTTGCTTCCGCTAATCTCTGTGCAGAGAAAGAACAAGAAAAGTCGAGAAACGCTATTCACTCCCCCTCTAGCAAACCAACCGATCCT
>NC_133864.1:2746583-2781441 GCF_044706935.1 Curcuma longa | reverse complement strand
TTAGGAGCAGAAATAGGTCAAGGAACTATAACATTACAACCACATGTAACAACAAAAATACTAGCATTTCCTGATAAAATAGAAGAAACAAAAGACTTAAGATCTTTTTTAGGCTTATTAAACTATGCCAGACCTTACTTAAAAGACATAGGAAAAATTAGTGGACCCTTATATAATAAAACTTCGACTACAGGACAAAAATATTTTAATCAACAAGATATTAAGCTTATCCAACAAATTAAAGCTATGGTAAAAACCATACCAACTTTAACACTTCCTTTAGATACAGACTACTTAGTCATAGAAACAGATGGAAGTGAACTTGGATGGGGAGGAGTCTTATTAAAGAAAAAGACAAAATACGATCCCAAAACAACAGAAGTACTATGTAGATACACGTCAGGACAATATAAAGAGAAAGGACACTTAACCTCTCTAGATTATGAAATTCTAGCAGTAATTTACTGTCTAGACGCTTTTAGACTTTTTATTTGCAGTAAACCAGAAATCACAGTAAGAACAGATTGTGAAGCCATTGTAAAATATAGCCAACAAACAAAAGGACTTAGAAAAGGTCTAAGTACAAAAAGATGGATTAAATTTTCTGATGCTATTATAAACAGAGGTTTAAAAATTCAATGGGAACATATTAAGGGAAGCAACAATTCCTTAGCAGATACATTATCAAGACTATTCCACTAATATATATAGTTCTTACACAGATGGACAGACAAAGAAAAATCAGATCTTTTGCTATGCCTACCATGCGATTTGGCTCACAATCTCTACAACAATACCATAGGTATGAAGAACAGTTTCATTTTGACAACAGAGAAAAATTTGACGCACAACAATTATGTATTCTCGACAATATTTGGAACATTCCCAGTACTCCTGGCAGTGCTGGTTATAAAATTGCTGTTATAAACGCCTTACAACACTATTTCCTACAAAAGACTGAACAAAGGAAGTTTACATGTTATGCGGTTTTTACCGGACCTCATGCCGGAGTCTATCAAACATGGGCTGAGGTTGCAACAGCAATACAGGACTTAGAAAATCCTTTATACAAAGGATATTTTACAATAGAAGATGCCCTCACTGCAGTAAGAGCTACTGCTGGGCCGAACTTCTTCATAAGCACCTCTTTAAAAACAACCAGCTCCACTCCTGAACCGAGCAAACCAGAGGCAAAAACATATTCTCAAGCCTTGCTTGATGAAACAGAAGAACAATTACTCTTGGAAAACAAAAAGTCCATGACAGTCTGGAATAAACCAGGCAAATACAATACATTGGCAGAATTACAACAAAAACAAAACAAAGCCCTGCCATCTACCTCTACAGATACAACGATTATGACTCCAGAAAGTTTGAGGCTACAACAAATGATGTTCGACAATTTTCATGGTCTTCCTATTGACATAAGAACTTACATTAATGACAAGGTGCAAAATACAACCTATCAACAATTTTCAGAATTATGTGAATTGTTAGAAATAATACACAAGGAGCCAAACACTGGAACAGGCATTTCGGTAACTTATGAAGCAGAGTTCAGTTTTAAACTGAAATGTCAAAAATCTGCTCCCCAGTGCCCAGAGACAGAATCACAAGGATGCCCCTGTATGCTGTCATACTCCATCAGGAAAGCCAACATTGACTTTGAGAAATTTCAACCTAGAAAATTTCGAGGAAGATTGGTGACTCCTTTTACTTTCATGGATTATGGTTTATTACGAAAACTATGGATCCATGATCTGAATTCTATTCAAGAATTTCCTTCCAAATTGAGACTAGTACTACAGTATATACTAGAACAGGAGACTTTTGCTATCCTTACATTGGATAGTACACCTCCAGAATGGCAGGTCTTAAAAATAGAACCTGCTAAACATCTGATCAAGATAGACATAAATGATGTCAATGGGCTTCATTGTGGCCAAGAAGATTACCAATCAGACCCAGACCTGAACTGGAAGGCTAGAACAACACTTCAAGAACAGCTGGTTGAATGGAGAGCTGCAGTTCTCGGAAATCAGTGGTATTGGGATCGCGAATATACTAATGATGATTATATTCTGGCTGGAGAATCATTTACCGAGAAGATTTATTGGCCAAAGGAAATGGGTACAGCATATTTTCCTTTTCCAATTAATACAAAACATGAAGCCATCTACACAAAATACAAGAATAAATATGATCATTGGGCCTCCAGAAAAATGGCCAGCTCAATGCTGGTCAATAATGCTTATCTGGCCCGAAGCCATATGGCTTCTACCAGGCTACCTCCATTACCAGGCCCTTCTTCTTCTGGCCCAGGATCCTTTACTCCTACAGAAGAACAGAACTTGGAGAACATGATGGATGATTGACAGGAATGACAGTAGCTAGACATCAAGACAAGCCATCAGCCACTCAAGATTGACAGAATGACAGCCACTTCGACAACAAGACAAACTCCTCTCTGTAAAGAAGACTTTTTCTCTCTACTTTAGTCTTATCATCCTACTTTATTAGCTGGATTGAGCCTCGGGGAGCCATCCACTAAATAAAGTAATGCATTATTGTACTACGGGTTACTGTAACTTGCATTATTGTACTACGGGTTACTGTAAAGGAATCAAAGATAAGGATGACGATGAGGCCCAGAATGAGCACTCGGTCCTTACTTCATTCCTATATAAACCCCTATGCATCTCATCAGTAAGGCATCCAATCCAACCCCCTCTGAGAGTTTCTCTAGTGTGTTTGAGAGTTTCTAAGTGTGTTCTTTTCTGCAAGCAGCTGAAGTGATTGTAAGTTTTTATTTTGTAAAATACTAAGTTGTGTTTAAATAAAAGTTTGTGTGATCCTTTTCAAATGCAAGGCTAATTTCCCAAGGTTAGAAAGTTTCTTGTTCTTCCTTCTTCAACCTCGTCCTCAGTCCTTATCTGTTCTCTGGAACAGTAACTGTAAGAACTGAACTAGTAAGACCTGTGCTGGCTTAGTAAGGCAAGGCCTAGAGCCATAAGACCTGAAAATTAGCCGGGGCATAGTTTCTTTTTGTTCTTTACAGGTGAGGCTCACTGGACTAAGACGAAGAAGAAAGTAAACAAGAAACTTTCTACCTGTTCTCTCTATCTGTTAGATCTAAACATCCTTTATTTACTGTTTACTATTTACTGTTTACTATTGTCACTATTCACCGTTAAAAATTCATCTACTACTTTATGCTTGTTGTTTTCTGTTTTCTACTTGTTAGATTTCTCCCCTACTGCATTTTACTATTTCTATACTTAAAAAAAAAAAAACCCCCCCCTCTGAGAGTTTCTCTAGTGTGTTTGAGAGTTTCTAAGTGTGTTCTTTTCTGCAAGCAGCTGAAGTAATTGTAAGTTTTTATTTTGTAAAATACTAAGTTGTGTTTAAATAAAAGTTTGTGTGATCCTTTTCAAATGCAAGGCTAATTTCCCAAGGTTATAAAGTTTCTTGTTCTTCCTTCTTCAACCTCGTCCTCAGTCCTTATCTGTTCTCTGGAACAGTAACTGTAAGAACTGAACTAGTAAGACCTGTGCTGGCTTAGTAAGGCAAGGCCTAGAGCCATAAGACCTGAAAATTAGCCGGGGCATAGTTTCTTTTTGTTCTTTACAGGTGAGGCTCACTGTTGTTGGGTTTTGCTTTTCTTGGGTCTTTTCTTCTTGGGGTTTGCTTTTCTTGGGTCTTTTCTTGGGTTTTTTTTTTTTTTTTTTTTTTTTTTTTTAAGTATAGAAATAGTAAAATACAGTAGGTAAGAAATCTAACAAGTAGAAGACAGAAAACAGAAAGCAACAAGCATAAAGTAGTAGATAAATTTTTAACAGTGAATAGTGACAACAGTAAATAGTAAACAGTAAATAGTAAACAGTAAATGTTAACTGGTAGATGTAGATCTAACAGATGATAAGTTTCTTGAGAAAACAGGTAGAAAGTTTCTTGTTTACTTCTTCTTCGTCTTAGTCCAGTGAGCCTCACCTGTAAAGAACAAAAAGAAACTATGCCCCGGCTAATTTTCAGGTCTTATGGCTCTAGGCCTTGCCTTACTAAGCCAGCACAGGTCTTACTAGTTCAGTTCTTACAGTTACTGTTCCAGAGAACAGATAAGGACTGAGGACGAAGTTGAAGAAGGAAGAACAAGAAACTTTCTAACCTTGGGAAATTAGCCTTGCATTTGAAAAGGATCACACAAACTTTTATTTAAAAACAACTTAGTATTTTACAAAATAAAAACTTACAATCACTTCAGCTGCTTGCAGAAAAAGAACACACTTAGAACTCTCACACACTAGAGAAACTCTCAGAGGGGGGGTTGGATTGGATGCCTTACTGATGAGATGCATAGGGGTTTATATAGGAATGAAGTAAGGACCGAGTGCTCATTCTGGGCCTCATCGTCATCCTTATCTTTGATTCCTTTACAGTAACCCGTAGTACAATAATGCAAGTTACAGTAACCCGTAGTACAATAATGCATTACTTTATTTAGTGGATGGCTCCCCGAGGCTCAATCCAGCTAATAAAGTAGGATGATAAGACTAAAGTAGAGAGAAAAAGTCTTCTTTACAGAGAGGAGTTTGTCTTGTTGTCGAAGTGGCTGTCATTCTGTCAATCTTGAGTGGCTGATGGCTTGTCTTGATGTCTAGCTGCTGTCATTCCTGTCAATCATCCATCATGTTCTCCAAGTTCTGTTCTTCTGTAGGAGTAAAGGATCCTGGGCCAGAAGAAGAAGGGCCTGGTAATGGAGGTAGCCTGGTAGAAGCCATATGGCTTCGGGCCAGATAAGCATTATTGACCAGCATTGAGCTGGCCATTTTTCTGGAGGCCCAATGATCATATTTATTCTTGTATTTTGTGTAGATGGCTTCATGTTTTGTATTAATTGGAAAAGGAAAATATGCTGTACCCATTTCCTTTGGCCAATAAATCTTCTCGGTAAATGATTCTCCAGCCAGAATATAATCATCATTAGTATATTCGCGATCCCAATACCACTGATTTCCGAGAACTGCAGCTCTCCATTCAACCAGCTGTTCTTGAAGTGTTGTTCTAGCCTTCCAGTTCAGGTCTGGGTCTGATTGGTAATCTTCTTGGCCACAATGAAGCCCATTGACATCATTTATGTCTATCTTGATCAGATGTTTAGCAGGTTCTATTTTTAAGACCTGCCATTCTGGAGGTGTACTATCCAATGTAAGGATAGCAAAAGTCTCCTGTTCTAGTATATACTGTAGTACTAGTCTCAATTTGGAAGGAAATTCTTGAATAGAATTCAGATCATGGATCCATAGTTTTCGTAATAAACCATAATCCATGAAAGTAAAAGGAGTCACCAATCTTCCTCGAAATTTTCTAGGTTGAAATTTCTCAAAGTCAATGTTGGCTTTCCTGATGGAGTATGACAGCATACAGGGGCATCCTTGTGATTCTGTCTCTGGGCACTGGGGAGCAGATTTTTGACATTTCAGTTTAAAACTGAACTCTGCTTCATAAGTTACCGAAATGCCTGTTCCAGTGTTTGGCTCCTTGTGTATTATTTCTAACAATTCACATAATTCTGAAAATTGTTGATAGGTTGTATTTTGCACCTTGTCATTAATGTAAGTTCTTATGTCAATAGGAAGACCATGAAAATTGTCGAACATCATTTGTTGTAGCCTCAAACTTTCTGGAGTCATAATCGTTGTATCTGTAGAGGTAGATGGCAGGGCTTTGTTTTGTTTTTGTTGTAATTCTGCCAATGTATTGTATTTGCCTGGTTTATTCCAGACTGTCATGGACTTTTTGTTTTCCAAGAGTAATTGTTCTTCTGTTTCATCAAGCAAGGCTTGAGAATATGTTTTTGCCTCTGGTTTGCTCGGTTCAGGAGTGGAGCTGGTTGTTTTTAAAGAGGTGCTTATGAAGAAGTTCGGCCCAGCAGTAGCTCTTACTGCAGTGAGGGCATCTTCTATTGTAAAATATCCTTTGTATAAAGGATTTTCTAAGTCCTGTATTGCTGTTGCAACCTCAGCCCATGTTTGATAGACTCCGGCATGAGGTCCGGTAAAAACCGCATAACATGTAAACTTCCTTTGTTCAGTCTTTTGTAGGAAATAGTGTTGTAAGGCGTTTATAACAGCAATTTTATAACCAGCACTGCCAGGAGTACTGGGAATGTTCCAAATATTGTCGAGAATACATAATTGTTGTGCGTCAAATTTTTCTCTGTTGTCAAAATGAAACTGTTCTTCATACCTATGGTATTGTTGTAGAGATTGTGAGCCAAATCGCATGGTAGGCATAGCAAAAGATCTGATTTTTCTTTGTCTGTCCATCTGTGTAAGAACTATATATATTAGTGGAATAGTCTTGATAATGTATCTGCTAAGGAATTGTTGCTTCCCTTAATATGTTCCCATTGAATTTTTAAACCTCTGTTTATAATAGCATCAGAAAATTTAATCCATCTTTTTGTACTTAGACCTTTTCTAAGTCCTTTTGTTTGTTGGCTATATTTTACAATGGCTTCACAATCTGTTCTTACTGTGATTTCTGGTTTACTGCAAATAAAAAGTCTAAAAGCGTCTAGACAGTAAATTACTGCTAGAATTTCATAATCTAGAGAGGTTAAGTGTCCTTTCTCTTTATATTGTCCTGACGTGTATCTACATAGTACTTCTGTTGTTTTGGGATCGTATTTTGTCTTTTTCTTTAATAAGACTCCTCCCCATCCAAGTTCACTTCCATCTGTTTCTATTACCAAATAGTCTGTATCTAAAGGAAGTGTTAAAGTAGGTATGGTTTTTACCATAGTTTTAATTTGTTGGATAAGGTTAATATCTTGTTGATTAAAATATTTTTGTCCTGTAGTGGAGGTTTTATTATATAAGGGTCCACTAATTTTTCCTATGTCTTTTAAGTAAGGTCTGGCATAATTTAATAAGCCTAAAAAAGATCTTAAGTCTTTTGTTTCTTCTATTTTATCAGGAAATGCTAGTATTTTTGTTGTTACATGTGGTTGTAATGTTATAGTTCCTTGACCTATTTCTGCTCCTAAGAATTCTATATGTTGAGTAGAACATATATTATAAACAATGATACCAACTTCAAGAGGGATGAAGAGTTATTGGAGCAAAAGTAACAAACATTATTTTGGACTCCATACACGGTACACTGTATTGATTTGATGATGACCGATATCAATAAACTTGACACAGTAAAGAAAGTAGTGAAAAAAAATCAATCATTAACAAAATTTCTTTATAATCATCATTGAGTTCACAGATTGATGGTGAAATTTATTAATAGAGAGATTCTACGACCAAAAGCAACTAGGTTTGCAACTCACTTTCTCCTATTAAAATCATTGTTTTAGAAAAAAGTTGAATTCAAGGCCATGTTTATTTATGATGATGAAGATTGGAAAACCTCTCAATACTCTAATATTGTTGAAAGTAAAGAGATACAAAAAAATTATTTTTATTATATCTATTAGATTTTGAGACTATATTGCAAATATTCGTACAACGATAGAACCCTTATACGTTGTTCTACGTAAAGTCGATATGAATAAGAAATCACAAATGGACATAGTTTATTATCTAATTCATGAAGCAAAAGAGGAAATTAAGAGACGTCTACAACCACCAAGTATCAATATTATATTGATATAATCACTACAAGAGAACAACCAAATGAGACAATATATTCATTAGATAGGTGCGTATTTTTTAATGATAAATAATTTTTAATATTGTTATTAATAATTATATATATTTAATTATTTTAGGTTATTATCTTAATCCGGTATATCAATACAGTTATAATCTTGCTACAAATGAAGATTTATTAGTAGCCCTAAGAAATATAATATAGACTACAAAAAAATATGAATTATTTCGAGAGGCAAATGGTTCTTTTAGCGATTCTTTTGTAGTGTCATGCAGATATAAAATGGATACAGATAAATATAGAAAAAAATATTAGTAATTATTGTCGACAAATATAAATATTATTTTAATTTTATTTTTATTTATTTACAGCTGAGTGGTGGTCACAATATGGAGCATCAACCCCAAATTTAAAAAAGACTGCAATACAAATTCTCTCACAACCGTCTTCAAGTAGTTACGAAAGAAATTAATAAATTTTCTCCCTCATTCATACAAAAGTACGAAATCGTCTTTTTATCGTTGCTTGGAAAAGATGATCTACGTTCAATATAATATGTATCTTCAACTAAGAGTTATAACAAAAGAATAAGATCATGAAAAACAAGAGTCTAGTGATATAGACCCATTTAATATTGGTATTTGTCCAAAGGACGATCTAATGATGGATTGGTGGAGCATCGTTAAGGCTGAAAATCCCTTGATGAAACTGGAGATCCACCACGACCATCTCAATTTCTTACTCAGGAGATTGAAAAAATATAATCTAAAAGAGATGTTGGTGAGGAACATAATGATGAAGCTTTTGATCAAAAATTTTGATTTTATGGATCTCGATTGAGACGTTCTCAAACATCCCAACCCTAAACTCAACCAAAGTCCATAGATAAAGACAAAGGTAAAGCTCTTGCAATTTTTACTAAAGATAAAAGAACAGTCAAAACTCCAACTTTTAAGGAAATTGGGCAATTGAGAATTAGTGAAAATCCATTCGATGCAATTGATAAACAAGAACATGTTGATAGTGATGAACCATCATCACCTTCTGACAAGTCCGATGAGAAATTCAAAATGACGATAGTGATGTCGATAGCAATACAAGTACTCATGGAAGTGATGATAGTGGTGAAGCATCTGGTGGTTATAGAGCCTTGGACATGTGAGAAAAATTACACACATACAACCCAAGATGATGATCATGGAGCTAGAATTATTAAGACTCAATATTAACGTTGATCTAACGATGACAAACAAAAAGAAGCTTAATTATCAAAATATGCAAGAAAGTTTAGCTAAGATTGATTCTAATCGAA
This sequence comes from Curcuma longa, assembly GCF_044706935.1. Lineage (NCBI taxonomy): Eukaryota > Viridiplantae > Streptophyta > Magnoliopsida > Zingiberales > Zingiberaceae > Curcuma > Curcuma longa. The sequence continues at coordinate 2,772,467 of NC_133864.1, read as the reverse complement.
CTTCAGCATATTCTCGGTCTTCTTATTATAGTTCTAATGCATCATATAGTGATCCATCATATTAAAGCTCGGGGGCATATGTTTATCCTTATCCTGTACCTGTACCAATTTCGATTCCAATGATGTTAGTTCAAATCCAACTTCTAGTGGTGTTAGTTCAAATCAACTTCCAGTGGTCAATCGAGACATGCTAATGGACATGGAGAAATCACTATCAATATTATATATTATGGGATGATTATTTAATCTAGATGTTGAAAAACTATAGAGTTGATCTAATCAGAATGTTGCAAGAACCAATGCTTCCATCTAATTCACATCACTCATTTTGATATTAGTAAAGTAACATATTATGGTATATCAATTTTAATTTGAGTAATTCGTATATCAATTTTCTTTAAAGAAAAATATATTTACTTGTCTTTGCCTAACATTTATATTTAAAAATTAAAAAACTACGGAAACTGTATCGGCACAACACGATGCAATACAGAAACTATATCGTTCCGAACCGGAACTGAAACTCCAGCACTACTTGAAATTTTAAACTATGATGCTAACACCATTATTTTCAAGAATATTCTACATAACTTCCCTCGGGACTCTATCATAAACTTTTTTTAGATCGACGAATATCATATGTAAGTCCTTTTGTTCCTAATTTTGTTCTTGATATTTTTCAATTAGTTGCCTGAGAAGATGTATAATTTTTATTGTTGACCTTCCAGATATGAATACAAATTGATTTTCAATTACTGCGATTTTTTTCCTTAATCTTTTTTCTATTATTCTTTCCTAAAATTTCATAGTATGACTCATTAACTTAATACTGCTATGATTTGCATAATTTTGTACGTCTCCTTTATTTTTATATAAGGGATAGAGTCTTCACTGCATTTTTTTGTTTTCAATATCAAGTTGAATAACTGTATAAATCATTCAACACCTTACTTCCCTAGACACTTTCATCTTTATTGGAATATCATTTGGTTTAACTACTTTTCCATTTTATATCCCATTTAAAATCTATTCTACTTCTGATGTTTGAATTATATGATAAAAATTTAAAATTTTATACTCTTATAACCTACTTAAATTATTTAAAATAAGTTGGTCACCTAAACTTTCATTAAAAAGTTGATGAAAATACTTCTTCCATCACTCTTTTATTTCATCATCATTTATTAATATCCTATTGCATTTATCTTTAATGCATCTTATTTGGATAAAATTACTTGTCTTCCTCTCTCTCACTTTAGCTATTCTATAAATGTCTCTTTTCCTTTTTGTATCTAGCTGTCGATATAAGCATTTAAAAATTTCATTCTTGACTTCACTTGCCACTTTCTTAACTACTACATACTTTAAGTTTATTCATCCTTACAAGTGTATAATAATTTATAAATTATTCATTTTCCCTTCACTTTTATATTTTCTTGTTCCACTACTAAAATTCTTTACTTAGTAATTATTCTATAAATGTCTCTTTTCCTTTTTGTATCTAGTTGTCGATATAAGCATTCAAAAATTTCATTCTTGACTTCACTTGCCACTTTCTTAACTACTACATACTTTAAGTTTATTCATCCTTACAAGTGTATAATAATTTATAAATTATTCATTTTCCCTTCACTTTTATATTTTCTTGTTCCACTACTAAAATTCTTTACTTAGTAATGCACGACCTTTCACTCACCGAGTACGCTCTTGGCTATCATTTTCAACTTTAATGTCATTTTATCTCATATCATATTTAAGTCGTCATGTATTTCTCCTATAATTGTACTCCTACCTTCTCCTTAAATATGCTTTGTTTCCCATCCTTTAACTTTTATCACTTGATTTTAGGAGTCATGCACATTTTTCTTTTATTAATATTATGTTTGAGGTGCATATCTAACATTACTAACATATATTAGGTAAAGTTTTGTCAAAAGATGACTTACAATCTTTACAAACGTTTTTATCCTTCCTAACTATAAAAAAATCAATTTGCAACTTATTATTCCCACTTTTCAACATAATCAAGTATTCTTCTCTTTTCTTGAAAAACGTATTAGCGATTATAAGTTCATATGTTATTGCAAAATCCAATATAATTTTTCCTCCATTTCTTATTCTGAAACTATAACCCCACATGCACCCTATCATATTCCTCATTTCTTGCTCCTATATGTTCATTTAGATTTCCTCATATTAAAATTATTTAGTTTGACAGATTTTTTTGTACTACCTCATCTAGGTCTTCGCAAAATCTATATTTAATAGATTCATCTAATTCTAATTGAAGTGAATATATGTTAATTACATTAATAGTTTCTTTTGTCACTACTATCTTAAGAGTTATAATCTTATCCCCTTTTTAACTACTACTACTTCATCTTTTAACAAACTATTTATAACAATACCTATAGTATTTTTTGTTTTACTCCGTGTATATCATAACATAAAATCTGAGTTCTTTAACATTTTTGCCTTCTCTCTTACCCATTTTATCTCTTGTAAAATACAAAATATTAATTTTTCTCCTAATTATCATATCTATTACATTCATTGTTTTACTAGTGAATGTTTCTATAGTCCATGTTCCAACTCTAGGACAATAGATATTCTTATAATGTTTCCAACCTATTGTGTGAGAATTCTTATATATTTAACACTACACCTAAGTTCTCATGAAGATAAAGCATTCATTTCCAAGACATTATAATCGGACCCTACAACGCATTCCTTTCAGGGAACAACCTAACATTAGCACAATAGTTTGATGGATCTATTTATAGAACATTCACATGTGTTTGACGCTGGCTGACAATCTAATGCAAGCCTCAATCTTTTTCATCCAGACTTGAGACCGACATCAGCCACAACTTATATTGCCATTATACGACAACAACACCAAGTGTGATCACAATCTAACTCGAAGAGATCCAAATTCACTCATAATCTCTAATCTACCTCTTGTTGTGCAAAATTCACCATTTTATGAGATGAAACTACTACTTTAATTTGAATCACTATTTATGATTCAAAAACCAAGTTGAATGGCAATGCCCCAATCATGGACCTTAAGGTAGTCCAATAAGACCAAAATACTCTCAAAATTTCTTATGCTCAGATGGTGCAAAAGTCAGCCACCCTCTTTCTTAGTCTAAGTAGTAGGATCCACTCTGATCATTGCAAAGGCTAACCTTTGTTGTTGTGATGTGATTACCATATGTCTTCGTGAACTTTGCCCCGCACTAAAAGACTCTCTTCTGAATGAAACCACATAAGCTAAGACAGGAAATGGCTTTTATATATAATTCCATTAATCAATGCATATAGATGGGATCTATATAATTTTGCAATAAGTTTGGCCTTTTTCCTTTAGCCAACTTCCTGTGCTACAAACAACCACAAATCTCTTACATCCAGTATCTACACTTCCTACACTTTAGATACTTTCAACTTAGTACTCTGAACTAGAGCATCCTCTATAAATACTTTCTCTAATGTTATTGTATCAATTTTTAAGCATGCATCAACCTTTGTGTTATTGGTCTTTAGAATGTGCTAGATATTAAAACACTAGAAATGTCCTCTCTAGGACATCGTGGTCACTATTAACTCCCCTGGTGCCTGATTAAAACACTAGAAATGTCCTCTCTAGAATGTGCAAGTCATTGAATAATTGCATTATATTGGTGAATATTTGTCGATTCAGTGATTAGCTCATTATCAAAGTCTATGTCTCATTGTTAGTGATTGTGAACTAAAGCTTTAAATGATTTCTTTACCGAATTCCCTTTGAAGCTGAGTATATTTGTAAAAAACTGAAGATGTAAACGTATATAAGTATATCCTTGTACCTTAACTTGTGCATAACTATAACATTTACTCTAATAAACTAGTGCTAAATAGTGAATATCATAGGAAAGTAATAAGTCAAATGCAGCATAACTCAATTGTTCATCATGCAATAATCTTGTTACAGCAATTCTACACATACTTCCAATAAAACAAAATCTGTGCTCAAAATCAATACAATTTCAGCTTGGCCATAAGGACTAATACACATTTCCTATGGAGAAAAAACCAATTGTAATACCTAAGAAACTACAAGAATATGTGCAACCTAATAATTAGTAGAATAAAGATGAAGGTCATACCAACTCATTAGTGAGATTTTTATTCAAAGAACTAATAACTGAAGACCAATTAGTATCCAGGAAGAACTTACTGAACATGAGGAATTAACCCACTTTGAAATGCAAGAGCATTGAAAAGAATGGTCACAAGTTGTTGCAATAATGCCACTGATGTCTTTGTCCAATCTTTCTAGACAAAATATGCAAAATCAAATCAAAACTAGCAAAACATAAGTTAGTAGGCGACTTCAACTTCAGGATACATAATCTACTATAATAATCATTAAAATTGGCTAATCAATATATCTATCACTTTAGGAGTACAAAAAGACTTGTGCAGAACTCTAATTTGTGACAAAAACATCAACAAACTACAAGCTTTCTGAGAAAAAAGATAGGCATTTAGTGTTTTTCGTGGACAATTTAATGCAGATGAGAAAGAAGTATTTTGAGGACATCTAGGGTGGAAAGGACATGTGAGCATTTAAAACTTGAGGCCACACAAATTCAATTAGGTGCATAAATGACAGTGAATCACACTTTAAAAAAACTCAAAGGCACAAGAAATAATTTTGTCCCTCAAGCACATGAACTTTGGGATTACAAACAACTACTCTAATTTTCATCACCAACCTGCAAATGAATCTGAAACTAATTTAGTTAAGGCGAGGAGGAAGAGAATGACAATCCTTTTAATTACCTCTCATTTTCATCTTGCATTATTTGATCTCTATACGTGACCAATGAGTGCCAAGTATACTATATATAAAGGGTTTCTTTTGTTGATGTTTTGGAGGAAAGTTTGATTTGACAAAAGAATTAGTTAAGGGATTTTGGTTGCTGAGTGTTGGTAGGTAATCACTTTTTCCCCTCTTTGGAAATATTTCCTGTGCAAGGTCAACAGTCCCATAATGGTATAAAATGACAATTGAAGTGTTCTCTTGAGTTTATGAAACATCACATATATGAAAAAAAGAAACACTAATCCGTGAGACAGCATATGACACACTTATCAATTGGATCCAGATTATGAGTTCTTATATTTTTTAACCTTAAGCACATAGAGAAAAAAATGGACTTGAACCTCTTATATTTTCTTGTCATACTATTTTATAGACAATAGGGGAACCTGCTCTCACTATCAATCACTTTGGATCAAGGCTACCACAACCTGCACAAATGCAACTGTCATTATTAAGCATCAACTCCTTCAACTTCCTCATATTACCTATATATATATAATAAATGTAATTTAAACCCTCAAATATTCTATAGCTGGATTTAGATATTAGATATTTTATCTCTGAGGATATTTCTCAAAGTGTGTTGCTCTTCATAGTATTTTAGGAAGGGTGAAAGAAAAGGAAATAAAAAAAAAAGAAAACTACATAGTGTGGTCAAGGATTATAATAATAGAAAATTTAATTTAGTTATGTAATTCACACCCTTTTTTGTTTTACCGTTCCAACAATTTGAACATTGATTCACTTCATGGATCATATAATTTTTCCTTGTCCTAGACACTAGTAATTGTCCTTTTTGTTGGAAGAAATTGTCGTCATCACCTCCCTCCAAGTATCATGACTTGGATAACATCCTCATGCCCTTGAACTAGCCTATCATTACTAATTTTGATATTGATAATTTTCAAACTTCTTCTGTTGACTACTCTATGAAAGTGAGAGGTGTTCCCGTGCCCTCAGCTGGTATCCTTACCTCGTGGATCCATACATTTGAACTAAGTAGATGATAATATTTGTTTTCCTTGATGTCACAGCAGTTAGTTTTTTAGTATATATAAAAAACAAAGTACAGCATATGTTGCAATTTATCCATCTAATATAATAGGGAGATTTAAGCAACAAATATTATTTAAAAAATTGGAAATTCAATAGTCTCTACGTATATCCATTCAAGGAGACATGTCTAATTAGGGTGGTCTGGTAAGGGGCAGGTGATTGAAAAAATATTGATATTAAAATTTTTCTTAAAAAATCACTAGTGCTAATTTTCCTTTTAAAAAAATACTTATGTGTATGTTTATGTTTGTGTTTGTTTGGGTTTGTGTATGTTGTGTATTTGTTTGGGTAAAGAAAGTTGATCAATAGTGAACTAGAAGCAACAAGCAATTGACTGGAGGCAGCAAGTAATCAACTGAATTGGCCTTGGGCAAATAGAATACAGGTTGTAGAATAAAGGCTAAAAGAAGACTAACTAGTTTGGCTTGATGGCCTACAAATATGGGATAAAGGAGCAACAAAAAGTTGAAGGTGCTCATACTCTCTCTCTCTCTTTTGTATTTCAGTAATCTTGTGATTTGTTTTTGTTCTATTGTGTAATTCTATTTTGCTAAGTGTTAATCTTGAAAAAGAAGATTATAAGAGGTTTTGCCACCTCCAGAAGATGTCCAAAGAGAAAAGATAGTGAATTTCAAAAAGTAACTCATTGAAGTGTTATAGGTCATGGACTAGGAGCCGAAGTTCCAAACCACGTAAAATTTTTTGTCTTAGCATTTATCTTGTTTGTATTTTGTTTTCTATTTGTTTTTTTGTTGCGTACTAATAATAATTGTAGATGAAAGAGCAATCAAAAGCGATAGGATATTCATCCCCCTCTAGCCTTCCCTATCAATTCAACATAGAAAGTGGAATTAAAACATGACAAAAAATGATAGGACCAAAGACAAATTCATAAGATCTTAGTCCAATTTTCAATTTTGTTCCTATTTGTGATGTGGATCGTCTAGGTTAATTATGACCAAAGAATTTCAAGAATAAAACTATTTAGCATTAAAGATCTAATCACTTAGATTGAAGATATGAGGGAGAGGAGGCAAAATTTCACAATCGTACATGTGGAGGTCCATCATTTATGTACATTTTTTTGACACTTTCCCTCCTTTTTATATTTTCCATCTAAGGAATCCAACCTTATGGTTGTCGGGATTGAAATACTACCTAAACAAAGATGAGACAATATAGGACCAAATTCCGGTTCATGCAATCCTATCCTAATTTCATTATTGGTTGGGATTTCGATCATACAAGCTAATTTTGGATTGTATGATTGTAAACATTCTAATTTCTAAGATTCATATTACAGTTATGACAATCATAATGATACTAACCACTTCTTTCCACCTCTTTTCTGCCCTCTGTCCTCCCACTTATCCTTCTCCCTTTCGTCCCCTCTTCCTCTACATTCTCCTACAGTTCATACAAACTTTCCCTGCATTGCTTCTCTAATCTTCCCATAATTCATTCCTCTCCTCATCCTTGTTTCCTACCTTAGTTGACAACTTTCACATTTCAAGTAATGTTTATGATTTGGTTGGGGCCCTTTAACTTCATATGTTTTTCCTTTAATTTTACTAATTGTATCTCAAGAATTTGCAGCATTAAGATTTTATATGAAAATTATATTGACAAATAAAATCAGTTACTTGTTCTTTCATAATAATTTCCAAAATAAAAAGTTTGTACATAATTGATTTTCGGAGTCTCAAATTCTCATCCAGTAATTGTCCATGAGGTTAAGGAACCAACAAAGTCTAACTTAAACTAAAGTTTAACAAAAACAAAATTTGAATATTTTAACTTACTGTGGAGAAGAATTTCCATTTTTATTTTTTTATTTTTTTCAAAAGAAAGGCGCCCATGAACTAGAAGAATACGAATAGTGTGGTATATAAAGTGAATAAACCAAAGTATTCTAAAACCATAATATCACCTATACAAACAGGGCATGTAGGCAACTCTGTTGATCCGATTGGTGGAGTTCCTGCAATCTTCGTGTGATCAGTGAACTCCACGGAATTTATAAACAGAAGGTGACAAACCTCTCCCTACAATGCCAACAAGAATCAGGTGTTTAGGGTACCAAAAGCAGTGGCACTTAGATGAAGTAACTAAGTTTAAGATACAACTTTACCTCTGCAGAAAAACGCCATCCATTAGCGTCAAGATAAAATTGATCTGTGCTATTTTGATCATCAAATTTCACGAGCACACTGTACCTATCTTCAAATGCATCGTTCCTGCAAAGCCACTGTATCAAAATCCAAAAATTTCGATGACGAGAAGCAAAGAAGTTCGAATCCTCCCAACTCTTCTTCATTCGCTTCAACTTCGATTAAGTACCTAATGACTTGGATAATGGAGGACCGGTCAATGGAGCCGCAGAATTGAAAGAGATCCTCCAGGGAGACGTGACATGGCACGGCAAGAATCAAGATAAGTGTGCCGCGTACGGGCTACGAGAGAAATGGAATAATAGAAGTAAGCAGGCTGAAAGAGAGGGGGGAGAGAGAGAGAAATGTACCGGGAGGGTGGAGTCGGAAGAAACTTGGGGGGTGGTCGAGGAGGAGGAAGAAGAAGTTGAAAGCGGTGGCGAGAGGGTGCGGTAGAGATGAACGATGCCGCGGAGGAGCTGGACCTTAGGGTTTGGCTTAGTGCTCCGACTGGTACCGGCGGCTTCTTGGGGATCGCCGACGCAGTCATCGATGAGATCGGACGAAGATCGGAAAGGCGCAGAGCCGGGGTCGTCGAGAGAGTGGATTCGGACGCTGAACATTGCTTTGCGCTGGTGAATGCCAATGGTGAACAAAATCGATGACGTTATTGTTCGTCATCCTTTTATAATAGCCCTAAAATTCTCAATATATATATATATATAGGAATTTGATATCCTGCGCAACAGCCCGGTGCGCGATCGTGCGCGCAGCGATCTCAGCCATCCGATTGCACAGTGTTTCTCCTCGGACGTTCGTCGCTTTCCGGCGTCCGTTCATCGCCGTCCGACCACCGATTGCCGCCGGACCGGACCCATTGGAACCGCAACTCACCGGCGGTCCGGCGGGTGCCGGAGTCCGGCCCCGATTCGACCGGAATCCGGCCGAATTCCGGCCGAAATCAGCCAACAGACACTGTTGGCCGATTTCGGCCGGAATTCGGCCGGATTCCGGCCGAATCGGGGCCGGACTCCGGCCGCGGTCGACGCGCCGGCGCCGGGCGCGTCGACCGCGGCCGGAGTCCGGCCCCGATTTGGCCGGAATCCGGCCGGATTCCGGCGAAATCGGCGTTCATTGCGTCTGCTGTGTTTCGGCCGGAATTCCGGCCGGATTCCGGCCCAATCCGGTCGGAATCCGGTGCCGATGTGTGCGCCGTCGAGTTGCGCTTCCAACGAGCCCGGAATGGTGGCCGGCGGTGACCGGACGGCGAAGAACGGCGGCGATGAACGGCGGGAGGTCGGGCGGTCGCGTACGGGAGTCGTGTTTTTTCGTCGCGCGGGATATCAGTTAAATTATTTAAGATTTTTATTTTAGGATTTAAGGGTTGGGTTATAGATTAAGCACAAAAAATTTTCAAAATGAAAAAAAAAAATTAGTTCATGAAATGTGCCGAATAAAAAATACAAGATAACAACCCGGCACATCCCATGAACAACTAAATTTTTTTTTCATTTTAAAATTTTTTTATGCTTAATACTATAACTCAACCCTTAAACCCTAAAGAAAAAATCTCAAATGACTTAACTGTAAGTAAATATATATATATAATAAAAATAAAATAAAATTACATTGTTACTGTTTCAGGCCCTTAGAATACTTCCGGAAGCTTCGAATCTTCTATCATGGATAAGTCACACATTATAAGATGCACAGAGTGTATGTTGTATTTGTATATCTTGTGACTACAAGAAAATTGTCATATACCCACGGTAAAAAATCATATGTAAAAGCATGAAAACCATGGGTATAGACCTCAAAAACCTATACCCACGGACGTCTGTGTCCGTCATTTTTAATATACCTTTACCTACGATTTTTTTACCGTGGGTGTAACATATAATGACGGTAACCATTACCGTCAGAAAATACCTCGAATTATACCTACGAATTTCATTACGTCACTATAAGTTTTAGTGACAGAACTAAAAATCATCACAAATAATGGCTAGATAATTACTCACAGCCTTTTTTTCGTGGGTATAATTAACCGCCACATGACATTTTTTCCGTGGATATAGCTTATAGTCACATGATATTTTTTCCCGTGGGTATAGCTTATAACCACAATTTTATTATAAAAAATTAAAAATTAAAATTTAATTTATATATTTAAATTTATATAAGAATAACAATCATCTTAAAAAAGATTCTAATTATATTAAAAATAAATCATATCCAAAAGTTATATGTATCAATATTACAAACAAACGGAATCATCAAATCTAAAAAAGTACATAACATATTATGCTCTCATAAAGTACATATATATGGTGCATACAAAATACAATTCCAAAACATGATAGACATGAATCACCAACAATCAACAAAATGAGCACCTTCGCTTTTAGTTATCACCTGTAAATTAAATTATAATGAAGCATTAATATAAGTAAGTATTTAACAAAATTAACATCAATCTTAATGAAAGTTAATCAAATTAAATACCTACTATATTCATGATCTTCATGAACTTTGAGATCCTGAATTGTTTTGATCATTTGGCTTACTTGAAGCATTTGAAACCTATAAAAAAGTATGTAAATTTTGAACAAAGATAACAATATAAGGAATTCATCGTGATTAGTGTTAAAACTAATTAAACTAATGGACAAAACTAATGCAGTGTTAACAAGTTATTTTTATATTGCATGTAGTACAAGTTTTTCCAAACAAAATATAAAAGGAATTTATCTGATATTAGCATACCTGTTCAATTACAAGTTGTAAGATGTTTTGTACATGTCTTCTTCTGACAAATGGTTTTGCATTAATTTCAGCACATTTGTTAGCAATCCCTTAATCTGTATAACTTCTGACAAATGGTTTTGCATTAATGCTCCCTTAAGATGTTTTGCACAGCTTCTTCTGACAAATGTCAATATCTACTATAAATATATTTTTTTTAATTTTCAATTTTTTTAGTCTAAATATTAAACCTTAAATCTTAAATTAAAAAAAATATATTTATACTAAATATTCATGAAGTGTGCAACATAAAATGTACAACATATTGTTTATATATATATATAATTCAGATATTATATATATATATATATATATATATATATATATATTTATATAATATTCATTCGAAAATCGAATTCTAATCCTTTTATTATTTTATTAAATATTTTATCACTGTACCATTAGGGCTCGAAGGAAGGTATTTCTCTTTTTTATATTTTTGAAAATGATATTTTTATGTTAGGGTTATTATATAATTTTTATAAAATTCTCATTCAAAACAAAAACAATTCAAACATCAGTTATTTGTATGTGTGACTTTGTTCTTGTCAAGTAGATGAGTGTGCAGTAGAATTATAAAATATACAACACAATATGTTTCCATGGAGATGTTGGATATTGGGGTCTTAATGGACCAATATGATTTTATGAAAAAAATCAGAGTGCCATCAACTGATGAAAGTCGTAATTGATTTCAAAATTGAAATCTACATTTCACGTAGATAAACCTAGACTATTAATTTGCTCAAAACCGATTAAGAGTAAATGAGAAATTAATTATTTAAAATCAGCTTAGAATAACATTAATTATTAATTAATGTTATATAAGGAAGTGCATTGGAAATAGTCCCACATCGAAGAATTTCGATGAGCTTCCCTTCCTTATTAATGTTGCTATGTTAATAGAGTTAACACAAAAAGTCCATGTGCTCTCTTCTCACGGGCGAGCAGGTACTCGCACCTGTGAGCCCGCCACCCGCCACGCGTCATGCGTCACGCATGCAATGGGTGCAATGGGCGCTTTGTCGGTGCACTTTGCAATTCATTTTTTCTTTAGATTAGTTAATATATCTTGAAAAGTAAAAATTGGTAGAATAAACCTATTTTTATTTTCTTTTAATTTAAAATTAATATCCTCTTCCTCCCCATATAGGAAAGGAATAAATAAATCAATCAAATTACGAAAAGCTTCATAAAGTGCTTCCTTAGGAGTTAAACTTCCATTTGCCCATATTTCTAGAAAGAGTATCTCTTCCTTTTCCTTCCCATTCCCATAAGAATGAATACTATGATTTGCATTTCAAATAGGCATAGATACAACATCTATAGGATAACTTTCATCTTGAGAGTTAATTAGCACTCGGGTGATGTGTCAGGCTCGCATATAACGTTGCGGTGCCTATGTGGCATCCACGTGGGCAAGGAGAGATGACTAGATTGCTGACTGGGCGAACGGATGGCAACCATTGATCAAAGAGGTGTAATGGATTGCATTGATGTGATTTGGAGTGTTGGATCGCGAAGAGTCACGATCTGACCACTGATGATGGTGCTTGATCTGAAGCATCATATCGAATAAATCTTTAGATCCAGATCTGACGACTGATGACAAAAGGGAGATCTGAGGGTCACAACCCTCCAGATCTGATAGATGGGATTAAGAGGGCAATCTGGATGAAGGGTTACAACCCTCCAGATCGAACGACACAGATCGATCCTGCCCAAAAGACATAGTCACTCACCAAAGGGTATTCTACCTTTTCCTTTTGTATAAATAGATCCCTCCATATGCTGGAAATTTGATCGAATTCATCGATTCTTCTCATTCTTTGAGCATTCATCTCATCTTGTGCATTCGGAGTCCAAAAAGCCTACGAGAAGGTTCACTAGTCTCAAAATTTAAAGTGTTACTATTCCGAGACGTCGTCGTTGTATCTTGGGAATGAATTGCTGCTATTCGTAAGCACCTGTAGTGGAGCAATATCGTTTACGGAGATAGTGTTGAACACTAGTCCCAATGATCCATATCAGTTTGCATCCTCCTTGACAAGCTACCGGAGCCAACAGGAGATGTAACGTAGTTTGAAGATCTCTGCCCTAATTTTACATATGACACATCTAGTATCTTACTCCCACTAAGTTTTACTGAAACCACTCATTTGCAAAAGGTATTGGAGCGAACCTCTCATAATCCCAAATTTGGGCTCCTCTCATATACAATGAAATGAATAGCTTAAATAAAGAGGGAATACCAAGAGCTTGAGTTATTCAAGATAGACCTAAGATTAGAAAAGTAGAAGTCCCGGAGACTAGACCTCTTGGTAAGTGCAAGCTCTGATAAGTCATGATTGATTGACACTATACGGATGATGAACTCTCAAAGACAAGGTCTCTTGGCACAAGAAGTTCTCATTAGTCAAGATTGAGTGATATTAAGTAAATGAGGAAGTCTCCAATGATAAGTTCTCTTAGCACAAGAAGTCTTAAAGGCAAGACCTTTTGACAAGATGAAGAAGTTCTAGAGGTGTGACCTCCTAATAGAGAAGTCTAAATGAGGCGACAGTCTATGTATGATTTGTACTTTACTTATTGAGTAGACTTGACTTAGACAAAGACTCGGTCTTAGAGTTAGATGGAGTAGTTGATGATCCAGTCAACTGATGATTGAGTCTACTAGGCAATCGATTAAGGTTGAATTACCAATAAACAAAATATTTTTATTCATGAGTTAGGCGGCTAGATAGTCGACTAAAGAAATATTAGTCAACTAATGGATAGCAGGAATCTTGGTGGAGAGCCATTAATCTTATAAGATTGGTTGCGAACGTTAGACTTGTTAGACCGAAAAGGCGATAAAGGGAGGTGAATATCGCGCTTAAAAATTATTCTTTTCTTTTTATAAAAACAAATACACAGCAAAAATATTAAAAATGAATAGACTTGATCGGTTACTTGGTTCACAGTTCATCAACTACAACTCCAAGGCCTACAATCTCGTAAATCATTTTGGATATGTAATTCACTAATGCTCTCATCTTCACAAATTTTTAGAGAAGGAGAAAGACTCATACAGAAGATGAAGAGAATAGTAATACACTAATATCTCTTAATTTAACTACAAGTAAATAAAAGACTTACTGATGACAACTTAATAGAATTAAGATTTGCATAATGTGCTTTAAATAGAGAGACGAGAGCGTTGGATTATAGAGAATTATGTTGTTGAGTCTCAAATCCCAAGACTCTTTTATAGTCTTTTTCTGGTCAACTGATCCTCCTGATCAAGCGATTGAACCCAATCATATCTCGCCATGTTTGTGCTTGATTTCAAGATTTTTTGATCGATTGAATGCCCTATCAGTCAACTGATTCATATTTTTCCTTGCTTGCTCTAATCTAATCAGATCGATCCCACGTAATCCGCTTGATTAGTCAATTGATCCTCCTGATCAATTGGCTGAACTCCAAGGATTCCTCTATTGTATGATTCGATCACATCTAATCTTCAGTTTCCATACATTTTTGGTCAACTTATCATCTTGATCAATTGATTAAACCCTCGTTTCCTTCTAAGCTTAGATTGAAATCGATTTATGCTTATCCACTTTGATCGGTCGACTGAACTCCCAGAGAACTTTATTTTTCTATAACAAAGTTAGTACAATAGACATGATAATAATCTTGCAAAAATGAGTTGGAAACATGTATGGATTAATTTGACAGATAAGACTGTCTGAGCTCAACTTAGAAACCTCTGTTGGTTTCTTTAGTCGCATGAATACCTAAGGTTTGCCCAAATGGGACACATCCTCATTGTCTTTCATTTGAAAGACCTCTTAAGGACTTATCTTAACTTACCCGTCAAACATCCGGTCCAATTGTCATGTTTGGACTTCTTTTTTTGCTTAGTGTCCGATCAACCTAATCTACTAATATTTTCCTACAACACCAAATTAACACAATAGAATAGAAGTGGTAATGTAAGATACGAAGAATTATTTTATTATTATTATTATTTTTTTAGTGGATCAATTTTATACCAAATTGAATCAACTTAGTTTGATTCATGAGGGAAGAGGTTTTGACAACATAAAATGGATGAGAAGATTCTTCTTCGCAAGATAAATTAAACAAAACTGATTTGGATCAAATCAGAAGTTGTTTGGTTAGTGAACCAAGCGAATCAAGATTGAACCTAGTTCGCTACATTAACCGATTCAATGATTACAGTAAACCCTAGATTTTTAAGTCGGTTTAGCCCAAATCCAAATCCCAGTTTGAGAATTAGTGTTACTCCTCATTAAAACTAAATAGCTATTTCGCCCGCCTACCCCGCGCGACCCGCGATTCCTCCGTCGTCCCTGCTTCTCCGCGCGACCCGCGACGCCGACGCCCGCGTCCGACGCCGAGATCCTTGCAGAGGAGGGTACGATATAAGATCGTGGCAAGGGCGAGGCTGAAACCCTAGCCACCGAGCCCTTCTCCTTCCCTTTCTTCGTCATCGCTCGCGTACCCTGAAGTAGAGCCACCTGCCACAGTATCGCTGCCATCCCCTGTCGACCAGCACCATCCTCTACGCTTCACTGCCGCCGCGTAGAGAAGACGTCCAACGCCGTAGAGCCACCCGCCACACTATCACTTTGTCAATTATTGGACTTTTCTACCTCTTGTGGAGATTTTGTTTTTTCTTCACTTTCCACTACTTTCTCTTGTTAAATTTGAGAGGTGTCATAAGACAATCACCTTATGGTTATACTATTTATTGGATAAATAGTAATTCACTATTTGAGTGCATATTGCATATGTGTTTGATTGGATCTTAGACTCAAATACTGAATGTCTACAATACGATTCATAACATAAGAGAATTTATGATTGGATCACAACTAGTGAACATCTCTACATGTGTAATTATGAATGTATTGAAATTATCCCTAGTCGAGGAATTGATGAGCATGGACGTCATCGATTTTATCAAGATTAGCATGTTTAGACTCCTTGGTTAATTAAGCAGCTGATCTCACTGGTGGAGACATTGGATGTTGAAAGTTAAATGTGGATGCTAGTTAAAGGTAACTAGTTCATTGGAGTGACATGTCTTGAGACTTCATATGATTCTATACATATGTCAATGAAGATCTCAGTGTAGCTTAAGTGCGAGTTTTCTTTGACTTGCGGTATTCAAGTCACCTTGGTCATGGAGGCTTATACTTTGACATCTTAAGCAAGTATCTCCAAGGAGGTGTGGATCGGGGATGATTGGGTATAAGTCAAAGTGCCTGAAGGTATTTGAATAGTCTATAGAGGATTCACCGCTCCTTGGAAAAGGAGACGTATACTCTGCGGCTGCTTGTTAGGATTATTACTAAAAGTCTTTGGTCAAAGTATTACATGTCAAGAGTACTGTACTCTTGGACACATGTATAAGTAACTTGAATCCATAGGACAAGAAAACTATCTTGGGCTAGGTGTGACATAGTCAGCTTAGTAGGGACCAACACATATACCATGTCCTGAACCAAGCGGATATAAGACGGTGAAAGGAACGAAATATGCTTAATTGTAGTTGTTGAAGGGTTTACAAGATGTTCTAGAATCAATCGTTGATTTTTTGATCAATTGAGGATCATAATGTACTATTAGGTGCCACTCATGATTGTTCCATAATTAATGGTTAATTACGGACGACCAACATAACCTGAAACTTATTGGGTCACACACACTACAAGTTCTCCGAAGGACTTAAAATGAGTTTGAGAATTGAATTCTTAGAATGAGAGAAACAAAATCTAGTTAGACCAGACAATGGACAAAATGATGGAGTTCATCTTATGAAGACGAAATGAACGAAATTGATTTCATTCAAATCAGAGGTATTTTGATTAGCGAATCAAATAATTTGATTTTGAACTAAAATGAACCAACTTAGTTTGATTCATGATGGAAGAGGTTTTGGCAAAACGGAATAGATGAAAAGCTTCATCTTGTGAAGACGAATTAAACAAAACTGATTTGGATCAAATCGGATGTCATTTGGTTATTGAACCAAGCGAATCAAAAATGAATCGATTTACTACAGTAATCCAATCCGATCCCATCTGAATTAGATTTTGGTTTTTCTCAAACTGGTCCAGTCAAACCGATTAGTCCTAAACCTAATTTGATTTCGGTTTAAAAGCCATCCCTGTAGCTTCTCTCGCCCGGGGGAAAAATAGAGGCGGCCTCTGTTCATCTCCTTCCTCGGCCTCTCCTTCCCGTGCGAGTGTCGCCGCCCACCGCGCCGTCACCTGTTGCTCGCCGGCCGCCGGAGAAGCAAGAAGAGCACAACACCGGCTGCGATTCTCTCCACACAGCGTCGATCCTCGTCTTCTTCTCCACTTGCTCGGGCGCGAGCACGACGATATTAGGGAGAAGAAAACCCCAGCCATTGCCTCCTCCTTCGCGAGCGCATGGAGCAACTAAAAACTCTAGCTGAGCTTCCCTCTCCTTCACGAGCGTGGCGACCTTTTCCTTCCCAACCGGTGGCCGAGCGTGTGAGCGCGAGAAGTAGGGCTTGATTCCGATCAGCCTCCCAAGCGCAGCGTTTCTTCCTCCCTAGTACGCCCACCAGCTTCTTCGCCAGAGCAGCAGGAGGATGATCGGAGTTTGAAGCACGTAGAGGAACATCGTGCGTTTTGGGTTCGCTGACTGTTGGCTTTCCACGCCCAAATCGCGATTTCCTTGCCTGAGCCGAACCGTGATTCGCGGTCTCCTCGTCAGCCGAAAACTCGAGCGCATATTTGGGATTGTGGTTTATGCCTGTGGTGTGTCTGTTGTTCTTTTGGTTGAAGCTCGGTCCACTGCTTTAAACAGATGCCGGAGTTCTTTGTGAAGAACTTCTGGTAACAGCCACTATGAAAAAGGTTCATCCAGCTGCCGCTGGTTACCAGAACATCTTCAATGGCTCGGAAACTGTTTCCAACCATTTGAAGATGCTGACGGAAATTAGTGGTTTTGTTATTGGGATTTATCATTGTCGGAAACTTGCGAAGTGTCCGGACAATTGATTTATCATCATCGAAATAGTTTTGATCAATTTGTCCTAAATCGGCGATCAAAGATTACCACCAAAAAACTATATCGGGAATACGATTCTCGATGATAATTAGAAAGCTCCGGAATAATCACGATAAATGTTGTTGCGTGGTTTTCAAAATTAGGTTTTCTTTCAATTCGATCGTCATCGATCATCGGTTAGTACCGAAGACGATGACGCGACTTGTGACTTCTAAAGCCGTCCAGACGGGAGTTTAGCGTGGATCACCAATAGAGACGGGATTCTGACGAGGACCGCTAGATTAATGTCAACACGGCTCAACATCATCATCTGTGAGGTACGCGTTTAGAATAATTTATTATTCTGTAAATTTTAATTTCCTGCCATGGCTAGTATATGTTATTTTCTATTTTTCCATGCGTGTGTTGTGTAATAATTAGTTTTAATTATTTATTTATTTCTGTTGCGCACGTTTGTGAAACGTGTAAACGTGCACATTGCACCGGGACGATTTCAACACCTCTTTAATTGCTTCATCTTGGACTTTTCCTTCTTTCTTGGGATTGTTATGAAAATGCACAATTTGACTCAAAAAGTCTCATGAATCCTTGCGTTCTTCATTTACCTTATCCAAGATTCTCTTCGACATCACCAATTTTACAAAATCCCAAATTTTCTTATTGCTCTCATACAACTCAAATTGGTGCTCCATCCAATTTCTAGTTCTAATCTTCTTTTCTTCTTCATCTTTAGGCCATCAATAACCCTAGAGCATGGTGAAACTCTTTCCACGACTGATTGTACACCAAGGTCCACCAATTTCTTCTAAAACTCAAAGTTCTCATGATATGGTGGTATTCAATACTCTTCATTAAACAAAGATGTCATGTATGTCATTCTAGCTGTTACCTGTTGTCACCGGTTGTTGCCCTCAACGGGCACAACTTTTCCAAAGGTTGCCAAAGACAACTCTTGGAAAAGTTGCCGAAGGGGAAAGGTTGTCAAATGCAACCTTTGAGTTGCTATAAAAGGTATGGAGATATCAT
Source organism: Curcuma longa (assembly GCF_044706935.1). NCBI lineage: Eukaryota > Viridiplantae > Streptophyta > Magnoliopsida > Zingiberales > Zingiberaceae > Curcuma > Curcuma longa. Next base: position 2,753,501 of record NC_133864.1, on the reverse strand, counting down.
CCCCATTCATTCAATTGTGCAAGCCAAGTTTCCTCTCTTGGAAAGGAATTGCGCAAGACTCCCCTTCTCTCCCTCTCTCTCGGTACGAGACTTCTCCAACAGGAAATCACCATCGGATCCCGAGGCGTTTGGAGCGAGAAACCACGAAGAAGACTCTTATAGACTTCTTCCCGATCCTACGAGATTCCGCAACGGACAAGGTACTCACCTCCATCAAGATATAACATTGGTATCAGAGCTTTCACATTTCTCTCTCCACGATGTCATCGGATGATCTTTATGCGCAAAAACTTGCTGCAATGGAAGAAGATGATTTTGAACCAACGGAGATCGCCATCGACAACAATGGGGATAGCATGGTTGGCAGTGGCCCAACACCCACGTAGGAGTCTGTGGCGCCAATTGGATATCGGCGACTGATGACTGCAAGGGATTATGTTGCAGCACTGCGCGCTTCTCCCACGACTCGCTCGGTCAACATTCCCGTGCGGGACGGAGGCGCTGCTCGCGAGCCTGCGAGGGACGCGATTCACATCCATGTGGACGGGCGTGCCGTCCATGACCATGCCGGCCGCTCACGCGACCATGCAAGTCTCATGGCCCATGGCAACGCACACGGACGTGCCGACCGCGGCCTCTCGCGAGGTCGTGCAATCCGCGATCACGCGAGTTGGCCGGCTGCGGACGCCCGTCACCATGCAGGCTGGGCGAACCAACGCGGTGGCCCGGCGGCCCAGCACAGAGGCTGCGTAGACCGCAGCCACATCCCCGACAGTGGCCCTGCACGCCTCACACGCAGGTGCAGAGACGTCCGTGGCCGAGTGGCGCACTGAGAGGTCAGCAGCCTAGGCGAGCGTGGAGGCGACCGTGGCGCAGGCACTATTGCAGGTGTGCGCGGAAGTGGTCCACCTATGCCCAGACGTATTTTCCCGGGGGAACAGGTCCACGTGAGGGCGTCTGCTCGTCGGCGACGTGAACTTGACCGTCTTGCAAGACGCCGCTCTAATGTGATTTTGTTGAGCGGGCCTCGTGGTCGAGCTCGACTTAGCCGCATTATTGGACGTGGACCAGCAATGAATGCTGACCCGATCGATCTCTCGTCGCCACCATAATGAAAATTTGGCAGTACGACGAGTCCGGCGTCACATACGACATGTTCCCTGGCGCCGTGATATGACTCCCACCCGCCTCCAAATAATTGTTTTAGCTATTATGATGTTATCGCAATTTTAGACATGATTTTCTTAGTACTTCAAATCATTGTTAGCTTCATGATTATGAAATCGTTTTATTTAAGTCCATGCAATAAATTGTATTAGTTAGTTTGATCTTATAATGCAAATTTTTTCCATTCACTTTATATTCAAGCAATCTATATATGATCCGATAATTTAAAATCATGTGTTGAACCCTTTATTAAAGAAAAGTTTTTCCAAACATGCATGATTAATTATTTTTGAACATGAATGTTTAATTATTGTTCAAAATTATTAGAATATCTTTTGAACATGATTAGTTGTTGTTAATTTTTTATTTAAATATTCATGTTTAGTATATACATGCTTATTAATTGAGAGATGTTAGTTCCTCTCTCTTTACATTATTTGATTGAAATTACCTTAATAATATTGAATATTCTTATATAAATGGGATATGATTGTAGTACTCTAAGTCTACTTTCGATCTTATTATATGGAGAATATTTAATTTTATAGTGTAGATTTTGAATCAAATAGACTGATGTGTAGAATTGTCAATTTAGCCTTCTCATTATTATTGTAAATGTAGTGATTCACCCATGGCCTCAAAGAATGTTATTGCTGACTTAACGAAAGGGGATAAGTTAGATGGCGCTAATATGACATATGGCATCGAAAAATCCAATATCTCTTGAACGAGCAAGAGTTACTTGATCACATTACTACCTCCATGACCCCGCCTGCAGAAGGCAACACCGCACAACACCGAAGAGATCAAGAGGCTTACAACTCATGGTTCAACAAAGATCGCAGCACGCGCTTTACACTGTTGAGCAGCATGCAGGATGATCTGATTGGCGAGTTTGAAAAGTGTAAAACTGCCAAGGATATGTGGGATAACTTAAAGATTGCTTTTGGAGGAACCTCTACCACGAGGTTAAGGGCTCTTGTTTTGAAATTTGAGACCCTCCGAAAAGATCCCCGTCAGACCATGACTGAGCATCTTAGGATGATGTCAAGCATGATCCGCGACTTGAGGTCTGCAGGTCACGATCTCACTGATGAGCAGCAGGTGCAAGCTATAATAAGATCTTTGCCAGACTCTTGGACTCACATGAAACAAATCCTCACTCACAATGAGAGCATTAAGAATTTTTCTGACATCTCTCGCCATGTGGAGTTAGAGGCTGAGCGCGAGGAAGCTATGCGTGCTACTGCCCTTGTCGCCCAAGGAGGCCGACAACAGGGCAAGAAGGGTCCAAAGAAGAACTTCAAAAGGAAGAGGCAAAATGTTGCATCCAGTTCTAAGGCGGGGCAGGCACCGAAGCGCCAAAGAGGCAAGCGCGGTGGAAAGAGAGACAAGTCAAAGGCCAAATGCTATAATTGTGGGCAATTGGGACATTTCGCTCGTGAATGCACTGAGCCGACAAAGGTACTCCAATTTCTTTGCTCTCCAACTGTGCATGTTTGTTCGCATATCTTAGTTGCTCGAACAAATCCTGAATGGATAGTTGATTCAGGAGCGACCAAGCACATAACAAGGGATCGAGCAGGATTCGTGGATTATCGCCGAATTTCAGCGAGATCGCAAAGAGTATACATGGGAAATGGTTCCAGCGAGGAAGTCCTTGGAGTTGGTGTGTATCAACTCAAATTAAGAACTGGACGAGTCTTGACTCTCCATGACGTACTCTATGCGCCTAGAGTTCAGCATAATCTACTATCAGTCTCATCATTATTAGCATTAGACTTCTCTTTTTCTTTTACTAGCAACCAAGTTGACATTTATTTGAATAATGTTATATATGGTCATGCTTTATTCATGGATGGTTTGTTTAAATTAGATTTGGATTATCATAATTTTCCTGTGTCTTATGTGGTGAATATTGATAATAACCTTGATTCAAAAATTTGGCATGCTCGGTTAGGACACTTCCGACAAGATAGAATGACATGGTTAGCTCGAGAAGGCTTGCTTGGCTCACTCGCTAAAGTCAATTTTCCTGTCTGCGAATCGTGTTTAGCCGGTAAGGCATGTCGCAAGCCTTTCGGAAAGGCTAGAGAGCCACTGAACTCTTACAATTGATCCACTCCGACATCTGCGGACCCATGAGTGTGAAGACCCATCAAGGGGCTTCCTATTTCCTCACATTTATAGATGATTATTCACGATATGGATATGTCTATTTGATCGCTCACCGCTATGAAGCGTTAGATTGCTTCAAACACTTCTTGGCCGAGGTTGAGAATCAATTAGGCAAAACCATAAAAATTCTTCGAACAGATCGAGGACGTGAATATCTTTCAGATGAGTTTTATGTGAAGAAAAAGGAATGCCGAACTTTATGTGAAGAAAAAGGAATACGCAGGCAACTAACTATTCCATATACACCGCAACAAAATGGTGTTGCTGAGAGACGGAATAGAACACTGTTAGATATGGTTAGGTCGATGATGGCGCATGCTAACCTTCCAATATCTTTTTGGGGAGATGCTATAATGACCGCGGCCTATATCCTTAACCGCGTACCTTCACAGTCAGTTCCTTCCACCCCTTATGAGTTATGGCGTGGTGAAAAACCAAATTTAGATAATCTACGCCCATGGGGTTCAGCGGGATATGTCCATGACACTTCTCACAAGTTTGGAAAACTTGGTCCTAAAGCTAGAAAGTTTATCTTTATAAGATATCCTGAAGGCTCTAAGGGTTATGTCATGTATGGACAACATCCGAATGGAGGAATGACAGAAAGAGATGCCCGAGATGTTGTTTTCTTAGAAACAGAATTTCTTAGTATCGGCGACACTGGAAAGAGTCTTGATCTCCATGAGTTGGATGACCCTCATGATATTCTACCATCTTCCAGCGAAGGGAGGGGATTAGTTCCTAACCAGGAAGCCGCCAGAGATAGTAGAGATGATCATGATAGTGGGAGCGTTGTGCCCAGTGGGAGCACACCTATAGAAGAACAAGACGATCAGATACGCCGTAGCAAACGTGGACACATACCTCGTCGTCGATTTGAGATTGAAGAGGAAGCCCTTGTGTGCCAGCTTGCTGATGATGAGCCTACTTCTGTTAAAGAAGTATTAACTTCATCTGCTAGTAAAGAGTGGAAGGAAGCAATGCAAGATGAGATGGACTCTATGAGTAAGAATCAGGTTTGGGAACTTGTCGACCTCCCTCCAGGGCGTAAGGCTATTGGAAGTAAATGGATTTTCAAAGTCAAACGCAAGGCAGATGGATCAATCGACAAATATAAAGCACGACTTGTAGCGAAAGGATATACTCAAAAGGAGGGTATAGATTTCGATGAGACATTCTCCCCAGTGGTGAGATTCACATCGATTCGCCTTATTCTAGCCATTGTTGCACATTTAGACTTAGAACTTTTTCAGATGGACGTTAAAACAACATTTCTCAATGGAGAACTAGACGAAGAAATTTATATGGTTCAACCAGAAGGTTTTGAGGCAAAGGGACAAGAGCGCAAAGTTTGTCGTCTCAAACGTTCCATTTATGGCCTCAAACAATCGTCTAGACAGTGGTATTTTAGATTTCATAAATCTATTATCTCATTTGGTTTTGAGATGATTGAAGAAGACCACTGTGTGTATGTTAAACGTATGGCAAAAAATATTCTTATTTTGTCATTATATGTTGATGACATTTTATTGGCTGGAAACGACATGGAATCTATCGAAGCCACTCGAAAATGGTTGTCTTCTATCTTTCAGATAAAAGACATGGGTGAAGCAAATTATGTGCTGGGAATAAAAATCACTAGAGATCGCTCGAATAAACTTCTGTGTTTGTCACAGGAGACTTATATAAATAAGATTCTTGAGCGATTTCGGATGCATTATTCCAAACCCATCGATACTCCAGTTGATAAGAGTTGTGTTTTAAGTATCAATCAATGTCCACAAACTGATAAGGAAAAGAATGAAATGTCTAAAGTGTCATATGCTGCTGCGATTGGAAGCCTAATGTATGCCATGTTATGTACACGGCCAGACATTAGCTTTGCGGTGGGTCTTGTTAGTCGTTATCAAAGTAATCCCGGTCTCGTTCACTGGAAAGCAGTTAAGAGGATTTTTCGATATCTCCGTGGTACTTCAGACCTTGTCTTATGTTACAAAGGAGGTGACTTAAGATTGAGAGGTTACAGCGATGCTGATTGGGCTGGTGATAAAGATGAACGCAAATCCACCTCAGGCTATGTGTTTATGTTAGGTGGAGGGGCTATTTCTTGGAGTAGCAAGAAACAAACGTGCATTGCTTTATCCACCATGGAATCAGAATATGTGGCTTGTTCTGCTGCATGTCAAGAGGCTGTTTGGTTGCAGAGTTTCATACAACGATTGGCCATGACACAATTGTCAAAGGAGGCGGTGGTGTTGTATGTTGATAGCACATCGGCCTTGGCCTATGCTAAGGATCCTAAATACCATGGACGAACCAAACACATTGACATTCGTTATCACTACATTCGGGATTTAGTTGCAAAGGAGTTAGTGGTTCTTCGACACATTTCAACAGGTCATATGTTGGCCGATCCACTAACTAAACAAATCCCGAGGGAGGCATTTGTAACCCATATTAGAAATATGGGATTGTGTAAATTGTAATGTGCACAATATTTATTGACAATTAAGTAATTATGTTTTCCTTCCTTATGTGTGTCTATGGATGGAATACTTTACACATCAAGAAAAAGTATCACTAGGCTCTGAATGGACCCCCTCACACGGGTCATTCGCCTTGGCGCTAAGAAAGCGAGCAAGATGAGACAATTTTTTATGGCGCTATGAGAGCGAGCGAGATAAATTTATATCTATGGCGCTATGAGAGCGAGCAAGATATTTTCTTTTTATTATTTGTCGCCTTAAACTGAATTAAGATGAGATCCCTCTGGATCAATCATAGGATATGAGAATCAAATCCGTGAAGCCTTCATTAAGCCGGTTGCGAGTTTTATGATAAGACGTCGTAAGACTCGGGTTAGCCGCAGTGGGAGTGGCTAGACTAAGAACCGTATGGTGTTTTTATTATGTTGTATGTGATACGCCCATAAGGATGGAAGAACACCATAGCATGTGATCATACCACATGTGTGTAAAACGACCATTGAAGAGAATGATGAATGAGATCTCTATTTCATCATTGTGTGAGCTCTTGGATCATAATTTGTTGATCCATCTGTACCCTTAGGACTTGAGATATTGACATGAGAACTCAAGAAAGACATCTAAGTATTGCACTGTGTTTTATGGCTTATACCTCGAGGGACTATGTCGACTTAGTGGCGATAAAGTCATGAACACAAAACGTTCGAGTTTTGACATCGCTAATTTTAAGAGATCCGGGATGTCAAAATTGGTGAATATCGAAGATATCTAGGGTACCACAAGATTCCTTTAGAGTATTGTGATTTGTTAGTTTGGTGATAACTTAATAGATCACTGCTCATTTGTTGTGCCGACTCTCGTAAGTGTTGGGATGTATACTAGAATCCTAGCTATGTAAATAAACATTCTGAAATGAGAATTATATTTAGTCAATAATTGCATTTAGTTTTTATGCAAGTGTCCAATTAATCTATATTGTAGATAACATGGTGTACGGAGTCACACACAGAAGACAATGTTATCAGTTCCTTATAGATTATAAACAGGGTTCACAACCAAGATGGATTGGACCAACCATCGGAGTGGT
>NC_133864.1:2729805-2746489 GCF_044706935.1 Curcuma longa | reverse complement strand
GAGAAATTCTCTCCCGCGCGACAAACGCCGCGCGACGCCGTGCGCGACAGCCGACCTTCCTTCGTTCATCGTCGCCGTTCGTCGCCGTCCGATCACCGTTGGCCGCAATTTTGGACTCGTTGGAAGCGCAACTCGACGGCGCACACATTGGCATCGGATTCCGGCCGGATTGTGGCCGGAATCCGGCCGAAATCCGGCCAGAAACGCGACAGAGACGCTGTTGGCCGATTCCAGCCGAAATCGGCCGGATTCCGGCCGATTTGGGCCGGAATCGGCCAACAGCGTCTGTTGGGCGATTCCGGCCGAAATTGGCCGGATTCCGGCTGATCCAGCGCCCGGAGACCGGCCGCGGTCGACGCGCCGGCGCCGGGCACGTCGACCGCGGCCGGTCTCCGGCCGTGATTCGGCCGGAATCCGGCCGATTTCGGCTGGAATCGGCCAACAGACGCTCTGTCGCGTTTCTGGCCGGATTTCGGCCGGATTCCGGCCACAATCCGGAACTCCAATCCTGGTTCGGCCGGAGCGCCGACGAGTTGGCCTTCCAACGCATCCGGTCCGGCGGCCGTTGGTGGCCGGACGACGGTGAACAGTGGCGGAGAAGCGGCGAACGTCGGAGGAGAAACCGACATCGCGGACGGGTGCGCACGGATTTGTCGCGCGGCAGAGCAAATTCCTATATATATATATATATATATATATAGTTTTGATATGCTGCGCGCCTTCTCGTCCGCGACTCCTCCGCGATAGCTGACGTGGAACGATTTTTCTGCGTCGCCGGCTTCCTCCGTGGTGACGAAGCCCGCTTCCTCGGTGGCGACGAAACAAAATCCCGCCTTCCCCAAAATCGCGCGCCCGATTCCTCGCTGCCGAATCCCCAAAATCTCCTCTCCACGCCGCTCTGCCGAATCCGCTCCACGCGTTCCCAAAATCTCGCCGATCGATCCTTCGCCTTCGTCGCCGCGGGAAGACGCCGGTTGCCGCCGCCCGATCAAAAGCGATCCTTCGCCTTCGTCGCCGCGGGAAGACACCGCTGCCACCGCCCGATCTGTGCCATCCGTCGCCGCTAGAAGACGCCGCCGCCTCCTTCGCCTTCGTCGCCGCGGGAAGACAGAGTTTTTGAGTCCAATCCATCGCTGCCGCCCGATCTGTGCCGCTGCCGCCGCCTCTCCGTAAACCCTAAACCCATCGCGCTGCCCTTATGGATGCCCTCGCGGTCATCCACGCCGCCCAGAAGCGAAGAGGTCACAGTGCTAACCCTTTTTTTGTGTGTGTGTGTTTGTTACTATCTTGAGCTGCATTATTTGCATCTTGATTGATGCTATGTACGATCTGGTCCCTGTTGCAAGGAGCTCCAAGAACACAATGATCCGGCCACCTGTTGCAAGGAGCTCGATGATGAGGAAGAGCAGTGACAATCTATCTGTGGTCTTAGTGTTCTTCCAAACTAAGCCACCCCCAATCCTAACTGCTCGAAGGCCTCTAGTCCACAGTAGCATCCAGAGGGCCGCAGTAACTTCAATATTACATACCTATCATGACTATCTCTTGCACATCATTAACTTCCAAGAAAGAATGTTGTTGGCTTAGTCATTAACTTCCATATAGACTTGAATACTTGCTTGTAGTTATATGGTTTGTTTAACTGCTCTGCAGGAAGCCCTTTGATTGTTGGAACAGAAACAACTTGTAATTGTGCAATTTTTTCCTCAAATGTCCTGTCTTTTCTGAATTTTTAAAATACTAAAGTTTGAATAATCTTAACCAATTTATATTCCTAGATGGGATGTGTAAGTTTAACAAAATAAGCTATAATTAGATATCTGAACCATCTAAAGAGATATCAACGTTGATCTGCAGTTTTGGGAACTATAAGTAGGATGGTTTTGACATGATTCACTTTGAATAGGTTAATCAGAAACTGGTTGTGCTTGGGTCAATTTTTTCCATGTTTTCTTGTCACATGGATTGATGAGGTAATTGAAATTTGCTATCTATGATTTACTTTAAATTTGTAAAAATTGTGAAATGGATCATAATTGTGTCAGTTTCATTATGTTTGACGTATACTTTTGCACACTAAGTCATGTTTCTTGTGTATTGCAGGTTCCTCAATAATAAAGATGAAATTGCAAAAGTGAGGAAGTGTTTTGCAGGGTTGTGGAGTTTGGATGATGCAGATGCCATTAGGTCTGCTGTCGAAAACCCTGATTTATTTGTTCTCAAACCGCAGCGAGAAAGAGGTACCTCTTTATCCACATTTTCACTATTTATTATTTCCTTCACTTCCAGGAGATTTTATACGTTGTGTCTGCTTGTAGGAAACAACATTTATGGTGACAGTGTAAGGGAAACATTAGTTAGCCTAACTGAATAAATATGCATCCTGATTTAGTGATTAATGATGGATATGGTCTCTTTTCTGTCACCATGTTCATGATGTTCATGCTCATGCTGGTCTCTATTTGTAGTTCCTCTTCAAGAAGTATCTGGAATATGAAAAAGCCCATGATGACGAAGAAACAATCGAACATGTCAAGAGAAGGGCACTGGAATATGTTGAGAGCTCCCTGGCTTGATCTGTTACGAAACTTGAAGCGGGGCACTTGTAAGCCTGTGCCTCTTGTTGTGCTGGACCATCGGTTGGTTCCTGGCGAAAGGGAACTTGAAATCTTATGGTTATGCATTCTCTGTTTTTTTCCCTGCTAAACACTAGTGAATATTTTCGCAAGAGTTGAAACTAAGATTTGTATATGCACTGTTTAGCTATGCAAATATTTGTGTAAATTATTTTGGACAACAATTCTGATGGGTTCTCCATCAGAAAAATTTTGTTATCCCTACTCGTTATTAATTATTCTGGCCAGTATTGTAAACATACTTTTCTTTCTAGAGATTTTTATTCCTGTTCTTTGGTTTATCATATTCCAGGTTTCTTGTTCTTTGTTCTCCCTCAGACAAATATTTGTGTAAATTATTTTGGACAACAATTCTGATGGGTTCTCCATCAGAAAAATTTTGTTATCCCTACTCGTTATTAATTATTCTGGCCAGTATTGTAAACATACTTTTCTTTCTAGAGATTTTTATTCCTGTTCTTTGGTTTATCATATTCCAGGTTTCTTGTTCTTTGTTCTCCCTCAGATATATTAAACGAGAAACACCACAATTGCAACTTTCAAGCTCTTTCTCTTAACAACATAATGTAGATTAAACAAGTCAAGCAATGGAGGAGAAAATCATGTTAGGAAAAATATAGCTTTCAGCTTAATTTGATGTACATACCATGGTGTAAACAGATTGGATCAATGATGCAATAGCACCTAACATGAGAAACATAACAGTCACGTCTCCAAATGCTATATAGTACAATCTCTCTATTATTGCATACATGGGCACCCAATTTCATAAGGGACCAACGAGCAAGGTGATGGAAGCGTATTAAGGACACAAACGATAATTTGATACATTTTTGCGAGTTCAGATCTTCACTTGAAAGCTGATGACTTCTAGACAGAAGCACTGCTTCCCTACATAGGAGTTCCTCATGCGGAAGTAATGGAATCCTGTTAAGAACTGCATATCGTTGGTTATGCAGCTAACCTTCCACTCATGAAAAATATGGCCTTGTCATCTGCAACCCACTCAGCAAGACGTAGAGGCTGCACTCTGGTAGTAAACTTAAAGCCAATTTGCTCCTTCATTAAGATAGCACCAGCAGGAACAGAAGCGCTAATAGGGGAAATGATCTTACATATACCTGAAACATTTTAAGAAAGGAAAGATTTAGTAGACCAATGCATTATGAATTGAAGTATACTGCTCATGGGCCTAATAAACTCTATATGTGCTAAATGCTCGAAACAAATTGGGTAATAGATGAATACGTAATCCCACAAAATGAATCAATTTATGACATTATATATAAACTGACATCAAAGGCAAAGAAATCATCAAAATGGATAGTTAAAAGAAATACTGAAAAATGGATTTGGTCTTGTCATTTCAAAGCTCTGCAAAAGGAGTGATTTACTTCGGCCAATAAACAGTATATCTAGTTTAATTCCTAATGTTGTGTTATTGCAACCCCTATTGTTCAGTTCCTAATTCCTATATTTTAAGCAGTTACGATACATCAAGAGTAGAACCAAATAAGAAATCCAAATGTATCATAGTTATCATGATATACAGTTATTCCAACAGTAGTGTTCAGGCTTCAAAACAACAACCACTGGGAACAAGAGTTTCTTAGGAAAAACCATAAAATGCATATGGGAAGCATTGAGTATATGCAGTGAGATAGAAGAAGATCATGTAGACATATTCCAGTTAGGTGTGGCTATACAAAATGGATGATGATAAGCAAACAAAATGGATGATAAGAAAAATCAAAGACATAAAGCTAGGTGTGGCTATACAAAATGGATTATGATAAGCAAACAACAGTAGAACAATTAAACATCATGGTGATTTTGCTTAAAATATAGGAATTAGGAACTGAACAATAGGGGTTGCAATAACACAACATTAGGAATTAAACTAGATATACTGTTTATTGGCCGAAGTAAATCACTCCTTTTGCAGAGCTTTGAAATGACAAGACCAAATCCATTTTTCAGTATTTCTTTTAACTATCCATTTTGATGATTTCTTTGCCTTTGATGTCAGTTTATATATAATGTCATAAATTGATTCATTTTGTGGGATTACGTATTCATCTATTACCCAATTTGTTTCGAGCATTTAGCACATATAGAGTTTATTAGGCCCATGAGCAGTATACTTCAATTCATAATGCATTGGTCTACTAAATCTTTCCTTTCTTAAAATGTTTCAGGTATATGTAAGATCATTTCCCCTATTAGCGCTTCTGTTCCTGCTGGTGCTATCTTAATGAAGGAGCAAATTGGCTTTAAGTTTACTACCAGAGTGCAGCCTCTACGTCTTGCTGAGTGGGTTGCAGATGACAAGGCCATATTTTTCATGAGTGGAAGGTTAGCTGCATAACCAACGATATGCAGTTCTTAACAGGATTCCATTACTTCCGCATGAGGAACTCCTATGTAGGGAAGCAGTGCTTCTGTCTAGAAGTCATCAGCTTTCAAGTGAAGATCTGGACTCGCAAAAATGTATCAAATTATAGTTTTTGTCCTTAATACGCTTCCATCACCTTGCTCGTTGGTCCCTTATGAAATTGGGTGCCCATGTATGCAATAATACAGAGACTGTACTATGTAGCATTTGCAGACGTGACTGTTATGTTTCTCATGTTAGGTGCTATTGCATCATTGATCCAATCTGTTTACACCATGGTATGCACATCAAATTAAGCTGAAAGCTATATTTTTCCTAACATGATTTTCTCCTCCACTGTTTGACTTGTTTAATCTCCATTATGTTGTTAAGAGAAAGAGCTTGAAAGTTGCAATTGTGGTGTTTCCCGTTTAATATATCTGAGGGAGAACAAAGAACAGGAAACTTGGAATATGCTAAACCAAAGAACAGGAATAAAAATCTCTAGAAAGAAAAGTATGTTTACAGTACTGGCTGGAGAACCCAAAATTAACAATTGGTAAGGGATAACAAAATTTTTCTGATGGAGAGAACCCATTAGAATTGTTATCCAAAATAATTTACACAAATATTTGCACAGCTAAACAGTGCATATACAAATCTTAGTTTCAACTCTTGCGAAGATATTCACTAGTGTTTAGCAGGAAAAAAACAGAGAATGCATAGCCATAAGATTTCAATTTCCCTTTCGCCAGGAACCAACCGATGGTCCAGCACAACAAGAGGCACAGGCTTACAAGTGCCCTGCTTCAAGTTTCGTAACAGATTAGACCAGGGAGCTCTCAACATATTCCAGTGCCCTTCTCTTGACATGTTCGATTGTTTCTTCGTCATCATGGGCTTTTTCATATTCCAGATACTTCTTGAAGAGGAACTACAAATAGAGACCAGCATGAGCATGAACATCATGAACATGGTGACAGAAAAGAGACCATATCCATCATTAATCACTAAATCAGGATGCATATTTATTCAGTTAGGCTAACTAATGTTTCCCTTACACTGTCACCATAAATGTTGTTTCCTACAAGCAGACACAACGTATAAAATCTCCTGGAAGTGAAGGAAATAATAAATAGTGAAAATGTGGATAAAGAGGTACCTCCTTCTCGCTGCGGTTTGAGAACAAATAAATCAGGGTTTTCGACAGCAGACCTAATGGCATCTGCATCATCCAAACTCCACAACCCTGCAAAACACTTCCTCACTTTTGCAATTTCATCTTTATTATTGAGGAACCTGCAATACACAAGAAACATGACTTAGTGTGCAAAAGTATACGTCAAACATAATGAAACTGACACAATTATGATCCATTTCACAATTTTTACAAATTTAAAGTAAATCATAGATAGCAAATTTCAATTACCTCATCAATCCATGTGACAAGAAAACATGGAAAAAATTGACCCAAGCACAACCAGTTTCTGATTAACCTATTCAAAGTGAATCATGTCAAAACCATCCTACTTATAGTTCCCAAAACTGCAGATCAACGTTGATATCTCTTTAGATGGTTCAGATATCTAATTATAGCTTATTTTGTTAAACTTACACATCCCATCTAGGAATATAAATTGGTTAAGATTATTCAAACTTTAGTATTTTAAAAATTCAGAAAAGACAGGACATTTGAGGAAAAAATTGCACAATTACAAGTTGTTTCTGTTCCAACAATCAAAGGGCTTCCTGCAGAGCAGTTAAACAAACCATATAACTACAAGCAAGTATTCAAGTCTATATGGAAGTTAATGACTAAGCCAACAACATTCTTAGGATGCCAATATGGAAGTTAATGATGTAACCGCAAGAGATAGTCATGATAGGTGATCACGGTAATATTGTATTATCCAAGAAAACTTTGCAGCTCCTTGCGGCCCTCTGCCGATATGCTACTGTGGACTAGAGGCCTTCGAGCAGTTAGGATTGGGGGTGGCTTAGTTTGGAAGAACACTAAGACCACAGATAGATTGTCACTGCTCTTCCTCATCATCGAGCTCCTTGCAACAGGTGGCCGGATCATTGTGTTCTTGGAGCTCCTTGCAACAGGGACCAGATCGTACATAGCATCAATCAAGATGCAAATAATGCAGCTCAAGATAGTAACAAACACACACACACAAAAAAAGGGTTAGCACTGTGACCTCTTCGCTTCTGGGCGGCGTGGATGACCGCGAGGGCATCCATAAGGGCAGCGCGATGGGTTTAGGGTTTACGGAGAGGCGGCGGCAGCGGCACAGATCGGGCGGCAGCGATGGATTGGACTCAAAAACTCTGTCTTCCCGCGGCGACGAAGGCGAAGGAGGCGGCGGCGTCTTCTAGCGGCGACGGATGGCACAGATCGGGCGGTGGCAGCGGCGTCTTCCCGCGGCGACGAAGGCGAAGGATCGCTTTTGATCGGGCGGCGGCAACCGGCGTCTTCCCGCGGCGACGAAGGCGAAGGATCGATCGGCGCGATTTTGGGAACGCGTGGAGCGGATTCGGCAGAGCGGCGTGGAGAGGAGATTTTGGGGATTCGGCAGCGAGGAATCGGGCGCGCGATTTTGGGGAAGGCGGGATTTTGTTTCGTCGCCACCGAGGAAGCGGGCTTCGTCACCACGGAGGAAGCCGGCGACGCAGAAAAATCGTTCCACGTCAGCTGTCGCGGAGGAGTCGCGGACGAGAAGGCGCGCAGCATATCAAAACTCTATATATATATATATATATATATAGGAATTTGCTCTGCCGCGCGACAAATCCGTGCGCACCCGTCCGCGATGTCGGTTTCTCCTCGGACCTTCACCGCTTCTCCGCCACTGTTCACCGCCGTCCGGCCACCTCCGGCCGCCGGACCGGATGCGTTGGAACCGCAACTCGACGGCGCTCCGGAGGTGGCCGGAGTCCGGCCCCGATTCGATCGGAATCCGACCGAAATCCGGCCGAAACCGGCAGAGACGCTGTTGGCCGATTTCGCCGGAATCGGCCGGATTCCGGCCGAATCACGGCCGGAGACCGGCCGCGGTCGACGTGCCCGGCGCCGGCGCGTCGACCGCGGCCGGTCTCCGGCCGGAATCCGGTCGGATTCCGACGAAATCGCCCACCGGTAGACACTGTCTGCTCTGTTTCGGCCGAAACAGCGTCTCTGTCGCGTTTCTGGCCGGATTCCGACCCAATCCGGCCGGAATCCGATGCCGGTGTGTGCGCCATCGAGTTGCGCTTCCAACGAGCCCAGGATGGCGGTCGGCGGTGACCGGACGACGACGAACGGCGGCGATGAACGGCGAAGGTCGGCTGTCGCGCACGGCGTCGCGCGGGGGCGTCGGGCAGGATATCAGAGCTGTATATATATATATATATATATATATATATATATACAAAATTGATCAGCCGCGCACCGTCCCTACGCGATCCCGTCCGCACCTTCTCCTACCCACGCCCACTGCCGCCGCGATTTCATCGCCGTCCGGCCATCTCCGGCCGCCGGACCAGGCCCGATCGACGCGCCACTCGTCGGCGCGTCGATCGGGCCTGGTCCGGCGGCCGGAGATGGCCGGACGGCGGCGAATTTGGCCGGAAACCGAGACCACAGTGACTGGCGCCGTTTCTGGCCAAATCGCGGCCGGAATCCGGCCAAATTCCGGCCGGAGACCGGCCGGGGAAGGACCGCCCGGCCGGAAACGGCGCCAGTCACCGGCCGGTCTCGGTTTCCGGCCAAATTCGCCGCCGTCCGGCCATCTCCGGCCGCCGGACCGACGCCGGTCGACACGCCGGCCAGTGGCGCGTCGATTGGGTCCGGTTCGGCGGCCGGAGATGGCCGGACGGCGATGAATTTGGCCGGAATCCGAGACCACAGTGGGTGTGGGTGGGAGAGCAGCGGTTTCCGGCCGATTTCGCCGTCGTCCGGTCACCGTCAGCCGCCGGACCTACGCCAGTCGACGCGCCGGCGAGTGGCGCGTCGATCGGGGCCGGTCCGACAACCGGAGGTGGCCGGACGGCGAAACGGGAGCGCCGGCAGTGGGCGTGGGTCGGGTGGTGCGCACGGGTGTCGCGCACGGGTGTCGCGCGGGAGATCAGTTCTATATATATATATATATATATATATATATATATATATATATATATTTTGATATACCATTTTAGAATAATTTTGATCAAAATTACTTTAACTTAACATGATTTTAATCAAAGCCAAAGCTTCTTTAAAATAGTACAATTTTGTTCAAAATTTCTCTAAAGTGGAGCGTAATAGGGTATTTCAAGTATTAAATTACATATAAGTTTTCGAGACATTATTGAGTTGGTTACTACGAGATATACTTATTAAAATAGACAAGGGTTGAATCTCAGTAAAGTCGAAACAATATCTTCTCCCGTAGTAGTTAATTGTAGCTTTCTAATTTACATTCTTATAGATAATCGTAGGACTAACTGTGTGAGATCACTGGGATAGTGAATTTTATTTTTTTTGTTGAAGTATTAAATTACATATAAGGGTGGGCGATGTTCTAATAATTTAAAAACTAAATGTCTTTTTTGGTAATATAAATAATTAAAACACTCTTTTATTTTTTATTTTTGTCCTTTTTGATTTGTAGAGAACACGTGTTAGAATATTATATATATTAAATATTCTATTAAATATTCTGTTTAGAATAAATTATATTAAATATTCTGTTTAGAATAAATCGTCTAGAATAAGTCCCTATACTCATGTATAAATAGGGACCTATGGCTTGTAATATTTCAATCAATTCAGAATAGAAATATTTCCGACATGGTATCAGAGGCCTAGGTTTTTTTTTCGGCGCAGTCCCTTTCCCCTCCGCCGTTGTCGTCTTCCGCGTCCGCCCCCCTCCTGTCCGCCTCCGCTGTTTCCCTCTTTGGATCCGTTGAACGCGCCGGCGTCCACGTCGCCGGATCCGAGAAACTCGAATACCCCTAGGTATTATCTTTTCTGGTTGGATCTCTATTTCCGAAATTGTGGGAAAAAGATGCAATTTGATTTCCGTTACTTGGATCTAGTAGATTCCAGTACACAAAATTCTGTCAAATTATTTACGTTTATTGTAGTTAGCGTGTTTCTAGGATTTTGAAATCTACAGTTCAAAATCATTTTGGATGCAAGTAAAAAAAAAAAAAAGGTCATGTTCGCTGCCGCCAGCCTTGCCTATCCTTTCTCCGCACGCACGCAAACAAGCAAGTTCCCGAGACCGACGAAGGCAGCGTCCCATCGCAGAGGCCCGCCTCGCGCCAGCAAGCCTCGCGCCCGCTGCCCGTCGCACGCCCGCAAAAGTAGAGGACGTGGAGGCAGACGACCGCCGTTCTGTTCCACGTCGCTCTGTTCCACGCCAGTGGCCTTGCCCCCCTTTCATCCTTGCCGAAGTCGCCAGGATTCCGTGGGATCTTGTTCGCCGGCTGCCGGAGACGGCCGCAAGTGACCCTTTCTGCCCCGCCGCGCGATTCACGCGCTTTCTGCCCTACCAGAGGCCGCCGCCGCGCGATTCACGCGCTTTCTGCCCCGCCGCGCGATTCCGTGGGATCTTGTTCGCCGACTGCCGGAGACGGCCGCAAGTGACCCTTTTTGCCCCGCCACGCGATTCACGCGCTTTCTGCCCTACCAGAGGCCGCCGCCGCGCGATTCACGCGCTTTCTGCCCCGCCGCGCGATTCCGTGGGATCTTGTTCGCCGGCTGCCGGAGACGGCCGCAAGTGACCCTTTCTGCCCCGCCGCGCGATTCACGCGCTTTCTGCCCTACCAGAGGCCGCCGCCGCGCGATTCACGCGCTTTCTGCCCCGCCGCGCGATTCCGTGGGATCTTGTTCGCCGGCTGCCGGAGACGGCCGCAAGTGACCCTTTCTGCCCCGCCACGCGATTCACGCGCTTTCTGCCCTACCAGAGGCCGCCGCCGCGCGATTCACACGCTTTCTGCCCCGCCGCGCGATTCACGCGCTTTCTGCCCTACCAGAGGCCGCCGCCGCGCGGAGAAACCAGAGGTGAAGCAACCTCTGCCATACTGCTCCTTTCTGCTCGCGAAGTGATCCATGAGCAAACTCAAGCTGATCTCTACTCTACCACCTTGAGTTTGAGGGGGGGTGTTAGAATATTATATATATTAAATATTCTATTAAATATTCTGTTTAGAATAAATCATATTAAATATTCTGTTTAGAATAAATCGTCTAGAATAAGTCCCTATACTCATGTATAAATAGGGACCTATGGCTTGTAATATTTCAATCAATTCAGAATAGAAATATTTCCGACAGGAGGGAAGGGCAATCAATCTTATCCTTCTCTTTGTCATCAATTGACTATAAAGAAGAGCTTTGCAATTGAAAGAGACAAGAGGGAGTGCTCGAATGCCTTCTGAATGAGGTTGAGGTGCCAAGAGAAGGTTGTGCATCATGAGCAATGACAAAGGAGGTAGTACTCGAATGCCTTGTAGATGAGGTTGAGGTGCCGAGAGATGGTTGTGCGTGATGAGCAATGACAATGAGTGAGTAACAATGATCATGATAGAGCCAAAGATTAATGGTTAGCAAGCATCAATCAACAACATAGTGGAGGTTCATTTTCATATTGAGAGGGGGTTCTTTTCTTGTACAATATGCGGAAGGGGCCGAGTAAGGTTCCTTTCTCACGATCAAATTGCTCCGACTAAGAAGTGGATCAAGGTGACTTTTGTATTTCATTCTCATCCTATAAAGCGAACTATTCTAGCTATATTATTCAATTAGTGATTTTATAGAGTGACTTCAGTGTAAATATTGTTTTATATCATTTCTGTTGCACCACATATGATAGCTAAATTTCTAACAAGGTGTGAATTATGGCTAATTAGTCGACTCAAAAACAATTCAATCAATTGAACTTGCTTGTCCTTAGCTATTTCATTAACTTTAACCTAGAATGTTTTTCCTCTAGTTGACTCCGCTTATCAAGAACCGCTTGGACTTCTACTTGGTAGGAGTTTTCCTTTAGAACTTCACTTTCTAAGAAGTCGTTAGACATCCACTCGTTAAGAACTCTCCTACGAGACTTTCACTTGTCAATCTATATTGTTGCAAATTTGCCATTTGAATACCACCTCGACTATGCCTATGGTGGCACTTGTCAATCCTTATTGAACTTATCCTTGTAAGTCTCAATTTGGACTTTTCGATAATTATTGCTAAAGGAAGAAGCAACAACTACTAGATCCTAACGAATGCACAACTAGGGACAGAAAATGCTCATCGTCACATGACAAGAGTCACCAAACACAATGGGAAGAAGACGCCTTCAATCAAAATTAATTATTTTAAAAAAATTTAAACTTACATACAATTCAAAAAAAGTTTTGGATTTCTAAGAAATAATTTACTATTAAATCATGCCAAAATAGTGCAATTAAGAGTGGGTTACATTGATATTGTGTATCGGGTTGGCTCTAGGTCAACAGGGTGCACATACGTACTCCACCCTGAGATGTTGAGTTAATTTGAGTTGGTCCGAGTTGATTTGAGATCTGACTTACTGAGCCATCGAGTTATCGAGTCATGGCAAACCACAAGCCAGTGTGAGCCATGATCACCACTTTTTCCATGATTTCTTTCCACCATTCCTGTTCTATTCTCTACCTTCCCATGACCTCCGTAGCCCAAGGTGTCTACCCCTTTCACATGAATAAAGGACTCGGTATATGCTCCGCACCGGAGCTCTCTCGAACTCTTTCTTCTTTACTTTTTCTCTTTTCATTCTATTAGGGAGGCATCATGATGACTTGGTATCAGAGGAGTTTCATTGGGATAACTCCTAACGAACCCTTTGACGTGTATTATTTTTCACCGAGTCGACTACGTCATAAGAAAAAAACTTTCACATTACCGCTCTGTGGTATTTTTCTAGTCACAAGCTCATAATTTGCTCATGATACAATGAATCATCTAGCTAGCCGTGAGCTCACTGTTCGACAATCTTTACCGGAGAGATTAATTTTTTGTTGAATTAAAATTATAAGATAATTCAACTTATTTTGTAGAGATGACTTGAATTGATAATTTCAAGCTGCCAGCAGGGGCTGGTATTTTCCCAATCACTGGTGTTGAGTCAACTGAATGGCAGAGTCGTCGATTGTCGAGAGGGCCGAGTGGTCGAGTCGCCGATTGCTGAGACGTCGAGTGCCGAGACGCCGAGTGGCTGAGTGGCCGAGTGACGAGACGCCGAGTGGCCGAGACGCCGAGTGCTGAGCGACGGCTGAGACGCCGAGTCGCGCTGAGTGCCGAGACGCCGAGTGCCGAGTGCCGAGTGAATGATGTTGAGGCCTACGTTCAACGCAGTTTCCTTAAAATAGATTCGTCCCTTCCGGCGGTGCTTAAAGGTCACAACGGACGTCTGTTTCTCAGGATACAACGGTAAAACCGCGCTAACCACCAAGCACAGACAGATCACGGTGAACTGAGATAGTATCCATGCTATCACGGGATTCTATCAAACCGATAGAAAAACTTGACAGAGAGAAAGAAGGGCTGCAGGTGGATTTGCTTAGTTTTTTTGGATTATCTTCTTTGCTCAATACTTGGAGTCTTATATAGAGTTTCTTATCTATACGTTGAAGTTGCATTCATGCCATTAAATTGCATTTATGCATCCATACGTTCATGCATCACTAAATTTCATTTATGCATGCATTAGTTGCATACTTATCATTTGAGCAAAAAGAAACATTTTCAAGTGGTAAAATATTGATTCATTCGCTTGGATAAATTTTGGTGATCTGACATTCGACGTGCGTAGGTCGCTCGCACACTAGTAGCTCTTGGTTTAGTACAATTCGAACCCTAGGTTTGCACTCTCCTGCGCACTCACGCGTAAGAGAGAGTCTCTCCCCATGCATTTGTTCACAACATCAATGCTTGTGACACAATATAAATCAACAACTATGCCTTGAAATTTTCAATATGAAACTATATATTTTCATTCACAAAGGAGCTTCCTTTCCACTACCTTTTATTTCCATTCAAATTTCCAACACTCACAACCTCTTCTACTCCCGCAAGTTGCTTGACCATGAGCTCGTGCCTTGCTCACGAGCCTACCCAACCTCCTAGTCGCAAGCTTGTCATCAACCCGTGAGCTCATAGCCTAGTGGGAAGCTTATCAATCGTCATAAGTGTGTTTGCGGCTCGCAAGCCCATCGACCGTAGAGAATGTTAGTCGTGAGTCCATTTCCATTATGAGTCTACCTAGTGAGTCGATTCTTGAGAGATAAACCACTACAAATTCTTATCCTTTTGTTTCTCTATTACACCAAAAAAAAATTAACCCTAAGGGGTAAATTAGTCTTTCTCCAATTGTAGACGAACGCCCATGCCCCCGCTACGTTTCAACAGTCAACTGATCCTAAGCAGGACATAGGGAGAAAAATATAATTTAGAAAAAAATGATAAACTAAAATAAGAAAGTGGAGTAATTTGTAAATGCCGAAGGATCCTGCACGGGAGTTTCTTAATTATGAGAGGAAAAAATTATTTAAAGGAATTCATTTACTAAGTGACAAGTCATTTTATTTGGTATTTAAAATAAATCTTTTTTTTATAATTTATATTTTTCAATTCTGGATGTATTAATTTTGAAAGGAGTAATGATAGATAGCATGAAAATTTGTAGCATGAATATAGCATGACACACTCAAAAATGAATGTGGGTCTCTATCTGTATGTCAATGCATGAATGTATTTCCCACTGTATGTCAATGGGACCCACTTGTATTGAGTGTGTCATGCTACATTCATACTACATATTTTCATGCTACCTATCATTACTCTTTGAAAGTGATCCGATCCATCATTGTAAAAAGATGCACTATTGTTATAATTTTTTTATTAAATAGAGAATATTTTGTTAAAATCGATGAAATAAAAATATCTCCACAATGGTATGATATTGTCCACTTTGGACTTAAGCCCTTATGACTTTGTTCTTGGGCTCTACTCAAAATGCCTCATTCCAATGAAGATACTTTCCATCCTTTTAATCTCATGATCTTTTCCATGTACTTTAGATGTGGGACTATGTTTGCACCCTTACAACCCAATAATCCCCCCTCAAACAAAGGATCACAGACCTCCCTCAACGTCGTTTTTGATGTTTGAATCCTCGACCCATCAGGATTTTTTATCCCTCGGTCCATCCGACCTACTAGGACTTCCCACCTAGTCGCAGTTAGGACTTTTTGCCCCTCGATCCACTCGACCCTACTAGGACTTCCCACCTAGTCGCAGCTAGGACTTTTTGTCCCTCGGTCCACCCGACCTACTAGGATGACTTTTTGCCCCTCGGTCCACCCGACCCTACTAAGACTTCCCACCTAGTCGCAGCTAGGACTTTTTGTCCCTCGGTCCACCCGACCTACTAGGACGACTTTTTGCCCCTCGGTCCACCTGACCTACTAGGACTTCTCACATGATGTCTGGTCTTCTTGATTCAGACACGGGAGCACCCACTTCCTTTGTTTAAGGTTCAAACCATATGGTTAGATCTGGATCATGACTTATCCGACGGTTAGTCCGGTGAAGAGCGTTCTCGCTCTGATACCACTTGTTAGTACCGATGGAATCAAAATATCTCCACAATGGTATGATATTGTCCACTTTGAGTCTAAACCCTCATGACTTTGTTCTTGAGCTCTCCCCAAAAGGCCTCATTCCAATGGAGATACTTTCCATCCTTTTAACCTCATGATCTTTTCCATGCACTTTATATGTGAGACTATATTTACACCCTTGCAACCCAACATATTTATGCTTAAGTTGAGAATTAAACTATAAACACTATAAGAATATACTAATAATTTTACCGTTGCATCGTGCCCCGAGCGGAAAAAAAAAAGGATTGTGTGAAATTTTATATAAACAGGCCTAGCTCAGTTGGTGGTGTGCCTTTTTTTTAGTTAAAAACTATATTTATTTGATAAAAAATTTAAAAATAGATTTAAAAATTATATATATAGTATATATATTATTTTATAAAAAATGTTTTTAATTTTTTAAAATATTTATGAATTGTTTATTCTAATAAATGAATAATATAATAAATATATTATAAAATAAATTATTTATCTACTTAAAAGAAAATATCTCTTTTAAAAATTATCAAATCAGAACCATACTCCTAATTTAATATTTAATAGATCCTTTGTGCTGTATAATACATAGAACACCTTTAAGGAGAACTAACTTAACTTCAAAATAGAAATATATTTAAATTTAGTTTAAAATCGTCCATTGCACGGTTTAAAAAATTTAGATCCTAAACCTTAATGTTCAAAGCCGATTACACGATTACGATTCATGATTTAAAATTATTAATTATAATTTGATTCACGGTTTATATATATAATATAATAAAATCAAAAGGTTTAATAATTTTAATTAAATTTGTTTATTTTTTTTTGTTTTGTAATTATAACTTCTAGTTAATCCCTTGATTTGTTGATATTGAAATGAATTGAGATTGATAAGGATGGTACATCTACTTTTTTGAGTGTCTATTTATTTGCTATTGATCTCTATGAATTGATCATGAGTTGAAACATGGTTAGAACATTTATGTGTCTTGAGCTTATACTAAATTCCATTAATATTATTCTCATAATA
>NC_133864.1:2664228-2729705 GCF_044706935.1 Curcuma longa | reverse complement strand
AAACTCATGATCTTCTCTATGTATTTTCAATGTAAGACTTAAATTGTAATCCCAACATTTACAATAGTAGAAGACTAAAGCATGACTACAGAATTGTCAGATCTAGGTGGATCAAATGATGTCATCCATCAACCAGATGTTAGCACAACGTTCCAGTCACTTTCCTCATAGGTCATTCTGACTGGTATCAAGATGTTGAAGGAAATGGATTGTAGAGTTTGTGACAACTCTGATTTTGATTCCACTGTTCTATAGAACTCCTCTACTTTTTATGTTATGAAGTTACAGTTGTAGGTGATTCTAACTATGATGATGTTGTTGCATATATTATTGATGATACAGGTGTTGTTAATGATGATGGAGAGTCAATTGAGTCTTTCCATACATTTGTTGATGAGGAGATTGTAGGACTTGTGCTATGGAGGCAGAGCCCCAAGAATCATTTCTTTTGGTTGCACCACCACCTAAACCAGAGTTAGAGTCAAAACTAAAGTCAGAGTCGGAGCCCTTACCTGACTAGGAGGAGGTAGGAGGAGGCTACATTTACTTTTCTAGAGCCTCTAGGTATCTTTCAGCATGGAAAGATTAGTATCTTTTATGATCTTTTATGAAATTTTATAAAGGTACCTGTTATTGATTTTATTGGTTGTGATTTATTTCTTGATATATGCTCTGTAGGGACTGATTTTGTTCCATCTTTTTCTTACCCCCATATGCGTATAGGAGATGTTTTCTTTTCCCTTCTATAGGCTTTCG
Organism: Curcuma longa; assembly: GCF_044706935.1. NCBI lineage: Eukaryota > Viridiplantae > Streptophyta > Magnoliopsida > Zingiberales > Zingiberaceae > Curcuma > Curcuma longa. The sequence goes on along the minus strand of NC_133864.1, from coordinate 2,728,949 downwards.
GAATGGACACTTCAACTGAATTGTCTTTGACCTACAAGAAGAATTTTTTAATAGCAAATGGTGGGAGGAGAGGTGTATACTTGAACTCATAGCATTTCACATCTATAGTGGATTTTGCATCTAAATCGACTCCAACCACTTGGAGAGACCAACGAGGAGACAACGAAGGAGGGAACGGTATATCACGACACTAAGCACACCAGGATAGCTTTCTTCTCTACTCGGACCATCCCATTGCTAGAGTGGCTTTGGCTTATGAATCGTCTTCAACCGCCAAGAATAAAGAGGAGTCTGTTCTTTGCTTTTCTTTTTTACTTCATATTTTTCTTTACTTTCACACTTTGCTTTCATAAATTTCTTTCATACTTTGCACTTTGTTATATAACATTTGATTTTGAATAAACATCTCATGTGTGTTTCTTAGTAAAATCTTGAGGATCATAAAAGTTTTTTAAATTTGATCGTCACATTTTATGTCATTTGACATGATTGGATTCTATACTTGCATGTTATTGGTTAGTGTGGTGATGAAATTTATTTTGATTAATTGAGTTTGATTGTCAAAATTACCTAGAGAGTACTAACACAAGCCTATTCTTTATTTTCTTTTGTGTGATATGCAATTGTGACAATTCAACTCTAGAACTTGCTTTACTCTTTTTGAAATCACAATAACATTTGTATGTGTGAACACGATGAACGATATTTCTTTTCTCATTCTTTGATTTCTTGTCCTTTCAAATTCTAGTTGAATAATCCACTTGGTCATTTTATCTTTTGTCATAATTATTTTTGCCCTACTTTCATGAGAGTTTAGTTGGTAACTTGATGAGTTATATTTCCTGAGACGGACAAAGTTTTAAGTGCAGGAGAGGATTTCATATGCTTGAGGTTATGGAGGTTCCCTAATTCAAGTTGGTTGGAAATTAAGGAATTTTGGTGAAAGTACTAAATATAATTTGAAATTTGAAAGAGACACAACTTGGTTGGATTGTTTGAAGTAATTTTCAATTGATTCGAAGGAAATTGTTCTTGAGTTGTCAACAAAATGTATGTTGCAAAAACTTTCAGAAATAGAAGCTGGAAAATTTTATCAGATCAGTTGGAGTTGAGCTAAGATATCGCTGCTAGAAGAGTTTTAGAAATCCTTATTGCAAAGGGTGTTGTGCTATTAAAGGGTTCTAAGTAATTCTAAGCTGTGATAGAAATTTGTATCATGAGGATGTCTAAAACATCAGAGTGTTGTTGAAAAAATATTGTGGGAAAAGCTTTAGAAAAGGATCCTGCTGGATTCAAATGGATTCTTCATCTATTGAATTCTAGCTGCAGTTTTCTAATTTAAAAAAAAATCTAGAAGAAGCACTTGATATTTCATTGTAAATTGTTGTTCTATTCTTCCCAAGTACCTTGTGATTCAAAGAATTTGATTTTGATTCTAAGATGTCCATTAACAATTGCCCTCTTCAGGGTTCAAAATTCACTCGGTCTCAAATTGAGAAGTCCATCAACAATTGCCTTCTTCAGAGTCCAAAATTCATTTGGTCTCGGATCGAGGTGTCCATCAACAATTACCCTCTTTATGTTTCAAATTCACTCGGTCTCGGACCGAGGCACTCATCAACAATTGCTCTCTTTAGGATCCAAAATTACTCAGTCTTAGACCAAGGCATCCATCAATAATTGCTCTCTTCAGAGTCCAAATCCACTCGGTCTTGGACCGAGGCACCCATCAACAATTATCCTTTTCATGGTCTAAATTCACTTGGTCTTGGACTGAGGCATTTATTAACAATTACCCTCTTCAGGGGTCTCAGACCCATGTGAAGGTACTATCCCCCAACCTCGGCTTAAAGTAGCTCTCGACTCAGGGGCTCCGGCATGTGCCCTCAACCTAGAGTTCTTACTCAATATTTAACAAACACCAAAAGTATTGTCTTTCATTCAATTTTCAAATTGCCAGATTACAATATACAAGGGTTACAAAAAGAGAAAGGGAAAAAGCTATAACTAATCAGCAAGCTCTTCCACAGGAATGTCCTTATAGACTTTCCGCAGGCTCAGGAAATCAAAGGGAGTGCTTGTCGGCAAGTGCCCCGCTTCTTGAACTTGTTGAAGCACCTCATTAAACCCATAAGAGAACATTTTGATGGTGTGACCGCCGAGAAAGTCATAGAATTCCTTCAACTGTAAGAATTCCTTCTTCTTGTTGGCCCATCGACCCTCTTCCCCTGCCTTGTAGCTTCCAAATTTGCCTTCTGGCTCTCCAGCTTAGCCCTTCGAGCTTCCAGCTCGGCCTTCTAGGCCTCTAGTTCCGCCCTATGAAGATCCCCTTTGGCCTTCATTGCTTTCAGCTCAGCGGATAGTTTCTTCCTTCATTTCCTCTCCAAGGCCGCCTATGACTCTGATTTCTTGCCGGCTGCAGATGGGCTAGAAGCTCAGCCAATTGCACCTTGAGGGAGCTCACCTTGGACTCTTGGGATGCAACCCTTGCATTCACCATTTCCAACTCTTATAAAGCCTGATCCAATTGCTCCGAGAGGTTGCAAACTCTATCTTGCATTGCTCTGTCGTCACCTTTGCTTCCTCCAATTCTCAATTGGGACCTGTTGGGCTTCAACCTTGGCCAATCGATCTTGCATTGCCTGATAAGATCAGAACAAGTTCGGAAATCACATGGTCATCTTCAGGATCTTGACCCATAATTGTAAATAGAAGTCAGATCTCATTCCTATAGAAGAAAAACCAAAGAATGTATGCTTGGGTCATGGTCATGATCATCGAGTCGCCTAGAGCCTCTAATGATTTCTTTTTCATGGCTTCCTTGACAGCATCCTTGACCCGCACCAATACACATCCTTGCACAACAAGAGACTGGGGCACTTGGGGAATTGTCATGGCCACTAGATGCACCTACTAAAGAGGGCAACCGCTCACTTGGCCTTCGCTGAATGGATGACGATGCCCCAGGCCTGTCGATAGAGTCCTTGCTTCAACTCGCCTCGGGATAGAGTCGAGGAACTGCGATCAGAAGGTCACGAGGACAAACCTGGCCCTATGGTCAATGGTTGGGAACTCGACTCAATACTTTGGGGCATAGACTCAAGGGGTTGGGAACTCAACTTAATGAGTTGCGAAGCCGGGTTCGGCAGGCAGCGGACGCAGTTTCGCGAAGTGCTCTTGAGGTCGGTGCATTTTCCTCTGTTGAAGTTGTTCATTTGAGTCACCTGATGAGATGAACTCAACCCTCATCAAAGGGTTGGGTGGTGGCATATCCTCTGTATTAGCGGCTGCATCGATCAATGAGCCCGCAGGAAGAACGATGCGTGCCTCTAGCTCAACCTTGGTCAACCATCTGATGCCGAAGGTGAAAAGGCAGTGTAAATGGCTCCGTCATTGGATCAGACGTCCGGATCCATAGAATCTCAACAATCATCTCAAGTCGATCCCCCCATACTGGCTTGGACACATGTTGTCCTTAGAGCATGACAACATTAATCGCCGAACACAACGTTTAAATCATAGCCATGACACGTAATCTTGCATATCGCTTGCTTTAATGGTGCCTAACTTGTAGATTACTGAAGCGTCATGCAGTAAGGTGGTTACGCTACTCAACCAAGTCAGTCCTAGGCCCCTGTCGATGGATGAGACCCAGACTACTTTAGTCCAATCAGTCAGACTAAGCCCTCTTTCGACTAGACTCGGGGGAGACTTGTGATGTGGCGAGATATGTAGCCTACACGTGGCACTATCGAGTTGGTCAGGAGACAAGATGAGCTATCAATCAAGTCAAAGGAAGCAAAAATTGTCAACTCCAGATTAAGTCCGATCTAAGGCAGCACTCGAGCTAATTCATCAACCTCAACTCAGCCATACTCGACTCCTTTAGCTCAACCACCACAGCTCAACCACGCCTGACTCCTTCAGCTCAACTACCTCAGTTCGGCCACGCCCGACTCCTCCGACTCAACCACCTCAACTTGGTCATGCTTGATCCCTTCAGCTCAACCACCTCATCTTGGTCATGCCCAATCCCTTTAGCTCAACCACCTTAGCTTGGCTACGCCCGATTCCTTTAGCTCAGCTACACTTGACTCCTTCAGCTCGGCTATGACCAACTCCTAACTTTGGGATCTCTATGACTCGACACTTGATATATGACTTTAAGGTCTCGAATCCGATATACTTGAATGTTTCTGGTATGAAGATCGTGGTGAACATGGGACAACATGATCAATAGAACGTGGGGAACATGAGGTGATGTGTCCCCCTCCACTTGAACGTGGAAAATGTGGGATGACATAGTCAATAAAATGTGGGATGACATAGTCGACAAACAATGGGATGACGTGATCCATAGAAAGTGAGGAGTATGAGGTGATGTGACACCATCTCTACCTAGATGTGGCATCTTGTAATGGAGAACGTGGGCACCATTTCTCCGCTCGATGGTAATATATAAAAGAAAGTTCGCTCTCACGGCAGAGGTATGAGCACAAGCAATCTAGAACCTTTCCTCTACTTTCTGCTCTTTTCCTCCTCCTTGCCCTCAAAGACCTGACTTAAGCATCGAAATGGTTGAGTCAAGGTTTGTCTTGATCTTCATTCTAACTCTTGTTGAGTTGTACAAAGATCCACAGAATCCATCCTTCACTAGATCATTAGAAACTTGTCAACCTCAAAGACAGCTCATTGGTGGTTCACTTACTCCCTCGATCTCAGACAGGAACAATGATGTTCAAGTTTATTTGATAAGATAGTTGAGTCGAGCTTACAATAAATTAAGTTGTTGAAATGATTGTTTAATCATAAGTTGATTTCTTTGTTATAAACTTGAGTTTAATTTGTTTAGATGTCATCGAAGCTTTCAATTCAAGCTTTTATGATTGTTTAAAATTTTTATATTTTAATTTTATTTAGTTGATTATTGAGCTTGATAATATAAATTTATTTATTCATTTTGAAAGCTTCTTTATTTAGATAGCATGTTGATAAGAGTTTATTAATGATCCTGATTCATAAATATTATTCACGGATATTTTTTTCAAATATTATTTAAGAACGTTATTCATAAATATTATTTAAAATATTAACGAATTGAACACATATGTATTCAAATATTTTATTTTATTTTATTTAATAAATTATTTAAATTTATTTAATTGATTTTTTATATATTGAATAAATATAAATAAATAGTTATCAAATTTAACATCAAATTTATTTCATAAATAAATGTTCAATTCACCTTAACCCTAAAAGGAAGATGAGAGAAGGTTGCCCCCGAGGTATAGTTGATTTGGTTATAACGAAATAGAATTGTTGTAGTGGGCAAAGGTCGAATCTCGGTGAAATCGAGACAATGTCCTCCTCGGTCATGATTAACTGCAGCTTCTCGATTTACCTCTTTACAGATGATCATGAGATTGATAGGATGATAGATTTCATCTTTTACATAGGAAGATGGAAGAAAGTTCAGTATAGGAAGATGGAAGAAAGTTCAGTAGCGAAAGGAATAAAGGTACACTTACACTACATTAACATCAAGAATTAATGACTCAACTACTTCTCCGATCCGTCCCCATTGAATGCTTGTCGTTTGCAGAAAGTAGGGGTGGCCAAGCCTTCTCCTCCAGTGCTAACTAACTCTCGCTATAAGACCAAGAACGCCATCAACGCCATCCCACCGACAGAGCTGCGAAATCGATCCGATCATTCGATGGCGTCCGACGCATCGTCATCTTCCCCTGAACCTCTCCACGTGCTCATGTTCCCTTACCTCGCCTTCGGTCACATCAGCCCTTTCATCCAGCTCGCCACCAAGATATCCGCCGCGGCCGCTGGGAACATCCACGTCACCTTCCTCTCCGCCGCCTCCAACGTGGCGCGCATCCGGTCGCTGATCCCCTCTTCGTCGTCGGTCTCCGTGGTGGCGCTGCGCCTGCCCGCGGTCCCGGGACTCCCCCCGGGAGCCGAGAGCACGGCTGACCTCCCCTCCGACTCCCCTGCTGTGGAGCTTCTGAAGCTCGCCGTCGACGGGACGCGTCCCCAGGTGGACGCGATCCTTCGCGAACTTCGTCCCCACGTCGCCGTCTTTGACTTCGCCATGCAGTGGCTGCCGGAGGTCGCGGAGCCGCTCGGAGTCCGCTCTGTGTTCTTCTCCGTATTCGCTGCCGTCTCCACCGCCTACCTCACTGTCCCCGCCCGCCGGCTCCACGGCCCGAACCCCTCCGTCGAGGACCTCAAGTCCCCACCGGCGAAGTTCCCAGAGGCCTCCTCCATCCGCGGCGTGCCGGCCTACCAGGCGGCCGACTTCCTCTACATCTTCCGGACCTTCGCGGGGGCCTCCGTCTTCGAGCGGGTGCTCGCGTGCATGTCGGGCAGCAGCGCCATCATGGCGAAGACCTGCGCGGAGATGGAGGGGCCCTACGTCGACTACGTGGCGAAGGAGCACGGGAAGCCAGTACTGCTGGCGGGGCCGATCACGCCGGAACCGCCGACAGGGGAGTTGGACCCGCGCTGGGTGGAGTGGCTCGGCGGCTTCCCGGCCGGCGCGGTGGTGTTCAGCTCCTTCGGGAGCGAGACGTTCCTGAGCGAGGAAGGCGTGCGGGAGCTGCTGCTGGGGCTGGAAATGACGGGGATGCCCTTCCTGGCGGTGCTGAACCCGGCGAAGGGGGAGGAGGGGAAGGTGGGGCGGCTTCTTCCTGAGGGGTGGGCGGAGCGGGTGAAGGGGCGGGGGCTGGTCCACAGCGGGTGGGTCCAGCAGCAGCACATCCTGCGGCACGACAGCGTGGGCGTGTTCCTGTGCCACGCGGGGCTGAGCTCGGTGATGGAGGCGGTGGCAGCGGGGTGCAGGCTGGCGATGCTGCCGCAGAAGGGGGACCAGTACCTGAACGCGAGGCTGTTCGCGGGGGACATGGGCATCGGGGTGGAGGTGGAGAGGCGGGAGGAGGACGGGGGGTTCACGAGGGAGGCGGTGTGCGCGGCCGTGAGGGAGGTGACGGCGAGCGAGGAGGTGAAGGAGAAGCACTCCAAGTGGAGGGAGTTCCTGCTGGACAAGGAGGCGCAGGAGGGCTTCGCCGCAGGGCTGCTGGACGGCCTCCGCAAGCTGGCAAATGTGTAATTTCCGGTGCATGCTCGCTCGACAAGATGCACGCTTTCATAAATTGTTGTCTGTGTTTTAAATAATATAAAACTTTAGTCGCGGATCTGTAGGTAAGGAGCAAGGACAATAATGCCAGGTAAGGCGTAAGGACAACATGTGGCGTTCCTCTTTTTTATTATTGAAATCATTAAAGAGATAGATGCCTTCTTTTTTTATTATTTTTATTAAAAAAAAAAAAGAAGTTTCATCCCATTAGCCCTGGTAAAATATGACATAATTATCCTCCCTCCACAGTAGTTTTGATATCCCTTTGATGATTTTTTTAATATAACCCTAAATTATAACATCTCCTACAATATAAACATCTCAACTTTGATCACATTATATTATAAACAATAAATAAAAAACGTGAGAGACATTAATTATTATAATGTTGTAGTCATTACGAAATCATAATTATTAAAATATTCTAACAACTTCGGTTTCATAATTGTTACATGTGAATGTTTGATGAATATGTTAAATCTATATTGTAACAGCTATTCTAATAAAAAAGAAACCCTAATAAAAGGTCATAATTATTATAATGTACTAAAATGAATGCCATTTCTTTACCCTTACAGATATAATGCGATGGTAAAAGCAAGAATAAATATTTTAGAGATCAACTTGTAAATATATATAAACTATATTATTTGATAAGCAAATCAAAAAGGAATATCTATCTACCTGCTAAATTAGTCATATAAAATCTGAACACCTGAATTATTACAAAAAATTAAGAAAAAAAAACCCAAGGCCAGCCTTCTTCCTTTTGACTGGTTCGATGAGGAATTCATCATTGCACTCCACTATGGTCTTTTTCGTGCATCTGCTCTTTTGTATATTAAGCGCATATTTAATTAGCACTACAGTAGTAATAACATTGGATGATGCCTAAAGTTATGATTTCCATTATAAAAGAAACAAATTATGAAGACAAATAGATAGCTGCTAATCCAAAATGCAGCCAGTGTATCAGTTAAAACTAGATTAATTAAAAACATACTTATCTACAGTAAGTTCTTGGGTACAGTTGTTTTGAGATAGGCCGACTGATAACATTCAACTAAGAGAATTTTTGTAAGCGAATGATCTCCATCTTGACGCAACAAAATCAATCAAAAATTTCTTGAGCTTCAATAATGCTGTGTTGACTGGAACAGTAGAGTTTAAATAAGCAGAGGAAGAACACCAAAGTAAAAGCCTGAAAAGAAAAAGCAACTATTTAAGCTTACTGTTCGTCCTTTGTGACCCGATAATATTTCTCAGCATGCTGGCGCTGACCAATCAGCTGCGCAAATCTTTCATCATGTGTAATGACTATCAACTGAAAGTTCTCTTGACCCTTCCTATCTTCCATGATTCTGAGAATCAAGCAATGATTGAATTTAATAGTGTGGCAACTTATAATCGGTATAACTACTATCACTTCTGTGATGATAAATTACCTTACGAGAGCAGCGGCTAGACTTTCTGCATTTGGCCCATCCAAGTTGGTGGTTGGCTCATCCAGTGCAAGTATTCCACAATTTAGGCAAAATGTTTCAGCGAGTGCCAACCTTATGATAAGAGAAGCAAGAACCTGAAAAATCAACATAAGATAAGCAAAATTATCCTATTTGTCAAACCAGACAAAATGAAACATTCCAAACTTATCAATCAGTGATCAAATTTGGCATCTATAAAATAATATACAAAAAGGAAATAACAAAACAAAATAAAAGAAATCACCTTCTGACCAGCACTGCACCTTCCCCTCATCTCAAGCTCAGTTTCACCAGTCTGCATCAGGACCTGAATAATCACCACAGATTAGAATTGTTGCTTAATCTTTTAATTAATATTATTGTCCTTACTCTGTAGCTGTATGACCGACTCCCAGCACCTTCGGAATCAGAGTGGATGCTAATGTAATCTATATCCTGGCCCCTATATGTTTGCTGCCATAATTCTTTTATGATCTTATTTATTTCCTCCATTTTCATTGTATGAAAACGCATGAGTGCCCTGGTGACAGAAAATAGTTGATCAACTAGGAAGCTAAAAAAAAAAAAAAAATACAGGCACAGCAATAGGAGAGGAACTAAAATTCTAATTTCTTTCATTGCACAAAAACATTGGCACAGAGAGGTGTGGCATGCAGCTGCAGTTTAACAAATGTGTCATAGAGAACGAGAAAATGTTCAAGAGCAAACTGTCAAAAGGAGATGCATTGCATGTCGTTAATCATCACAAAAGGGAAAACATCTAATGCATTGCAAATAATAGCCTGAGTTGGATTATCACATTAACATCTTTGTCTTCTTTACATAAAATGAAAAGTTCATTGAGTATTTTCTGATGGGCAGGTGTCATGTTAAGCCATCCATGTAGCTGCATATCAATATCCAGTGGTTCAAACCTCAAACGGTTGATATGCTTTGTTGATGTTATTAGGTAATTGGATTAATAGGCACTTTATAAAAGATTAAACAGACATAAAGAGCACAAGCAAATTCTTGATTGCTTCAATCATCAATTGACTCAACCAGCCTATGCTTCAGTGCATCACGTATCCATGTGCAATCAAATATTTCTTTCATCTTCAATTTGGCAGCCCAAAGTCCAATCCAACAGTTTACAACATAGTTTATCTTTAATGCTGTCTCTACTTGGGAAAGGGCAAATAAAAGGAGGGGAGGAGGAAAAGCAGTCTTATCTACTTCAGTAGAAGAACAAGAGGGGGGGCGGGGTGTTCAAGTGAGTGGAAGAGGAAAGGGAAAAAGTAAAATGCTGAAAAGACCTGCTTAACCATGCATGTTTTGGGAATGACAAAAATTTAAAGGTTTAACCAAGATTTTAAGTTTAGGACCTTGGCTACTATACAAGGAAATGATTAAGTTTATGACTCCATTCCTCTCTTTTCAAGGAGACAAAACACAAAGGAAATTTCTCCCTCTCCCTTCCTCTCTTCCCTTCCAACACTCTTTTCTTTCTTTCCCTTCTTCCTCCTCTCAAACAGACACAAGCTAATTGGAGCCAATTATAAACTATTCACGAGTGCAAAGGAATGACATTAGGTGATTTAGAACAAACAGATGTTGCATTTAGGTGAAGTTTTACATAAAATTTAGTAGCAAAAGTTTTGAATGCTAATGAACAGCCGACGAAAAATAACAAATCATTTATACTATGTCATAGAAACTAATAATGCAAAAGTTAGTTCAGAGAGGGAGTAAGTGGCATAACTGAGAACTTTATTACTATGTCATAGTTATCAGAATTGTATGATTCACAATTCAAATGGCACAATTTAATTGGACTTGCACCCAAAACGGCATATAGGTAAATCGTTTGTGTCAAAAATTGGTCTGCCTCAATACAATTCCAACCTGATTCAATGTCAATCAACTGATTCTTGAACTTATCCATTAATTAAATGTAATTGGGTAAATGATTTGTTCCACAACTAATTTATGCTTTGAAAAATCTCGTGTGTTATTCTATTCAATGATTCATCTTCGATCCTTCACACACCGTATTGTCTTCGACTCTTTGCTTACCAAAGTTTACTTCTTCGATGATGGCTTATTGTCTATGACCCTTTGTTCATCAAATGTTATTTCTTCAACAGTGGCTCGTTATCCTGAACCATCAATGAACATGTCTCAAGCGATCAGAGTTGTTCGAAGCTTTAGTGGCTTCTTCCTGATGCATCTTGGACCAAAGGACATATTTCAACACCTGCCCTCAATAATCAATCATAGACAAGAGGATGCCAACACTGATGTTTGTATTCCTTGAGCTCCCTTAGTAATCAACGTTGATTACAGGAAGTCTCTCAGCTCTCATGCTATGCAAGATTAATCGATGTCTATATTCCTCGAGCATCTTCCACCATAGAAATATCACCCCTCCATGGACAACAACCCTCCCCTATTCTTCAAGTCTCTTCAACAATAAGATGTCCATATCTCCCAGCCCTCATCCTTAGCAACCAACGTTGATGACTTGCTAACCTGTTGACCAAGACATTAAGGTCTCTTTCCTTTGTAGGTAAAGAAGAAAATAGTTATGCCATCGAGATGAGGATGATGACATCTCAAATGGGGATATAGAGTGATTACGATATTTCTTTTTAACGATTTTTTATGTATATTTCAATTGTATATAAAGATAGATGAAAGTTTTAATCATATTATTCTCGATATGACCTTTAGGATCTTTAGTCCTATATTAAATTTTATTATTATGACAATGTGTTTTATTAATCATATTATGTTAAATCCAACACTTTTATACATTTTAGAAAGGTATTTTTTAACTTAAAATATACGTGAATGTGACGATGCATAATTCAATACAATATTCACAAAATCAGCAAGACAATTCACACTTTGAAGCTCGATTCAACAACCTTGATTATATTTACTAAAAATTATTATTAATTTTGCATATAAATTGTTGGAACTTTTTGCATGGATCACTAGATGCTTTGTGGACAAATGTTAGAAACTTAAATTTTGTTCACTGTGTTGGCTTAGGTGGTGTTGGGTCTTTGCATATTGTATTATTATGAAGTAAATTTTAAAAAATGTGATTAAAATGCATTTTTTATGAATAAAATTAATGTTAAATAATCTACAGTAAAAATGAATTCATATACATTGTGCATGTCCTTTAATATTTCATATACTCTAGGCAGCGACTCAATTACAAGCAACTTGCAAACTTTTTCTAAAACCTTTGATTTGACACAATCATTACTGAGCCTGCTACCAAAGGCTAGCTTTAAAACCTTTGATTTGACCTAATTATTATTGATCCTGGTGCCGAAGGCTAGTTAGTAGTCTACAATAGAAGATCCCATGACTGTATCTAAATGTTCATAGCAGACAAGATGTCAGAAATCCATTGACAGTGTGATTATATCTTTACCACCCTTCCAAAAGGAAGGTAAACAAATTTGTGCATCAATGTTTAGTTTCTGAATATCAATATATGTATTCATCAGTTGTCTTAAAAGAATATATCTTATTGGCATTTGAATATTCATTATGTGATAGATGTGAATTATCTTATTAGCATGTGTTGACATTGTTAACAAGAAAAATAAAACTAGTTAACAGTCCAATTTAAAACTTAATAAAAGGTTCTGTTAGGCCTAGATAGCCAACATCATATTTGTCAAAACCCATGAACATGAAACTAAATCTTATTATATGGGTAAATGGAAATAGAAAATTTATGTAGCCAAGTACAAATAGTTGGGACAAACACAGTTTGATAATGATGTAACCAAAAGCCGTATAGGTTTTAGAGCATCAGCTATTATACAATGAAAGCATAAACTGCTTGAAATAAGCGGCAGCATAATGCCATAGCTTATTTTGGGGAAAAAATTAACTTCACTGACGCATGGTAAATGCACAATATGTGCCAGGCAAGGAAAAATGCTTGTAGTTGTGACAAATTAACCACTGCCTCTACCAAAATTCTGGTGTTGGTGCATCTCACATAGTTTTGTACTTTCATTCTCATGAACTTCTGATTTAGGTAAGGCATCTCTTGTCAACAGGATACAATAACAACAGTTGTGGACATACAGTGCTAACCATGAATGTCCAAGTAATTAAGTCATCATAAGTTTGATAAGATTTCATTGGTTAAGATTATGATGCTCCCAGAGATCCCCATGAATTACCCACCAGAAGTTTCCAAGAAGGTATAACCAAGGTAGTTTCAGGCTTATATCACAATATTCAAGTCCATGGCAGTTGGTTATATTGTCAAACACGAAGTACAAAGGAAACTAACTTATGGTGAGATCAAAGTGCTTACTTATCAAGTGCATTGTAGTATCTATCAAGGTCCTTGTTTGCCATTTCCGTTGTCTGCAAGTAAACTTATTAGTAAAGATTATAATGCACTTGAAGAATGTAAACTGAGATAACATCAAGAGAAATGCATACCTTAAGTTGAATCAGCTGATTGAAATATCTCTTATCAATATCATTGTATTGAGCCTGTTTAAGGTCGATCTTGTACTTTGATATGTTACTTTGATAGACAGATAGGGTTCCATGACACCTATTCACCTGTCGATGTAACAGCCGAAATTTAGGATACTTGATGATAAACAATTACATATAGAATTACTATTTATTTCAAGGCCAATGGTTTGCCTATTTGAATTAGGAAGATAAAACATGATTAGCAGGAGAAATTGCACAATAAGTAAAAATACAGTAATTAAAAGCAATGTTGTAGTTGCAACCACCATTCTTTCTTTTTTATACTATTCACAAGGTCTTATCTCTACTAACGAGTCTATTACTTCAATGAACTACTACCTTAATTTCGTCAACTACAATCTGTAAAATATTGCTCATAGGAATCTAGAACACATAATTATCATCAGTCTCACATCCCACTAAGCATTGACTAAAAAGATTCTATAGAGAATTATATCAGCAGTATAAGAAATTTTCTTAACCATCCTGAGGAATCAATAAGGATTCATACTTTATGTATTTCTAATTCTTCCATTCTCCAGCTCCGTACTGGTACTTGTAAATGCTCATGATTCAGGGTGTATTAGTTTACATATTGCCCAGTTCCTAGCCTGCTCATGGATGATACTTATTCTCATTCAACTATTTTCTCTCACAGGGTGGATTATGAAATGTGATTCTAGATACGATATATTTTATATATTTTTAGAAGCTTTTCTGTTTAATTGGAAGACTCTTTTGCATGCTTCACACTATTTTCTCACAGTGCTAGTATTATGAATGTGATTATAAATATAATACTTTTATCTTTTTACAAGTTTTTCTTTTATTTGAAGGACTCTTTTACATGCTTTACACTAGAAGCAATAGATGCATTAGACAATTGCTAGACACTGCCCACTATATGACCATTTTCAAACCTTGAGCAAAGCCTATCATGATAAGATACTAGAAAAATAGTAGGTAAAACTCAAGGTTATCTAACTCAAAAAAGAAAACACAAAAACATGAACAAACACAAAAAGAAAAAAAAATCTCCTAAAGTAATTTTAATACAGGAATAAGTCAACACTAAGTGTAAAAATTAATAACTTTTTAACTTTAGATTTAAATTTTTAATATGATTTTATTGTCATCAATAAATTTATTGGATTCGATAACTCTACTATATTTATCTCTCATAATTTTAACATTTAAAAAAATCTCAAAGTTTTTTTTTTCATTTTTCCTCTCAACTGGTCAACCTTGAAATTGCATGGGCTCAAAGTGGCACAAAATTAATTTACCAATTCTGAAAACACTTTTCTATATGTATACATAACTAATAATATTCTACAATATGTAAACCCTACATAACTAAATTATAAACATAGAGAATATTTTAGTTAGATTGACTTTACGGGAACAATTTACTGTAAACAAATAAAATACAAAATAAGAATTTCTCAAGATTAATCAATTTTAATAATTAAAATAATTACTTATTTGAAATAAATAAAAAATAGTGTAACATAATTATATATGCAAATTAAATCAGAATGACAAAATATTAAAAAGAATAAAGATACTTTAAATTAAAATAAAATAAAAAGGAAATCAAATGCACAGAAAAATGTCTGTATATGGATAAATATGAGCATTAAAAAAGTTAATGAGGTGGGAATTACATGAATAAATGATAACGAGAATAACAATTGCTAGATGCACCCAAAGTCACCCATTTAATAGTTAGCAATAATATTGAAATTTAGCATGCATAATGGGATGGTAAAAGGCAGATGGGCAATTAATTTGATGATAATAATACATGGATAAATTTCAATTGGTAATTGATTTTTGAAGCTTAAATACTTAATTGGCAATAAAGCGGGAAACTAATTTGTGCACATATTACCTCTGAAAGTAGTCTCTCCTTTGTCTGTAGATGTTTTTTAAGATCCGCTTCTAGACTGGACATACTGCCAATAGATAGTACCTTCTCCTCTAGGCTCTCAATTTCATGAGTAAGTTCATCTACATCAGCTTTTGTCTTCCTATAGTTCAAGTTGTCATCAATGTTTCTTTTTAACTGATCTTGATTTCTCATTAACTCTTTACTCTTGTTCAAATCAGTTGAAATTTCCTGCTTCCTTGTGTCACATCTTTGCAGTTGTGATTCAGATAATCTGTGCCTTTCTTGCAAGTCCTTTAATTTCTCAACTTTCTTTGAGTCAAGGTATCTAAGATTAAGTATTAGACCATAACGTGTTAGATAAAGAAACAACATAGGAAATAAAAAATGTTGATGCAAGAAAATCAAACACACTCTTTGATCCGACTATTGAGTGTCATAAGCATCTCAATATCCTGCTGGAAACCTCTTTTATTTTCTGCATGCTCATCATATTCTCGATCAAGTTTCAATTTGAGAGCTTCATAATCCTGCAATAACTTCTCTTTTTCCTTCATCAATGGAACAACAGCTTCCAGCAAATGCTGAAATTTCACAGAATTCAATGAAGTAGAAAGTGTCAGATAAGAGAACATACCAAACATTTGTCCTTCTTTGTAATTTAGATTCAGCAAACAGGAAAACAGAAAGGGATAACAAAATCACTTTGTCTGTAGTTTTCAACATATACTTAAATAAAGGGAAAAGGGAAACTACCGACAAGATACAAACTATATCTGACAATAGGTTATAATTCTATTTTGATGTTATACACTTCAGCACAAGATTTTGAGTCTTACGTGTCTACCATTTCACAGTCAAGGCATCAACAGTATGATTGTAATCCAGCCAATGGGGCATCTCTGCATTATATCTAGTTATTATCTTTAGTTTTCATTGCAGGGGGACTATAGGCCACATGCTATTCTCAAAAACCTGTGGAATATCCATTTCAATTGAGGTAAATGAGAGTTTTCGCTATGCAGTCATGCCCAGTTAGTCTTGAGCATTTTATGACAGTATCATTCACTGGATACCCAAGTCTGCGCCAGATTTCTTATCTTACTAGAACCTATTAAGTATTAACTCATCCAGGTCATGAGAAGATGTGATCCTCAATCAGAACAGCAAAAAACAAAATGTTACTAATTTGAGCAGCATAATTGTTAGAAAACTAAGAATTAGAAAAGTAATATATGTAGAAGGTCATGCTTAAATAGAATTATGTTCAAGGAGAATTAAACTGCAAAATATGGAATTGTGTATAAAAGAGTTGCTTCCATTTCTCTTGAGATGTTACTGGTCTCAATTTTTTTTTTTTGGTTGCCTTACAAGTGATGCATGGGGGTCCAACTTATAAGATTTCAAGAGTGGTAAACAGTAAATTATTGTTAGTGCATGAATTTTATGGAACTGAATTATTCAACAACAATAACAGAAAATTACACAGAATTTGCATATCTATAACCTTATTCAAAGGTCTTGGAAGCATTCAGAATTCCTCAGTTATTAATTACAGAGATGTGAATAAATTGTCTTAAGGTAAGGTTGTCAAATTGAAGTTTCTATCAAGAATATTTGAGTTTTAGAATTGCAAATTCTATCAAATAATGAATCGTAATGTTCAAATAAAAATCATATACTATGTTAAAAAGGAATTTATTTTATTCAGCTTAGTTTTGATTTCCAAAAATTTGTAAAAATAATATAATTTTCCATTTAATTGCATAATAGTATAGGTGAAGTTGTTTTTGGCTCATAACAAGAATATATTGGTCCGTATCCTACCTGGATATCCTACACGGATGACAATGTATAAATTATAATTTATTTTATTCCATTAAGAATTGAAAAGAAATACACAATAAAAAAATTCCACCATTACTTTTCACATAAAAAAGTCATTGTCTTCGAATGAAAGGCAAAAATCTCTAAGTCGGTATTGATTTCACTGTCATTGTATATTAATATGACAAGACAAGATTTATTCTTCTCAATTATTATTTCATATCATATCCATCTTGGCCATCCTTGACTTTATATCATTGTTAACTTTGATATTCCACTTCCACTTTCTTCAAGCTTTATACTTTTATCATATAACATAAGATTTATTTATTTTTCTTTCTTCTTTTGTAATGATTTCAGTTTAATTTCTAATATATTTGGTTTAATTTATTTTCATTGGTTGGAATTTACAATCAATTGATTAGATTCTACCCTTACAGTTGTATTTAAGTGACAATATTTATTTTTCTTAATTATTCTTAAGTGTCAAGTTGAAGGGGAATCTTGGTGCAACAATAAAAAACCTTGATGCAACAATAAAATTGTTGCCGCGTGATCATGTGGTCATCGGTATAAGTCGCGAAAACAACCTCTTGCAATACAACATAAAGCTACATACAATAAATCCAAAGTAGTTTGACTCTTCCTTGAGACTCCGCATTAATGGGAACTTCGTGCACCGAGCTATCTATTTTAATTCTGTGTCAAGTTCTCATCTTGATTATCCTTGACACTATCTCCATGTAGTAAATGATTAACTTTGATATTTCATTTTCATTCTGTTCGTGTTTTATATTTCTATCATATAAGATAATTTTCTTTCTTTCTCCTTTTATAATAATTACAGCTTAATCCCTAATATATTGGACTTAAATTAATTCTTAATAAGTTAAATTTACCTTTAATTAGTTAAATTTATCTTCTAATGAATTTTCTTTCTTATTAGAATAGTATAAAATAAATTTTACAAAATGATAATTAGACCTATTATGTTATATAAAGTTCAATATTGGACTATGAATTGATAGACGAGCAAAAGATGAAAATTGCATAAATAAGGATGTTAAAGTAGATATATTGACATACAAGGATGGTTAGGATAAAAAATAAGAATATTAGAGAAAAAGTTAGACTTACGTCTATTAAGAAAAAACTCCGAGAAACATATTTAAGATGACATGGTTATGTACCTAAGTGACAAATAAATGCTCTAATGTGATACCATACACACATTAATCAATAAAAATAAAGATTAAAGAAGACTTAGTTAGCAATATTAAATCAAGATAAAATTCATTTAAATATAGATAAAGATATAATAAAAGATCAAGTCCAATGGCATAAGAGGATCTATGTAGTTGATCCCACTTAATGGGATAAGGTTTGGTTCTTATTGATATATTAGAATAGTATAAAATAAGATCCCTATTGAAGTATTGCATCTACTAGAATGTCATAATCATAATGTTGTTTTTATTTCCAATTCATAAATAAGACCTGCATTGTTTTATATGTGAATCATGTTGGATTGCAACGGTGCAAACATAGTCCTACATCTAAAACACATGGAAAAGATCATGGGTTTAAAAGGATGAAAGATATCTCCATTGGTATGAGGTCTTTCGGGTTGAGCCCAAGAACAAAACCATGAGGACTTAGGCCCAAAGTGGATAATATCATGTCATTGTGGAGATATTTTGATTCCATCAGTTCTAATAAGTGGTATCAGAGCGAAACCGCTCTTCACCGGACTAACCGCCAAAAGAGCCATGATCCAGATCTAACCATGAGGGTTGAACCTTAAACAAAGGAAGTGGGTGCTCCCGTGTCTGAATCAAGAGGACCAGACACCAGGCAGAAAGTCCTAGTTGCGGCTAGGCAGGAAGTCCTAGTAGATCGGGTGGACCGAGGGGCAGGAAGTCTTGGTGGGTCGAGGATTCGAACATCAAACGAAAGCTTTCCGTTTGAGAGGGACCTGTGGTCCTTTGTTTGAGGGGGGGATTGTTGGGTTGCAAGGGTGCAAACATAGTCCCACATCTAAAACACATGGAAAAGATCATGGGTTTAAAAGGATGAAAGATATCTTCATTGGCATGAGGCCTTTTAGGTTGAGCCCAAGAACAAAACCATGAGGACTTAGGCCCAAAGTGGACAAAATCATGTCATTATGAAGATATTTTAGTTCCATCGGTTCTAACAAATCATAACATATCATATGATAGGAATTGTGACCTGTATGGTTTTGTATGATTCACAACTACAACTACAACAACAACAAAATTTTATCCTATTAGATGAGGTCGACTATATGGATCCTTCTACATCATTGAACTATATCCCTACTATATCATCATTTATATTTAAATAAATTTTATCTTATTTTATTGTTACTAACCAAGTCTTCTTTGGTCTTCCTCTTCCTCTTCCTCGTTTGATGTATACATTTGTCATAGTTTCACATCGCCTAACTGAAACATCCATTAGTCATCTACATATATGTTTGTATCATCTTAAACATATCTGTCGGAATTTTCCCTTAATAGGTGCAACTCCGACTTTCTCATTAATATTTTCATTTCTTATCTTGTCCATCTTGTATATTCGAACATCTACCTTAATATTTTCATCTCTGCAATTCTCATTTTTTACTTATATGTTCGAGTCATAACCCAACATTCAATTCCATATAACATAGCAAATCTAATCGACGCTTTATAAAACTTTCCTTTTAGTCTTAGAGGTACTTTACGATTACAAAGAACACCTGACGCTCTACTCTATTTTAACCATCCTGCTTGTATTCTATGTAAAACATCTCTTAATCTCGCCATCCTTTTATAAAAATGATCTTAAATACTTAAAGCGATAATTCGTCATCTCTTGTCTTAACAATTTTCTCATTAGGTCTAATATTACTAAACTTAAATTTTATATATTAGGTCTTTACTCTACTAATCTTAAAATCTTTCACTTTTAGCATTTCCCAACATGATTTGAGTTTAACATATACTCCTTCACGGGTCTCATCTGCCAAAATAATATTATCTGCAAACAAACACAACAGTATTGTATCTTAAATGTGTCCAGTGAGTTTATTCATGATTAATGTAAAAAAATAGGAACTTAGAGCTGAACTTTGATGTAACCATATTCTTATGGGAAACACTTCGGTTAATCCGTCTAAAATCTTCACTCTTGTTATTACATCCTCATATATATCCTTAATTAGTTCAACATGCATTATGCTAACACATCTCGTTTTTATATTCCTAATACTTTTCAATTAGTTGTCTGAGAAGATGTATAGTTTATGTTGTCGATCTTCCAAGCATAAATCCAAATTGACTTTCGATCATCATGGTCTCCTTCCTTAATTTTTTTTCTATTACTCTTTCCTAAAATTTCATGGTATGACTCATTAGTTTAATACTTTTATAGTTTACACAATTTTATATATCTCCTTTGTTCTTATATAAGGGAACTAGAGTGCTTACCCTCCACTAATCAAATATTATTTTCGTTTTCAATATCAAATTAAATAACTTTGTAAGTCATTCAATACTTTATTTTCTAGACATTGCTATACCTCTATCAGAATATCATCAGGTCCAACTACTTTTTCATTTTGCATCTCATTTAAAATTTGTTCTACTTCTAAAATTTCAATTCTACAATAAAAATTTAAATTTTTACATTCATTTGACCTACTTAAATTATCTAAGTTAAGTTGTTCACCTAAACCTTCATTAAAAAGTTAATAAAATACTTCTTTCATCGCCTTTTTATTTCGTCATCATTCAAAAGTATCCTCTTGCATTCATCTTTAATACATCTTATTTGGATAAGATCTCTTGTCTTCCTCTCTCTCTCGCTTTAGCTATTATGTAACTATCTTTTTCCCTTTCTTTTGTATGCAATTTCCAATATAAGCATTCATAGATTTCATTTTTTTTTCATTCACTACTTTCTTAGCTTCTTTCTTGGCTACTGTATACTTTTTTTATTTTTCCTCATTCTTACAAGTGTACAAAACTTTATAGGTTGTTTGTTTTTTCTTAACTTTCTTTCTCCTATACTTTCTCATTCCACCATCAAGATTTTTTACTTGGTAGCGCACAACCCGTTGACTCACCGAATAGACTCTTAGTTATTATTTTCAACTTTAATGTTATCTTATCTCATATCGTATTTGAGTCACCGTATATTTCTACTAATACTTATTCTCCTACCCTGTCCTTAAATATGTTTTATTTTCCATCCTTTAACTTCCACCTTTTAATTTTAAGAGTCATGCACATTTGCCTTTTATTAATATTATGCTTGAAGCGCATATCCAATACTACTAATCTATATTTGATAGTTAAGTTTTCTTCAGAAATAACTTTACAATCTTTATAAATTTTTCATCCTTTTTATCATAAGAAAGTCAATTTGTGACTTATTATTCTCACTTTTGAATGTGACCAAGTGTTCTTTTCTTTTCTTGAAAAATGTATTTGCTAATATAAAGTCATATGCTATCGCAAAATCCAATATAATTTTTCCTTCTTCATTTCTTGTTCCAAACTCATAACCCCCATGCACGCTATCATACTCTCCTCATTTTTCACTTTAACATGCTCATTTAAATCTCCTCTTATTAAAATCATTTCGTTTAGTAAAATATTTTGTAATACCTCATCTAAATCGTCCCAAAACTTAGATTTGGAATTTTCATCTAATCCTACTTGAAGTGCATATATGCTAATTACATTAATAGTTTCTTTCGCCACCACTATCTTGAAAGATATAATTTTATCTCCCTTTCTAACTACTCCTACTACTTCATCCTTTAGCGAACTATATGCAATAATACCTACTCCATTTCTTGTTTTACTTCTTCCTATGTATCACAACTTAAAATCCGAATTCTCTATCATCTTTGCCTTCTCTCTTATCCATTTTACCTCTTGTACACACAGAATATTAATTCTTCTCCTAATCATCGAATCTACTACCTCTATGGTTTTACCAGTGTGTTCCTAGATTCCATGTTTCAAATATTAAACAACTAATTTTCCTATAATATTTATTCTTAACAAACCTAGCATATTTAACACTACACCTATGATATAATTCACAACTATAAGAGAAAAATGAATTGGAATGTAGAACTTGAAAACCACAAGGATAATGTGTTTTCCGATTCTAGCACATAGCATAGTTAAAAGGGAAAGGTAAGCATATGACAAGAATATGAAGAATTGTAAAAACCATGCAAGTCATGTTAACATAAAGCATGAGAAATAATACAAATTTAACAACTTTGTGGTATAAAAACCACCTAGTTAAGTACAGAAAGGAAAAGGCAAGTTATGATTAAAAGACAACTCGGTGCACGAAGTTCCCGTTAATGCGGGATCCTAGGGAAGAGTCTATTGTATGTAGTCTTACCTTATTTTACAAGAGGCTCTTTTCGAGACTCAAACTCGTGGCCTCTAAAGTCACACGGTAGCAACGTTACTATTATGCCAAGGCTCCCCTTCAAAAAGTAAGCTATGATTATATCAAGAAAATCATCCAGGACTTGTTTACATAATGTATCTAGTAGAGGCCATGTAATTTGATCAAGCAGTAATGCATGAACTAATTGGCTAAAATGTTGTTTAATTTGAAAAACCAAATTCATTTTCTGAAACTAGGCAGAGAGCAGCAAACTGAATAAAGAACACAAAACAATCTTATTTACAACAATAATAATATTCTTATGTCAAGAATGAGTGAGTGATTTCTAAAAAACCATCGATGATTTGATGTTTATACAGATTCAAAATATGAACTAGCAATCTAGGACAACCGCCTAGACTATTGTTTAACATGGAAGAGTCGCAGACAACTAAACTGAAAGTCCAAAGAGAAATATAACACATGAGAAAGTATATAAGCATCAAATAAGCTATAAGATACCTTCTCATCAAGTTCAACTTGAGCTTTTTCTTCAACTAAGATAACTAAATCTTCTTCAGCCTTTTTGACTTTGTGCAATATACTGGAAGCTTTAAGTTTCTCCTCTCTCAGGGCATGCCACCTCATTTGAATATTTGATAAATCAGAAGTGAGGAATTTTTGTTCTTCTCTCAGATTCTCTACTTCAGCACTTAGTGACTCCCTAGTGACAAGAAACATAAGAACCTCAAAATTAAAGGAGTCGAATGTCAGTTTGTAACTAGTTTAACACTCATTTAGACAATCAGCAGCAGCAGCATTATCATCATCAGAATGAACAGTTGAAAAAATAGTCTAATGTGCATTATTCTCACAGGACCACTCCCTAAAGATAAGCAACAGAAAAAGACATGGGATTAAAATGATTGTATTCTTGGTATACTATATACTAGATGTCTAGATCTCATAGAATTTAATTCAATTTGCTTGTACAACTAATATATTGAACAAATAGTGCAGTCTGCTACATGTAATCTGCAACAGCATTTAAAGACATGGTCATCTAAATCGACTCAGAAATACATTACCTTTTATTTTGTATAGAATTTAGCTGTAACTGAATTTCCTCCATAGATCTGACACCTTGCCCTCGAGAATCTAGCTTATATTCTAGATCTTCAATTTGAGGTTTCAAATTTTCCATTTCCTGCCAAAGTCGGTTAATTGTCTCTACTGGTTGAAGTAAAACATCAATAGCATCCTTCTCTGCTTTAACATGAGCCAGAACACCTACAAGCTGCATTTTGAGCACAATAACAACCTTAGAGAGGCAAAAATTTTATGATACATTTTGCAATAGCTCAGACAAAGTTGGTAATAGTTTCACATGTCAAACAAAAAGGCAGAATTTAACAATTAAAATATCAATTCACACATTTGACATTTCCAAATTTGGCATATTTCAATACTTGAAATATTAGTTTGAAGAAAGACAACAAAATTCAATCACACTGAGAACATGTATAACTGAGAACCACAAGTATATACATAGATCATATTAAGAACATGAATTTACCATGACTCGAAACTCAGAACGTTGCTTCTAACCAAATCAGCATACTTTTAGTTGTGGTTAAAGGAATACAAACAGGCTGTACTGAAGAAAAGTGTGCGAGGACAAACAACAAAAGCACTAGCTCCAAAAAGGCCATATGAAACATGATGTATAGAAACATCTAAATTAACAATAAATAGTAAACAAAAACACAAGCCGGTGTATGATTGAACAAATTTGTGAAGGTATGATGGGAAAAGGATGAATAATCTATGAAGGCTCGAAGTAACTTACAATAGCTGATAAAGAAATAGGTTATACAAAAGGGAGCTAAAGGGAAACTCATAAATTCAAAGTTAAGATGATTCCAGTTGATCAGTGACGAATCATCATGCAGACAACCAACAGCACTAGATTGAAAAGATGAGTTATATTACATCATCAAATGCCTGAGACTTCTGAGTGACATCTTCCATCAGTTCTTCAAGGTTTTTCTCTGCTAAAGGTGTTGTTTCCTTTTTAAGCTTAACATATTCCTCATAAATCATTCGGAGTTTGTCCAACTGCTGGAAATTTGTATCAGCATTTGAAGACTCAATAGCCAATAGTTTCATGTGTTCAGCAGAGCTTGCACTTTTAACTCTTTGCTGGTATCAAAAAAGGCACATCAAAGATACTTCAGGAACATCAGAAGCACAAATTAACATCTGCTTAGTTCTATATTTTAACCCACTGACCTTCTTAACAAACTCATCCTCTTCATAGGGAGAGAAAGGCCGTTCACAACATGGGCAGATATGATGTGCACGTGCAACTCTTTCAAAAGGATCAAACATTTGGCGCATACCATCTGCAATGTTATATTTGCTGCATGGAGAATCAGAACCAAACAAAAACTGATGTTATCTCAGATGAAATATGATACATGAATATCAAAACAATATGCAGTGTAAACCTCTTCTGCACATCTCTTTTCTCCATAGACTCAAGAAGAACATTAGGAAATGAATCAATATCTCCTGGTGTTTGGAGTAGAGACTGGAGCTTTGAGTCAAGAAACCTCCTCTTTGCTGCATGAGGTTAACATTCAAAGTAATACTCAACAAATTAGTTAACAATGAAAAATATTACAGAAGAAAAACAAGCTAATGGCCACCAAGATATTTCACAATTCAGAGTGACCTTGTGAATAGTTTGATGCACATACAGTCCAGATCTACATATGCAGGAGGAAATTTTTTGTAGTTGCTAGAATTCAATACATCAAAAGCAAGATTCAGAATTGACAAAAGTATCTAAGCAGCAACACAGCAAACATTCACAAAGTCAGAAAAGAAAATTATGTTTGACTTTCTGCATGCTGTACTCTGCACAAACTAACATTCTGATATTAGTTAAATGACAAAGTTACATTGTCCCCTAACATCCCAGATATGAAAATTTCCTCCCTTTCAATTTTTCAACCATATGGCTAGTTGGCTATTGTATAATACATGCTTATTGTGTATAAACAAAATGTTAACAAACATGAAGGTATTGGAAAGATTTTTTTTGTCTCTGTGCATGTTAACATGGCCAATTCAATCACTCGCTGATCTGATTATTAATCTTCATTCTAGAAATAATCAGATGCGCTTCATATTCCAGCAAAATAAGAAATTTAGGATGATGATTTAGATAGTACAATAAAGATAGAGAAAAGTTCAATTTTGACTTCTCCGGTCTTTAGAGAGAAGAGTACTGAAAATCAAAGCTGCAAAGAAAAATTATAAATTACCATCCACATCCTTTTGAAGCTTCACAATGTGACTTTTAGAATCTTGTATTTTCATCTGCAATAGTTTCATCTCTTTTTCTGCTTCCATAGTTTTTGAGTTCAAGTCATTATACTCTTTCGTTAGAGACCTTAATTAGAATAAACAAATTTAAGTGGCAACCAAGTAACCAACATAGAAGAACATAATCAATTAGACCATCAAGTAGAAGATTTTGCTTCATTAAAATGAATAATCGATGAGACAATTAATCAGAGAAACTACTGAATGTATGCATTAGCAGGAATTTACCTAATTTTAATTAGATTGTGCTTTATAGCTCCCTCTACACTACTTTCAGCTATTGCTACAAGCAAACACAAACTAGTCCAAGAAACCACTGAGATCGACACAATGCACAAGCAAAAAAAAGGTGATACCGAGTGATATGAATCTGATACAAGTGACACAAAGCTCAAAGCCATAGTGAAGAACAGCTAAAACTGGGATGCTCAAAAGACCTTCATTAGTTGATTAGGGATGTTGAGTCACTTCTCTTCATCCTTCATTGTTAGTAAAAGCTTCAGCTAGTTCTCCTGCTATGGAATATGATTAAAACATTTTAGACTAGGTCATCCTTCATTTACTTGTTAACATATGGAGCCCTTCAAAATTCCCAAGCATTGATGGAACTCATTGGTTCATATTTTTTATTGATGATCGTACCCCTTCCCCCCACCCCCACCCCCTTTCTTAAAACACTTGGATTTACCTCTTCATGTGAGTCTTGTTCTACCAAAATTTGTAGTCTACGTTGATAGCTCATAATAAATGAAGTTGCAGACTGCAAGACTGTCATCTCCTTAACATGATTTGATCACTTCTCTTTCAGATGAGTGCTACAAGAAAAAAGGCAAGGCAGTCCTCACAGCTTCTTACCTCATTAATAGAATTTGACCTAAAGTCCTTGCAGTCATGGCCCTCTCCAATTTTGTCCAAGTCTATCCAGATTTCTCATCTCAGAAGTTTACTACCTCCGGAGTCTTTAGTTCTTTAACCTTTGTTCATATCCAACGTTGGAGTCAACTAGATCAATGTAAAGTGTGTTTTCTTAGAATAATCCAATCACATCCTCTTACCCACATCCATGAATGTAGCTTTTTGTGAAATGGTACCCTATTTCTCACCTCAACTTCCTTGTAGCCAGGGGAAGCATCTTCAGGACGATAAAGGATGAATGGCCTTTGTACCTTCAGCAACATTTCTTCCTGCACCTGAATATCTTCCTTCACAAGAACATGCCCTGTCACAACCATCTTATTCTTCTTTTAAGCCACCATTTGAGCCCACTATGGGGCCCACAAATGAAATTATTGCCTAGACAAGAACTAGGAAGAAAGATCAGGCTCAACTGCAAAATCAATTATCAGATCTGAGTTCTGGAACTGAGTTGAAACCATCTCCACAATCAAGTACTCATACTTATTTAACCTTATGAAAGAGTAGCAGAACTTATACCAAGCACCCAAATCCAAATATCTCATCATTGATGGGTCTCTTAAGTGATGCAAGGTAAGGTTGGTAGATAAAGCATATCACAAAGATACAGGAATGAATGCTTTGATTGAAACAGTGAGTAATTTAATCCTTGGTAGCTCACTTCGATTAAAATTTATAGCAATATGATGTCAAAAATGCATCTTCATGGGGACCTAGAGAAAGTGGTGTTTGTGGAACTCCCTCTAAAATTTCATAAGAATCTCAAAGGAGACAATCTGCTGACTTGGGAAAGAACTATATGGCATAAAACAAACTCCACGGATGTGGTTTGAGCACTTTACATGAGCAATAGAAAATATGAACCACGGGTAAAACACGGGGAGATCATACTTTATAGATCAAGCATTCAAAAAAAGGTGAAATTGCTTGGTTTATGTTGATGAAATAATTGTAACAGAATTGAGCTAAGCATACTCGACTCAAAAAACAAATAGCTCATGAGTTTGAAATCAACAATCTGGGGAAGTCAAATTACTTCCTAGGTATTGACATTGCCTACTCCAAAGAAGGTATCTTTCTTTCTAAAGGAAGGACAGTAACAGATCTTATTTGCTTTTTGTTATTTATAATGGTAGATTTACACTATTTATTATGATTGCTAATGTTAAAAGAATCCTAGATGGGCTCCTCAGATGCATCTCCATAGTCAATCACATATAGAGCTCATATGCACTAAGCAGTCATCTGACTCTGCATACACTTTTAAAAACCTTCCTACTACATACATATGATGAGTAAAACGGGTAATATGGAAAAGTTAATAGCCAACCCAAGTGCGTTAGTTATCTCCTTTTTGAGATCCTTGTCAGAAGGAACTCTTCCTTTCAGCACACCTCTGATTCTTTCCTTGTTATCTTCCAATCTGAAAGAACATAATTACATCATAGAGAATAGGCATGAATGATACAGTTAGCAATAAATTAAAATATATAAGAAAGAGTAAAGAACTCACAGTTTTTTCAGTTTCCTCTTGCAACTCTCCAACTCTTCTTTCTTCATATCCAGCTTAACCCTATCCTCTGAGTCACTGGCCAATATATCTTTTTCACGATATAGAGATTTAATCTTTTGGTCCAAACTAAATATTTCTGTGCGCTTTTGACTGATGATGGATTCGTAGTCCTTTTCTCCTAGTAGAACAGTCTTTCTCTCAACCTCAATTTGCTATCAACATAAAAAATCATTAGCATTTTAAGTTCCACTTATTTCATAAGAAAAAAAATCAAGATTATTGTAGTAAAAAAACACACTGAGTGCATACCAAGTTTCTCTCTCGTTCATCTATGTGAGACAGATTAAGGCTTGACAACTCACGTTCTGCAAGATCTCGTTCATTCTCTTTCTCTTTCATTCGTCTCAAAATGCCTGACTGATAAATGCTTGCAGGAAAGAAAATATTTAATTTCAGCAAGAAAATAAAGACCTCAACAAGATGAACCATATTCTTCATAGCAAACCTTAGCCTCGCATTTGGCCTGTTTCTGGCTATCAACTTCGCTACAACGAGCATTTGCAGTAACATAACGATCCCACAAAAATTTAAGCTCCATCTCATTTGAATTCTATATAAGCAAAAATAGTCTTAGTCAAAAATAGTTGAATTGAATCTAAATGCATACTTGGACTGCAACAATTAAGGGGAAAAGTTCCATTTTAGATGCAACAGTACAAGGACCTTAATACCCTGCTATTTGATGATGTTGCAAAAATGCCACAACTTTGCCAAAATCATAGGGCACGTAAACCTAACTTATAGGTTAGTGTATGCCC
Source organism: Curcuma longa (assembly GCF_044706935.1). Taxonomy (NCBI): domain Eukaryota; kingdom Viridiplantae; phylum Streptophyta; class Magnoliopsida; order Zingiberales; family Zingiberaceae; genus Curcuma; species Curcuma longa. The sequence continues at coordinate 2,700,028 of NC_133864.1, read as the reverse complement.
AGCATGCGCAGATTAGTGAACTTGGGAATCATTATCCACATATCAACTTGAAGGGCAATATGCAGCTACACTGGCATTATGGTGCCATTTGCTATCTACTTTGAAAATGCATAGTATATGGGGACCTTAACAAGATATAAAGAGGTATGACACATCAAGTTTTAGATAACATATAAGAGCAACATTATCTCTAATTTAGCTTATAAAAGCTTGAGCCTAGTTCAAGCTTGAAAAGGTTTTTAAGTAAACCATCTTTGATTGAAAAGTGAGAGCTTTATTAATTTTGGGCTCGGCTCGAACTCGTTTATTTTTCTAATAAGCAAATTTGAATATGGTCAAGCTCAGATCAGTTTGTTTATGGTTTCAAAAAAATGCACACCAAGGTGTTGGGCTATGGCTGGAACTATCCAGTTCATCCACCCAAAATTAAATGGGAATGTTAAAAATATAAAATTATAGATTGGGCTCTGTTTCTAATATTTTCGATTTTCAAGCTAATAGTCAATCAATCAAATTTAACATAAACTAACACAACTTATGTTGTGTTACTTGGATGGAATAGAGAGAAAATGAACTAAACCAATAATTCTTGCTTTGAAATATCTTTTTTTTCCTGGACAGCACAAGAGAAACAATCTGTTCCACCAATAACCAGCATGCAGAACAGGTCGAGATATGCAAACTGTGGGTTTTCTTCCATGACATGCAAGCATTCTGTGAGAATCTTCTGCAAACGAGAGCACTCAAAATAGCTTCTCCTCTGGGGCAACTCTAAACTGCTTCGCACAACTTGAGTACATCTTCTACAAGCAAAGGGGCCTCTTCAAGCTCTGAAATGAATCAGTAGAACTCCGCAAGGACTGCGATTACTCACTAATAGCTCTTTAATGATCACACAAGTTGAAACACAGCTAAGCATAAGTTTTCTTCAGCTCACAAACACCTCTATGAATGTTTTCTTCAACATGTGAAGACCTCTGAAAGGGCCAAAGTCTCAATTAACTTTCATCGATTGAGGAAGATGCCACAAAATAGCTCCTCCAGTTACCTAGTTGCCTCCTCTTATTCGAATAAAACTCCAAATATAATTAAGTGTACCATATAGTGCCCCAATTACATAGCAAAGCAGAACATAATATGAAGAGATCCGTTGTATAAAAGCATGAATTTAGAGAATGTGTGTTGACTGCAATAGATAAATATAAACATGTTTTGTCAAAACAGAAGTCACATATAGAACACAAAAGTGATGCACCTTTCTCTCTTGTAATTCCATCTCAACATCTGACAGTCTTGTCTTTATTCGGTTTGTCAGGTTCAGAGCAACATCAATGCTAAAAGGAGCATCAGGAAGTGAACCGAAATTGTACTTTGTGAATATCCTCTGTATTGCTGAATCTCGTTCACGCCGCAAAGACATATGAGCCTAAAAAATGTATCAATCTGTAAACTGAAGCCATTAGAAAGAATATATATGAAGAAAGCTTAACGTGAATCTTGGTAACATACATCTGCTTCGGCCTGAAGTTTTCCTATCTCACGTGTAGTGTCATTTATTGTTTGCAAAAGCAAGGAACTTTTGGTTTCTTCATCATTCATCTCCCTTTCCAGTTTATTAATTTTAGTTTCAAGCAAAGTGATTCTTTCCTCAAATTTTGATTGCCATTCTTTCAGTTCCTCATCAGTATCTAATTGCACAAATGACAGGCATTAGAAGTTTATCATAAAAAATACCCTCAAAGCTGAGTAAACCTGCCAGACAGTGGACAGCCGTTGAGCAAAGTATTAAACCAGATAATTAGTTAGCCCATATAATCAAGAAAAATAAAATAAAATAAAAAGAGAGAAAAGAATAACTAAGCATTACTAACTGGCCCAAGGACTTCAAATTCAATGATTAACAACCCATATCAGCTGGTATGTCTTGCCAGCTCAAGGTTTCAACTCATTCTGAAATGTATGTGATTAATGTAATATGATTGTATAAATTATCAAGCATCCATGATTACCACGTTTGGTTCAAAGAAATGCACCGTTGACCAGTAATGGCAGTATAATTTAAATTTAAAACGGTGCTTTTCTTATAAAACCCCAACAATTACACTTGAATGATCTGTCACATTCAAAAATAAAATTTTTAACATTTATATACCAACAACCCACTTACTGGAACAAGGGACGAAGTGACTAAAATTTTAAAAATACCTTTGCTGCTGCAACATTTATACTTTTTTATGCATACAGCTTCTAATCAATAATATATGCTAGAATGTTAAAGAGGTATATTGATTCAACAAGCTAAGAGTGCCAAACTAAACATGTGAGTAAATACTTTACAAGGGATCTTTCGACATTCAGCATACCAACATCCCATATGAGTCAATAAAGTTGCACCTATAGGGAAAAAAATCAAACAGTTTATCAAGTTTATATTGATGGATTAATGAACCTTCATTTTCCTCAGCGAGGGCAGCATATTGTGTCTGTTGAAGTTTATATAATGTGCTTCTAGCAGTAGTTTTCATTGAAATTTGATCTTGCAACTTGCGCAATTCCTTGACAGTGGTTTCAGCATGTAGTATATCATTCTCAACGCCTTCAACAGTCCTCTCCAACTCCTTTATTTGAGCTTTCAAGGATTCAGATTTCTCTTGATCTTGAGCAATATTCTCACGAAGCTGAAATTAATGGTATAAAACACCATGGAATAAGGATATTGCATCAGCAATCAACTTGAACTGCATGAAAGAATGGGGATATCAGTAGTAATTCTCACGATGAAACTGTGCAACTAAATCCAGAAAGAAAGTGTATGTGTAGGATTATGTTCACATGGGTGGGCTTATGTGGACTTGAATCTCCATAAGATGGCCTTACACTTGATTAACACTCACACAATTAATTTCCATTAAGTAAACTAAACCTCAATTAAGTGATCTAATGCTTGTGGCATTAAAGGGGGTTTAGATATTGAATGTGAATTCAATGTGTAAATCCAATAACCCGGTTCGTTAACATTAATGGATTATTAACGGGTTATGGGTTTTATGATATATGGTCCCTGCAAGATGGGCTTGTTATAAGAAGAGAAAAGTTGATTCAATTAGGCATCTTGAGTTTGGTCTTCTTCTTCTTCCTTAGACTCTTCCCCATTGAGACCAAGATATGGATTGTTACCCGATCCCTGCAGAAGACTTCCACTGCATTGCAAGAATCCTTCCGGCGATAAGTAAAAAATCAATGGCTCTTGCGTTGGATTCAAGTTAGCTTTCGCTTGCCATTGGCATTCAATTTCAGTTTTGTAGCCTTATTAAAGATGATAAACTTGATCCTATTAAGATGCATCATTGATTTAGTTCCAACGTATCATATTGCTATTGCTTTCAATTGGTATCAGAGCTTAGGATTGCTTTTATCATTGATTTCAATTGGTATCAGAGCTTAGGTAAATATGCATCGATTTTGCATTCGATTCCATTTGGATAAGTGAAATTAATGTGTATACGTCGTATGTAGCATGGATAGGTTAGGATTTAACCTATGGATCGAGTTTTTTGCATTATCCACGAAGAGCACGATTGACGGTGTGATTTTAGATGCTTCTGAGTTGAAAAATCGCATTCAGAAATCAGATTTTCTGATATCAATCGATTGGTCGATTGGTAGGTGCAAATTTGGGCACAGAATGCTCCCAAGTCGATTGGGCCAAATCGATTGGTGTTCATAAGTAACAATCGATTGGGATGCCCAAAATTGCAAACAGAAAGGGTTGGAATCGATTGGGTTGATCGATTGGTTACCAATCGATTGCCAAAAGCACCAATCGATTGTTGAACTTGAGTTTGGGCACAGTAGGATTCCAAATCGATTAGTGGATCGATTGATTGACACCAATCAATTGTCATGAGAAGCCAATCGATTGTTGAATTTAGAGTTAGATACAGAAGGTCTCGGAATTGATTGGATTGATCGATTGGTTCACACCAATCGATTGATGTTTATGGGTTGCCCACAGAAGGTTTCCGAATTGATTGATGTGATCGATTAGTGTTCACCAATCGATTGCTGAGAGACGTCAATCGATTGGGGTGGATGAATTCGCGAATAATAACCTTCTAAATCAATTAGGGAACTCGACTGTTGTTGACCAATCGATTGGCATTGGTGGACAATCAATTGTCATGTCCTGCAAATGGCACATAAGATGTATCAATCGATTGCTAATTGTTGGCAATCGATTGAGCAATGTATCAATCAATTGGTAGCTGACATCAATCGATTGATAACCGATAAGCTGAGTTTTCAATAATTTTTTCCTAGATTTTTCTTCATACTTGCTACTTAGTCGAGTCAATACTATCGCCAAAGCGAGAACTACTGGGGAGGTTAGGGGTACTTGTGTAGGCAGATGTATATCCATGCTAAAGATAGTTAGCCTAAAGGAAAGTCATTCTTTATGCCAAATGTATGTTTAAGGAAACTCATAAATCTAGTTTTGCTTCTAAGTCATGCGTATAGTGTGTCGGCCCAAAAAAAAAAGGCACTATGTGGCAGCTTAAAAGTATTATGAGTGTTAATTGAAAACATAAACTAATTAAGGAAGCTAATAAATAAAGTATCATTCGCATAATATGTCAGCTCAAAAGAAGGCGAGTTATAGGTAGATGAAGGTAATTATGAGTTGTTTGGAGAGTACCACTAGCAAGTTATATTTTAATCAAAGACTTTATGTAATATTGTACTAGGTATCTCAATTAATGCCCATAAAGTTGGACGCTTATTTGTTGCATATTGTTAATGCACGACTATAAAGATACATGCATTATTTGTTAAATTGAGTTATGTTCTTTGATTTTGTTTATGTAGCACTCTCAATATCTGCTAATTTGAACAAGATCCCCATACTTACCGACACAAACTATAGACAATGGAAAGAGCATATTATGGTACTTTTAGGTTGCATAGACCTACACTTTGCATTTAGGCACGATCGCTCTACACCTTTATTTAATAATTCCACAATGGATCAAAAGGTGATCTTTAAAAAGTCAAAGTGATCTAATCGCATGAGTCTAGCCATCATGAAGATGTCTATTTCGGAATCCATTAGGAATTCGATAACTAAAAATGAGGATGTCAAAACTTTCATTAAAGAGTTAGCAAACCGATTCGTCTCAAACGAAAAGGTTGAGACTACCACACTTCTTATGAAGTTGGTGCCCCTGCGTATAACGGGAATGATAGCATAAGAGAGTACATCATGAAGATGTCAAATTTGGTTACAAGGCCTAAGACACTAAAGCTTGAAATATCCAAAAGTGTACTCATGAACATTGTCTAAATCTCTCTGCCTACATAGTTCACTACTTTTAAAATTAGTTATAATACTTAAAAGGAAAAATGGGCACTAAATGAACTTAAAACTCAGAGTGTACAAGAAGAAGAGAGATTAAGACACGACACATCTCAAAGTATTCACTTTGCATCCTCATCTCAATATTTGAATAAGAAAAAGAAAAAGGATAAGAGTAAGGGTAAACAACTTGCAGTGACTGAGGCTTCAGGGCATAAGGTACAAAAACAACAAGATTTTGACCCAACTTATTTTTTTTGTAAAAAGAAAAGTCACCTGAAGAAGGATTGCCCCAGATTCGCCAACTGGCAAGTCAAGAAAGATAAACTTCTCAACTTTGTCAATTCAGAAGTCAACCTAGCTACTGTACATAATAATACTTGATGGATAGATACTGATGCAACTATTTATATAAATGTAACTATGCATAGTTGCCTCTGGAGTTGAATGTCAATTGATGCTGAAAGATTCATCTATATAGAAATTGGCAAGAAGGCGAAAGTAAAAACAATAGGTGTCTTTAAAGTTTATTTAAGGAATAATATACTTTTGAATTTGAAAAATATATTTGTAGTGTCATCATTTAAACGGAACTTAATTTCTATTTCATGTTTGGACAAATCCAGATACAATTCATTTGGAAATGGAAAATTTAATATTTTTTAAAATTCTATTTTGTGTGGTACTGATTTCTTGATTGACAAACTATATAAATTAGACACTAAAATTCATAGTGACAATTTTGTGATGCATAGTATAGGTGTAAAATGTGATGTGACAAACGAGAATTCATCCATGTTGTGATATAGGCATTTAGGGCATATCTCTAAACAATGTCTGGAAAGGTTAATATCACTAGAAATTCTCGATTCTCTTAATATGTCAGATTTTGAAATATGCATTGAGTGTATCAAGAGGAAGACGACTAACAAAAGTAATAAGAGTTCAAGACGGAGTAATAAGGTCTTAGAGCTTATACATTCGGATATATGTGGATCGTTCCCTAAGGCTTCTTGGAGCCATCAAGCATACTTTATAAACTTTATAGACGACTATTCCCAATATAGATACTTGTACCTTATTCACGAAAAATTGCAATCCCTAGACATGTTCAAAACTTCAAAGTCAAAGTTGAAAATTAACTTAGTAAGAAGATTAAAGCTGTCAAATCAGACCATGGTGATGAATACTATGGTAGATTTGATGAATCAGGTGAATGTCTTAGGTCATTTACAATTACATTGTTGAGTGCGGAATCATGGCACAATACACCATACTTGGAACCCCTCAGTAGAATGGTGTGACAGAGCAACGAAACCAGACCCTAAAAGACATGGTGAGAACTATGATTGCATTTTCTTCTCTGCCAAAGTCTTTACGGGGTGAGACACTCAAGACTACAGTTTACCTACTTTATAGAGTTCTTAGTAAGACAGTAACGAAAACCTCATATGAGTTGTGGACAAGTAGAGCACCTAATCTTAGGCATTTACATGTTTGGGGTTGTCCAGCTCATGCTAGACCTTATAGGCCGAACGAAAGAAAATTGGACTAAAAAATTATTAGTTGTCATTTTGTAGGATACTTTGAAAACTCAAGGGATCTTAAGTTTTTTAACCCCTCGAGTAGATCCTTTTTCGAGACGGATAATGTCAAATTTATTGAGGATGGTGGGAGTAATAAAATTAGGAAAATATCATTTGAGAAGAACATTAGTGATCCTAATAGGGTAATTACTGATGCAACTGATAGTGAAATAATTACCATTTCACATACAGTTAAAGTTGCACAACAGGAAGATATAGTTGACCATGATATTCTCGTATCTCCTCCAATTCAAATGGATGGAATGTCAACTCAAATAGAGGTATTCCCTCATACGGTTGAGTATGATTCCCAACCACCTCAAGTGCAAGTGGCACTAAGGAGATCCATTAGATAAAGGAGATCTACAATATCTCATGACTATGTTTATCTTCAAGAGCATGAGTTTGACATTGAGTTAGAAGAGAAGATGATCCCTCATCTTTCCAAGAAGTCAAGCAATGTCCTCATCCGGAAAGATAGATCGAAGTCATGAGGAAAAAAATGAAGTCTATGGCGGACAACGACATTCGAGAACTTGTCGAATTGCCTAAAGAGGCGAAACCTGTTGATTGTAAATAGATATTTAAAATCAAACTGGATTCATATGGTAATGTTAAAAAGTATAAAGTTCGCCAAGAGATTCACTCAAAAAGAAGGCATTGATTAAAAGAGACTTTTTCACCGATTTCGACGAAAGACTACTTTAAGATAATCATGGTACTTGTAGCTCATTATGACCTAGAGCTCCATCAAATGGATGTTAAGACTGCATTTGTCAATGGAAACATTGAGAAAACTATATACATGGTGCAGCCGAAGAACTTTAAGTCAGGAGATTCAAAGCACCTAGCATGTAAATTAAAGAAGTTCATTTATGAGTTAAAGCAAGCATCTCATGAATGGTACCGGAAGTTTGATCAAGTGGTATCTTCATACGGTTTAAAGGAGAATCTAGTTGATCAATGTTTGTATATCAAATTCAATGGGAGCAAGTTTATCATACTTATTCTGTATGTGAACGATATATTATTGGCAAGCAATGATAAGAGTCTGCTGCTAGAAACCAAGTCATTTCTATCAGGTAAATTTAAAATAAAGGATCTTGGTGATACATACAAATTATTCATGATCATTCAAGGTACATGGACTTTCACGAAAGATCTATATAGAAAAAGTTTTCATTCAGTATGTCATACAAAATTATGCTCCTGAAGACACTCTTGTATCAAAAGGTGATAAATTTAGCTTGCAACAATGTTCGTGCCATGAACTTAAGATTAAGGAAATGCAACAATTCCCTTATGCATCGACAACATGGAATTTGATGTATGCTCAGGTATGTACGCGTCCGGATTTTGCATACATTGTAGAGATGTTGGACAAACATTTGAGTAACCCTAGATCAGAACATTGAAAAGTTGTATAGAGGATTATGCAGTATTTACGAAGAACAAAGTATTATATGCTCACCTATCGAAGATCAGGTCACCTAAAGATCATTGAATATTCAGACTCCGATTTTACTATATGCTTAGATAACAGGAGGTCCACCTCATATTGTCTTCATGTTAGCGAGAGAGACTATATCATGGAAAAGTGTCAACTAGACACTAATAGTCACTTCCACTATAGAGGCAGAATTTATAACCTACAACGAAGCTTCCAATTACGGGATATAGATGCGGAACCTTATCATAGGATTATACATTATTGGGGGCATTGGCAGACCATTGAGGATCAACTGTAATAATAAAACTGCAGAATTATTTTCCAAAAATAACTGCAGTTTGTCGAAATCTAAACATATCGACACAGTTTTTGGCGATTAAAGAAAGAGTTCAAAGTGGTCAAATTATGATAGAGCATATAAGGATAGATTTCATATTAGCGAATCTTCTCACCAAGGGTTTGTCACACAAAGTGTTTCATCAGCATGTGCTAAATATGGGAGTTATTCATTTTGTCAAAGTACCCATTTCGTAGGAATCTGCATGTTGGTGTAATGCTCTATATTAATGAACACATGTATTTTTTTTACTTATTGTATATACTAAAGTTTTATATGTGTATATGGCTTTAACTCTCTGAATATAAGGACATCATGATTTACTATTGCAGTTTTACATACGATTTTATAAATATGATATGGGACTTTATTTACTATTGCGGTTTTGCATATGATTTTGTAAATATGAGTCATAATGTTGAATCATAGTTTGCTACTGCTATTTAGTATAAGGTTAAGTAAACATGATTCGAATCCATTTTGGGTCATAAGGACTCTTAAAAGTGGACATATACATATCACATTTCGTGTCATTTTCATATTACACATCCACATTTGATCTATGCCATAATTAAATTAAAACTGTGATTACTGTTGGATCTTGTTACAGTTATAGTAACTGACTTCTTTAGTTCTGTGCTAATTGAATTAATGAACCAGATTGTTTAAGCGGTTGTTTAACCCATAATGTTGAGCTCAACTAAGGAATTGTATGGTGTATAATGGGTGGGCTTAATTAAGTCCACATGGGTAGGCTTCATCAAGTCCACAACTTGAATTTCCATAAGATGGGCTTACACTTGATTAACACACACACAACTAATTGCCATTAAGAAAATTAAACCTCAATTAAGTGATCTAATGCTTGTGGCATTAAAGGGGATTTAGATATTGGATGTGGATTCAATGTGTAGATCCAATAACCCGGTTCGTTAACATTAATGAGTTATTAACAGGTTATGGGCTTTATGGTGGATGGTCCCTACTAGATGGGCTTGGTATAAGAAGAGAAAAGTTGATTCAATTTGACATCTTGACTTTGATCTTCTTCTTCCTTGGACTCTTCCCCATTGAGATCAAGATACGAATTGTTGCTCGATAAAGAAGACTTCCACTACATTGCAAAAAACCTTCTGGCGACAAGTAAGAATCAATGGCTCTTGCGTTGGATTCAAGTTAGCCTTCATTTGCCACTGGCATTCAATTTCAGTTGTGTAGCCTTATTAAAGATGATAAGCTTGATCCTGTTAAGATGCATCATTGATTTAGTTCCGATGTATCATATTGCTATTGCTTTCAGTCTGTACTCTGAAAAGTTATATGGTAACAATAATTTGCCCATTCAGCAAAATTTGTATGAACTGCTAAGATTAAGTAATTAAGAAGTGCCTGGTGAAGAATTTATTCAATTTCAGGATCAGGATTGGATAAATGTTCAAATTCAAGTTAGACCATTTTAGGATCTCTTGTGCTAATTAATCTAGATATCCAAAGAGGATATTCCTGTCTTAGTTGAGCTAGACACAGATTTCTGGAACATAAAAATAAATGTTCAAATTCAAGGGACCATTTTAGGATCTCTTGTGCCAACTAGTTCAGTCGTGCAAAAAGGATTTTCTGGTCTCAGTTAAGCCACACTAAGATCTCTGGAACATAAAAATCAAACAATGGCACACTGCACCACTGCAAACAGCATGAGTAGATTAGGGGATCAAAATGCATCATCTATTTTAGTTCATGTCAAATAATGATTAGCTATTAATCCCTTTAGTTGTATATTTGTATGTGATTCTTTGGTGATCTAGATGACCTAATGAGCTTATTCCATAATCCAGACTACTACCATATTTGAACATGAGATAAAATTTTATGCTAATCTTCATTCAGAATATTCCAAAAACTATGAGACAGCACCAAAAATGTCATTTCAAATTCAAACAAAAATGAGAAAATGTCAAATTTGAGCATTTAAACCTTCTTCAAACTAAAGATTCAAAATCTGAGATTATAGCTACTAATATTTTCTCCAACAGAGGCAAGTTTCTCATTGGAAGAGGTTTGCCAATGTAGTCCATGAAATAGAAGCACTTATTTTGTACAATGGAAAGATCACATATCTATTACTTGAGATATAAGATGCAAAAGGAGATAGGATAGTTATAGAACCTTATAAGCTACATCTTTCAGAGTTTGTAAGTTCTCCAACTTCAATTTGTAGGTTTTTATCTCCTGTGCTTGATCCTTGTGAAGTTTCTTTATTGCCTCTAAAGCCTTGGTGTAGCTAGGATAATGATAAACAAGGTCAGAGATGTTGTGATACAACATACAAGGTAACAACATGAATAGAACAGCAGTGCCATGTATCATGAATATATAATAATACAGTGAGATCGAGTGAAGACTCAACTCCAATTCAATATAAAAACATAAGTTGGGAAAGATAAAAAAGGGGGGAAATTATTGACTGGTCTCATATTTAAACTTCTCAAGTATTGCAATAGAAACAATTTCAAAATTTGGAAAGAAAAAAATTGAAACACCTGGAGGTTGCTACATTTTCTCCATTATCTCTTGAGAAGCACATCAATATCCACTCAGGACTAGGTGAGGAAATTCAAATTTAGTTATATGATTAATTTGAAAATTATGCATAAGTTAAGTTTTTATGAACTATTCCACAAGGCAAGCACAGTTGAGTAGATGCCTCAACAAAGCTTCATAGGAAGTTCTTTAATAGGATGTGATCAATGAAAATCTAAGAAAACCATTTTCTATTTCATAACATAGCTCCCAGAGTGAATGGATAAATTAGTCTCTGCATTAGACACAGAATCTCACGGAGCATCAGCAACCTGGAAGCTTAAGAGGCATTTAGATAAGAAGCAGGAAAATACCGAGTGGCAGAGAATATGTCATCAAACTTCTTTTTAAGAGTCGAAGGATCCTGCAGAGGCCAATTGGACTCGTCCTGGTGTACAAATACCACATTCTCTAAAACCGCCTTGGAGACGCCCATCAATGCCGGGATTTCCCTATCCATATCAGCGCATCGATAGCTAAGGCAGACCTTCTGCGTTATAGCAGGTAAGGAGGGATAAACATGAATAAGGATCGCAAACAACGCACGTCTGTATGACAGGAGACGGGAGGAACCTCTCCAGTATGAGGATTGATGGTCTGCAGGACGCTCTCGATGGCCTTGAACTCCATCTTGGAGGTCTTCTGGGTGAGCTGGAAGGAGCGGATACAAACAACGTCCTTGGCGGCTGCTGTCTTGAACCGAAGCTTGATCTGCCCCTTGGTCTCAGTCTCGCCCGCCACCTTTACTTGCCAAAGAATCAAAGAAGGAACGTCGGGGAATAACCAAAGATATAACAGATGGAGAATGAAGTTGGAAAGACGGGACGGACCTTGGGATCGTGGATGAAGCTGTGGCCGGAGCGGGAGTTGGGCGGGAGCTCGCCGGTGCAGGAGAGCTTGAGGCACTCGATGATGGTGGTCTTGCCGGCCCCGTTGGGGCCGACGATGAGGGTGAGCGGCTTGAAGAAGGTGATGACGTGCTTGTTCTCCGGGCTGAAGCTCCGGATGCCCTTGATTAGCATCTTGTCCACCGTACTCATCCTTGCTCTCGCTCTCTTCCCCTCTGCTCGCGCCCTACACTCTTCGGGTCACCGGCCAGCTTCCGAAGTCTTCGTTTGTTTCGCTGCTTCGTCGTCCCCCCACCGAGGGTTTTGGTTTTGGGGTTCGACTGCGTTAGCGCATTTTTACTGAACCACAGTGTTTTTCAAATACCTAAATCATCACTCGTTTTAAAATAACCAATTCATGCATCATTTGTAAAACAATCGTCCTCCCCCTCTTACCACATGTCGGTCCGGCCCAACCCGTTAAATGGCAAATTTCTGATGGGTTAATCCGTCTCACTATGAGTCTGGCTACTGGCCTACAGTTCGTTTAGACCATAAAACGTTAAGTTTCATTCAATCTCAAAATAAATTAAATATTAAACTTGTTAGGTGGGTTAAGATCCTCCAAGAGTATTATTTTTGTTCTAAATATCGTTCTAGCGTGGATAATAAATTAGCAGATGCACTAAGTTGTATAGTTGTCACATGAGATTAAACTTGACCCATTTAAACTAACATCAAATATTAATTTTGGAGATGATCAATCCAGTCTTTCAAAAATTTTCCACCAACCATTAGATTAAATCCGAAAGTACTTGCGGCGGACGGCTCAATAGCTCCAACATCTTAAGTTTATCATCCCACTGAAGAAAAATATCTGTAAGTAGTTATCATATTAGTTAATATTTTTTTCTGAAAAACTAGCAACTAATTCATTACGTTCTAGGGAAATTAACAATAATAAAAACTACATCATTCAAAGTGACCTTGGCTTTTTTGGATTACCCTAATCTTTTTTGGATCTATTGAAATGCCTTCTGCAGAAATAATAAACTCAAGAAATAGAACCTGAGATTGTAAGAAAGAACATTTTCTCAAGTTGACAAATAGTTTTTTAGTCCTAAGGGTCTCTAAGACAAGATGAATGTGCTTCTAGTGGTCATCGCGCGTCACACTACAAATAAGAATGTCATCAAAATAGACCATCAAGAATTTTCCTATGAAAGTTTTTTGGACTTGATTCATTAACCTTATGAAAGTACTAGGGGCCTTGGAAAGTCCCAAAGGCATGATTGACCATTCATACAACCCATCTTATATCTTAAAGATAATTTTCCTATGCAAGTCAATCTTGGAAAATCAACAAGCTCCTACCATCAAATCTCGATACGAGAAACCTATACTTAATTGTGATTTTATTGATGGTGTGATTATCTATGCACATTCTCCAAGAGCCATCCTTTTTGGGAACCAATAAGGTGAGGACAACACATAGACTCATGCTTTTTCTAATAAAGGTTTTTTTGTAAGAGTTCTTCAACTTGCCTATTCAATTCAACATACTCTAAAGGATTCATATGACAATGTGGTAGGTAAGGTAATTGTAACCATGAGATCAAATCAATAGAGTGTTGGATCATACGCAGAGGCAAGAGTTCAATGGGTAATTTATCACTAGTTATATGATCCAACTCATTTAATATTTCTGAGTTCGAGGAAAAGGTCTTTTAGTGAATCTTTAGAGTAATTGTGAGGTTTTAGATTACTAATACTATCATCACTTTGGATTCCTTGCCTTCTTTCTCAAATTGAGATTGCGTGAGCAGGTGAAGAGGTTATGTGAAATGTTGGTTGGGTTGGTTTGGTTGTCGACTTAGGTTTAGACTATGACTTTCTAGGCTTGGCTAGGTATAGTTGAATATTTTGATTATTGTGCTTAAATAACTAGGTGTTTTCACGTCCGTAGTGAGTAATAGAGAGATCATAAAGACAAACAACCAAGGATGATATGAGCTACACTCATAGGAAGAACATCACACCATATGTTATCTTTATACGGACCCATCTCTCTAGAAATTAAACACCTTTGTGCTACAAGAAGGGAAGTTTGATCTACCTATGCTACCTTATATGGATTTAGGTGTGATTCAGGGGTGGCTTGAATCCTAGAAAGGCTTGTGTGAAAAAACTATGTTCATACAACTCCCATCGTCGATCACAATCTTACATGCCTTACTCTCACATTTAGCAAATGTGTGAAAAATGCTAGTGTGTTTCCATATGTTATCTGATGTGGGTATTGACAGGATAAGATGCACTACATTAAGTCCAATGATTTATTCTTCAATTTTCTTAGTGTTGGTCAAAAGAGTCAACTTCCTCATCACTACCTTAGATCGGATTATATGTCACTTCATCCTCAAAATTGTATTCTTATTCTAAGGTCAAGACTCTATATGAGCAGATGTCACATGACCCTTGTTATGACAGTTAAAACATTAAATATTAGAATTTTCTATTTTCTTAGGAGTTTGTGTACCCACCTCTACTCATTATATGACAGTACATGGGAGATCGATTTAGGATCAAGATTGGATCGATCGAGATCGAATCGATTAGGATTGGATCATAGAATTGTATGATCCTAATAAAAACTCCTTGAAATTTTATAGTACATGATTAATAATTAGAAAAAAAAAATCTAAAAAAGTCACTTGCATATAAATAGATTAATAATTTTGTATATATAAGTTACCGCTGACATTCGACATCACATATGAGATTATAACCAATACAAATTTAAATTAACTAATAATTAACGTCAGACAGAATAATGATTATTCTGTAGACTAGTTCTAACATAGAATTTTCAAGGAAGACATATAAAATCATCAAACATCAGAGTTCTTCTCTAAGTTTAACCGAATAATATTAACTCAAAATAAAAATAATACTTTAACATTAACTAACTAAATGTTTAAATAATTTCTAAACCCTAAAGATACAAAAGACAAAAATAATCTTAGTAAAAGGACTAAAATTCTTCGTAACCTCCAAAAATATTTTAAATAATATTTTTTGGGCCTAAGAGTGGATCATTACGTGTTATACCCTATAATAAATGTAGATCTCTAATGAGCTTCAATTTGATATATTACGGATCCTGTGATTCAATCCGAGTCAAAAGTTATGACTTCTTTGATATTGCTACAATCCTACCGATCTTGCTATAATCTTACTGATTCTGCTCCAAGTCTATCGATCCTACTTTGATTCTACTTTGATCCTACATATCTTGCTCTGATTCTATGATCTGATCGATCCTACTCCGATTCCACCATAAAAAATGATTCTACACGATCGAGGAGTGATTTAGTGCTTCCATATTGTAAGATCGTGTGATCATACGATCTAGATCGCGATTTTACAAACTATGGGAGCACTATCTATTAGGGGGCTGATTGTTGCAAGGTAGGTGTTTCCATAAATTGCTTAATCTCTTCAGCCTTTTGACATATTTTTTTGATCAAAATTAGGACAAATAATTTTACTTGTCTTTGAATTTCAAGTCTCAACCCATTAATGAAATTATCAATGTCTCCCTAGGGTCTGATTTGGGATTGCAAAGCATTTTTAAAGTTTCAAATTTATTTAGATATTAATTATGTTCATGTTTGATTGTTTTAGATTGATCCAAATAGTATATTTTTGGTTTCTAAAGTATGTTGGAACATACTTTCTACTTAAAATTCGTTTCATATCTACCAAGAGGGTAATTGGTTCTTCCCCATTAGCAAGACATTGATTTTGGATATTTTTTTACCGAACCTATGAGTTTGACTTTTGCAAATCACACTTGTTCAATTTGGTCATACTAGACAATCAAAATAATCCTTAATCTCAACGATCCAGTCAAAGAAAGTGTTTGGGTCTAATCAACCATCAAAACTAGGAGAATCTAGTTTTGATGGGTAGTATCCATTTTCAGTCTAGTTTCAAATCTAGATCCAGGTCTAGATCAAGTTTGAATGTCTGAGAAGTAGTTTCCTTCGTCAATAATTGATTAATAGCCTCGATGTGAATTTTGTCTAAGTGAATGTTGGGCTATATGTGATATATAATCTATAGATTCAGAACTTGTGTCCTTTATCAACTTGTTGATCACGCTTTCAAGAGAAACTTTAAACCATTCTAAGTCTTCCACTTTAGATCAAAGGGTTTTAAGCTCATCTTTCAAAAGTTCACACCTATTATCTACCTATCTAATTGTGGGGTTTCTCATCATCGTCGATGTGAAGGTTTGACAAGTAATGAAATTTATAAATTAAATAGCACAATAATTTTAAAAAAGCAAGTTGGAATTTGAAAATAATGACAAAAGAGGTAGGTTACTAAAAGATAATGATAAGCATTGAAAAAAATAATATGCGAGTCAAATTGAGAATGCCCAAAAATTAATTAACCTACTAAATTTAACAAAAATTATTTTTAAATGAGAACTACGTTATCAAGTTGATGTGAGCTTTTACAAATTGCATTAACTCAAAACGTGCAGAATATATGAAATCCTAACCTCTTTTTATAGTACGAGGCCACGATCAATTCTTTATAAAATAATAAAAAGCCCTAATTTTTCTAATAAAAAACTAACAAACTTTTTTATACAAATAAACAACTTTTTTAAAAGCCCCAACTAATTATAAAAATTAACAACTCAGACAACTTTTAATAAATTAAATTATTGACTACGTCAAACAGACATTTCGAAAAAGCAAAACATTAAACATTTGTCACAAGTGGGTGTAGGCTAATGACATTTCAAAAGAGCAAAACTTCATATGAGAGTTACCTTGACGTGGACAATCAGTGATTTTCCAGTGTATTCATGTTGTTTGGTTGGAGTACTGCAGGGCAGTTAGCTGGTCCATATTGCATGGAGAACTCAGATGCATTTACTCTGTCAAAAAGTGATAAACAATGTTGGTTTAACAATCATCACAAGTTTTGCAAGTTCAAAATTCTCTCTTGGTACTGCTCTTCAATCGACTTCTCCCTTGCCTCAACTAGTTGGTTTAGTATTAGAAGTGTGATCTACAACTGGGTGAAGGTGTATAAAAGTGTGTATACCCTACAGCATGAGGTAAACAATATGAAAGATTTATTAATTACAGCAACAGTAATTGTAATGTTCATCCAACCCATCAGCCTAATCTTTTCAGGATGGATACAATGATTAGACTTGATGGTGTTAGAATAGAAACTGCAACTTAAGTTTTCAAGCAAATTAGGTTTCACAATGACCAAGGAGGACCAATTTCATGTTCAACTAGAACTCTTTAAAATGTCATTCTCCTTGGCACAAGAATCATACAGCCAATGCATCATATGCTTGCAGAATCGTCAACTTCCTTTAGCAAGAAAAGACAAAAACAAAAGAAGAATCCAATGCATAAAACTCTACCAATGCGAGATCTCGAAGAAGGGTAGGATCATATTGAATCAATTATACACAATCTTACCTTATATTTTGTAAAAGGTTATTTTCGCAATTCAAACCCATGACCTCAAGGTCACATGGAAACAACTTTACCATTTAACAAGAAAAGACAATTTATCTTAAATTAGAAGGAAATATGTAACTGAAAAAATGGTTATGACATACTAAGAATCTAAAATAAAATCATTAGTCAACCACAACTCAAATGTAAACCATCACTTCTTAAGCATGTGTTTATGTGACACTAATGCTTTGTTTACTCGGAAGTGCAAATTAGAGAAATGATGGATTGCATGACAGTTGAGACACTTTGCTCTATTCAATTTATTGAAAAACAAATAGACGAACATATTCAAATTCTGTCCAATGACGGAGAGGTCACGAACTCGTGGCAAGGCCGCAACTGACCTCTTTGTGGTTGTCACGAGTTCATATCGTTGCGGCCACAAGTTCAAGCTCACTTGACCAGTCATGGCTGCCAAAGGATTCCTTTCCTCCTTTCCTTTCACATTTTCCTTCTTTCTCTTCTATCCTCCTCCTTTCTCTTCCCTTTCTTTAAGGATATTTTTTCACCATTGATTCTTTTCCCTTTTTCATCCTTGCTTCCGAGTAGACGAAGCATAAGCTTAATTCTTATAGACAATTTACCTTGCAATTAGAAGGAAAATAATGTATCAGAAAGATGGTTATGACGTATGCAACATCATTTTCAAACAAGACCATTATAAAAATGCATCATAATTTTTGTCATTATAACAAGAAAACATTTTCAACCGAACAAAATCAAAAAGATTATTTATTATATAATTAGATAAGAAAGGCAATTTATTGTTCATTTTCCCATGTTTACTGGACTGCCAATGTGAAAGTGTAATCGATTGGTGTCTACTTTCATATAAATAAGCAATCTGCAACTTACCAAAATCTACAATGCTACTTCCTTTGCTAAGCATGAAACCACATTCCATGAGTTTTATATGAATTTCAATTCCAGATAAGGTGGAAAATTTTCTCACTCACTTGGATATTTCTAAGTTCTAAAAGGCCAACAACAAATGGTTGCCTAACTACCCAGATATATCCACCCAGGCATTTGAAGGGGTTTTCAGTTGTTCCGAGCTGTGAGACGGGCAGTTTGCCAGTCCTGTTTTAAATAATAAACCAGTTTCCATGGCAATTAATTCGAAAACAGTGAAACTATAGCAACTGATCATTGTGAATCTCGCATGTCTTCACTATAATTCTTTCTTCTATGAAATTTGTATGGCATAAGCTTGTCCATGAATTACTAGATCTTGAACAGAAGCAGCAATTGCATATATAGCTATATGAAAACCATAACTACCGACTATAGCTAACCAACCTGGTCATTCTTCGCTTGCAACAATGGCATCAAGCAACTGAGCTACTAGAAAACCCTGAGAAGCCAATCAACTTGTATATAGAGATTAGTTCACATGGAGTATAACGAATATGAATATGACAGCTAATGAATACATAGCATCATACCTTACAGGTTAGACATGAAAGAATGACCATGGCAGAGGCCTGCCTAACAGACACTGATATCAGAATTCTCTATTGGTTCTGAAGAACATCTGACATCAGAATTCTCTATTGGAGAAATCCATTTGCAAAGAATTCTCTATTGGAGAAATCCATTTGCAATCCTTAATCTGGATCGAAGAAGTCAATCAACCATGAAGTGATCATCAGGCCCATCTCCGCCAGCCCGATGCTCGCCTGGAACAATTCCGGTCACATGGTGCAGCCCCTGTATCATCTGAGACGGATAGGGAACTGGCTGGCTGTGTGCCTGCTGATGCTGGTGGTGATTTCCCAATGCTGTGCTACTGCCACCACCATCCGAGAGCCCCCCAAACACAGGGCTGGGAGGCCACTGTGACAGCACGCCGAGGAGCTGCCCTATCAGACTCTGCTGCTCGTGAAGGATCCTTGCTTGGATCCCCTCCATCTCGGCTCTGTGCTCCCTAAGCATCCCTTCCACCCGCTTCTTCCACTCTTGCCTTCTTCCATCCATCCGCTCCTCCCATTCCAGCTCCTCCTCCCTCCACTGATGCCGTGCCTGCCTCCTCCTCTGCTCCCTCTCCTCTTCCTTCTCCAACGCCACTGTCTCCCTTTCCTTCCTCGCGCTCTCCCGCTCCTCGTCCCTTTCCTCCATCCTCGCCTCCCACTCCCTTAGCCGCATCTCGGCCCGCGTTGCGTTTCTCGCCTTCATACTACTCATATCCGCAGCCGGTGGCAGAGGCGGAGGCAGCTCCGCCACGATGGGTACCACTTCATTGTAATCGAAACCTTCGTCCTCCTCCTCAACCTCCTGATCGGATCCTTCGTCTCTGCCTTCAGGCTCGGAGTCGAATCCTAGCCCTAACCCGAGTTCGCCGTCGTTGTTGAAGGCGCTTCCGGGGGCTGGATCGGGCAAGGGTGCGTCGCCGAAGACGGAGCGGTAGAGGACGAAATTGGGCCAGTGGGAGACCCCTCGCTGCTCGACCCAATCCACAACCGCGGAGCGCGACGGGTCGAGGGCCAGCAACTTGCGTTTGACGAGAAGGTACTGATGGCGCATGTTGTGGACCTTGGTGGCGGCGTCCTTCCATGACCAAAGGAAGGGATAGGAGGCAGGGTCGACGGCGTGGTGGGCGGCGTTGACATGGGCCGCGACAGGGCGGAAGCGGCGCTCCCTGCTGCGAAGGCAGGAAAGGGAGCCATCCGCCACCATCCTGGCGTACTTCTCGAGGAGGGAGCGCTCCTCCTCCTCCGTCCACTTCTTTCGCCGCGGCGCCATAACTCAAACGCCGCCGAACTCCCTGAACCTTATCCCCCGCCGGCGAAGAGGCGGAGGCGGAGGCGGACGAGGCAGGCAGGATCCTTCGCACCTTGGCTCACTCTCTTGCGGCGGTCCGATCTCGACGGGGCAGTCTCGACTCGACTCGAGCAAAAGCCAGTCTGTCCCCCTCCCAATTTGGCTCCACGCTCCATCCATTTGTCGTCTTCTGCACTTTGTCAACTTCTTTGGAATTAGTTTATATTGATATTTTTTATTTAATATGAAAAAAATTATTTATAAATTCATTTTTATTTAGATATTATTTAATATGAAAAAAGGATGAGACAGAAAATAGGGGAAAAAAAGAGAGCGAACTAAAAAAAAAGAAAAAAAATTAAAATAGAGGATTGGTCCATTGCACGTGGCTGCCTGTGGTCCTCACGTGGGGGCCCTACGCATGGCTGCGTGAGGTCCGCTACCCGGGTCGGTGATTGCACTAGGCAAACAATAATAATTAGATTTAATAATAGTTTTTTAATGCTTAGTAAAAGGTTTACTACACCATAAAGCCATGATTATAAGAGTTGTGAGGCTTCAACCATTTGAATAACTTAGAGAATGTGTAAAGGAAAAATAATTTTATCAAATTCAAACATTATTTAAACTCAATTTGAATAACCATCTTAAATAATAATTAATTATCTCAAATTCCATCAAAACATGTAAACTGAGTTCATATGATTTAGTCATATGCCTTTGGTTTGTATAATAATTAGGGTTTGCATGCACTTTGACAAGAAATCAAAGACCCTATTCTTAGTATTCGTGGTTGTGCTTTAGAGGGGGAAGTTAAAAAATGATTTCTTGTGTTGATTGATCATTTAAAAGATTTATTTTTGCACGAATTAGTAAAAGAACTGTAATTTGAGATTATTTTTTGTTAGATAAAATAATAAGATATGATTCACTCTCACACATACCTATTCTTATCTTTATATTTGAGATAAAATTAATTATTTTAAAAAATAGTCATTTATGCTTATAGTTATTATTATTCCAATCACGACGTATCCAAGAATTAAAGGTGGATTGGACTTTAGAGAAAAAAAAACAGAAAAATATAATAAAACATATCAATTCTCTTTGATATCAATGTAAATTTTTTTTCACTAGATTAGAGCCTAGGACAGTTCTATCTTTGATCTGTCTCTAATTCAATAGTATTTTAAGTGATCGTATTCTATCAAAATATTTTAATTTATTTGATAAAAAAAATTATGACTTAGGTTTGCTTGTATTACTTATGTGAAATTTACAAGGACTAAACCGGATGCACATGAAATTCACAATGACTCATGTCTCTTATAGTAGATAAGTTGGTTTGACCTAATGGCGATAAAGTCTTTAGAGATTAATGAAAGATAACATGAAATATCTAAAGGATCACAAGACCGGAGTATAAAATTAATTTGATAACTTTGACGATAGTATATAGATGACCTATCGATGACATGTAAAACAAATTGAGGACTCAATGCATCTCAAAGAATGAGGATATGAAGGGGGGTCTACTTTTGGGCAACTTAAAAGTTACAACAAAGTGAAGGCTTAAAAGAGAATGAGTCGTGAGAGATTATATGAAAGTGTAATCTCAAAGTTTATATTTAAGGGTTAATTGGTTTGATTGGGAGCTAGTGACTAAGGATCAATTGGTTCTCAGTCATAGTTTATGATCAAGTTTGATCCTAGCGGTTTGTGTGGGCTTATGAGGTTTAAGACAAACAAAATTGATCCTCAAATAGATTGATCGACCGATGATAACTCTAGTCGACTAGAGTGTTGAGTCAATTAAAATCCTTTATTTGAGAAATGTTTGCTTTTTGTTTGAATTGAGTCAAATTGAAATAAAACGTTAGTTGAGTCAATTCAAAAGTTCATTAGATAGATAGGCTCACTAAAGTGGTCAATTGAGTCAACTAACTTGGACTAAAGATAACTAAAATCTTGTTAAGTTGACTAGATATGACATCTATTATTAGCAGATAAGTTTGTGATCTTATCTATATGATTCAATCAAAAACATTTGAATTAACTCAAAGATTTTGATGGTATTCTAGTATTATCTTTTTTTTTCTCTAATTTGAATAAATACACAATCATGATATGAATCATTAATAAATTACTCCCCCTCTCTCTCAAGTGGTATGATAGTAAGAGGTGAGATGTTTTTCATAAGCAAATTAGGATTTGAAATCCATGCAGTGCATGTTCGAACAACTAGTGATGCTGGAGTGTCACATTAAGAACCACCTCGGTCGAAATGTGGAACTGGATCTCTATCCTAAGATTAGTCGGTATAAGCTGAATACCTAATATTTATATATTAACAAATTATTTTGCATTGCGCAAGTGCAAGAAAAAGTAAAATTATAATTTGTAGTTCAAGACACTATCCATCCTCCAATACTAATATTTTGGTTCACATCTTTGATTATCAATAACAAAGTCATTTTCAATATGGTATCCTACATACTTCTAAATAAGTTTTTTGAAAAATATATTTTTAGTGCAATTATGCGTCTTGTGATCCAGATCAATTATAAGTTCTGATGTTTAAATAAAAAGTTTAAGTTAAGATTATATTTGTATTTGATATATGTATGAAATTGTACGGACTCGATTATGATACACATGGAGATTTGGCATGGTCATGATTATCGATGGCTCGAGGATTATGAAGATTGAAGAAAAATATTATGGGACATTCAAGGGTTCGATGGATAAAGAACATCTAACTGTAGTGGGGTTGGAGGAGACATACTACGTAAGTAAAGCTTGAAGAATAACAAATGAAGCGAGTCATGGGTGTAGGTGCATCCAAGGGATAAATAACATGACGGAAGAAGGTTTAGTGGTAAAGGAATTAAAGGTAAATTTTTAAGTGAGTTGAGAGTTGAGAGACATGTACCTAAGAGAAGGTTTATCCCAACTTAGATAAGATTTTGATCATTAGGAATATCACAGTAAATGATTTAGTTGACTAATTAAGTAGTTAATTATTCAAGTAGATCGCCTAATAAGCATAATATTTCTATTTAAAATTGAGTTTAGGGTTAGTTAATTGATAACAATATATAGTTGGTCGATGATGGCTAAGTCGAGCAAGTACTCAATTCAAATAAATCAATCTACAAACAAAATATTTTTATTTAATATGGAGTCAATTGAAATATCAATTAATTTGTATCAATTGACTAATGATAAGTTGATACTTAAATAGAAAAATTAGAGAATCATATGAAAAAATTGTACTATAATAGTAGAATAACATAAAGACTATAGTATATTAGTAGCGGACAATGTAACTTTCAATGGTTATTGAAAGAAAAATTTTACCTTCATTTAATTTTTGTTTAAATCTTCCAACAATAAATTCAAAGAAATTACTAGAGAAGATGACTTTTACTCTCTTCCTAAGAGAGAATCATTATCTTTATTTGTCCCATTCATAATATATATAAAATTAAAAGGACCATTTGAGTTGAAATAAATTAGAAGTCTAATAACCAATAAGAATATACCCTCATGCTTGTTTACTTTAAAGGACGGATAAAAAAAGGGATAGAGAATCCACAATAATAGAAAGAAAAAAGAAAAATGAAGAAAAGAAGAAGATAAATAAATTCATATTATTCAATTTAAGTGGGCTAATTTTAATTTTGATCATACTATGCAATTAATATTTAATATTATTCAAATCGCCCCACAAATCTTTTCTATTTATTTAACGCTTTATTGAAATTCTATTTTATAAAATATCTTTAGTTCTCTAAAAAATAAGAAAATTATTTTAAAAATGAAAAATAAAAAATTAAAATAGAGACGTGCAACTGTGGGATTTTTAGAAAAATTATCGAATCAAATATATAAATATTTAACGTCTTCTCCAATTAATATACAGGGCCCACACAATTAAAAAAGAAGGTATCGAATTAAAATGCGCAATTATTCAAATGACCAGCGTCACAAGCCGGCGTTTTCCTAGCCAACCCTCTCTCGCAATCTAATTTTCACCCAATCATACCCACCGCATTGGTACGATGAAAATATATATTGACGGTTAGATAGTCGCTGTATTCTTTCGGGTTCCTTTGACTGTGATGGGTATTGGAGTGGGTAACGATATTGCGACCTTGGCATTCGTAAAAAACTTAAATTCGTGACCCATCAATGCACCCGTTGGAATGTTCGTGATGATTGGTGGGTGTACGCGGAGTGCGCGGACGGAATGTCTTCTCCCTTTTGCTCCGATGCTTAACATATAAGGGAGCTGCTTTCTCTCTCGGACGAGAGGGAATGAGATAGAGAAGACGCGACCTCGAATCACGGCGTCGCCTTCGTTGTTACTGCCGAGTCGCCGGAGATTGAGCTGAGGTCATTGAGGAAGGAAGAGGGCGATG
This sequence comes from Curcuma longa, assembly GCF_044706935.1. NCBI lineage: Eukaryota > Viridiplantae > Streptophyta > Magnoliopsida > Zingiberales > Zingiberaceae > Curcuma > Curcuma longa. Next base: position 2,675,150 of record NC_133864.1, on the reverse strand, counting down.
GGGGTCGCCGGAGGAGGAGTGGATGCCGGGCGGAAGAGGACGCGAGCGGCGGAGAAGGGCGACTTGTTCGACGTCCTTCCGGACGAGCTCGTAGTGGCGGTCCTCTGCAAGCTGAGCGCCTCCGCCGCGAGACCCGCCGATCTGGTTGCCGTCTTCGTAGTGTACGCTATCTTTCTTTCTCATCTTCTCCGTTTCTCCGAAGGATATTGTGGCTTTTGCTGAGGAAATCGTGGTTTTGTTCTTGGATTTGGTAGATGTAGGAGACTCAATCGTCTTGGACTTGATCCTCTGGTTCTTTCGAGGGCATCGGCGGAGTCGCTCGCCGTGAGAGCCAAGAGCTGGTCTGATTTCTCCCACAGATATTTGAAACGCTGCGCCGATTCCGGAAACCTGGAAGCTCGTTACATCCTGGGCATGGTAGGCTTCTTGCCCCTCTGTTTGTCTGTTTGGTTGAGATGGAACGAGCTTTGAAGGGTTTCGATCGATCGTTTTCCTCTTTTGCGTTTGCAGATCCGCTTCTACTGCTTAAGGAATCGGAAGAGTGGACTCTCGCTTATTGCGCAGGCAGCGATAGAAAACCACGCGCCAGCGCTCTTCTCGTTGGCGGTGATCCAATTCAACGGAAGCGGAAAATCCAAGATCGACAAGGATCCCGAAGCCGGCGTCGCGCTCTGCGCGCGGGCTGCCTCCCTCGGCTACGTGGACGCGATGCGAGTTCTAGGCCACTGCCTTCAGGACGGCTACGGCGTGCGACGCAATCTCGCCGAGGGCCGCCGCTTCCTCCTCCTGGCCAATGCCCGTGAGTTCGCCGCCTTCCTGCATTCCTCCTCCTCTTCCCCGCTTCACCGCCATGCCAATCGCCGGTGCTCTCTTCTTAAAGATTTAGATTTATGGATGCGTTCCACTCCGCCGCCGGAGCCGCACCCGGCTAACCGTTTCTTGGCGGAGTGGTTTACAGCGAGGAGCGAGGTTTTGAACGGAGAGGAGTTGAGTCTGTGTTCCAACGGCGGATGCGGCCGCCTGGAGACGCGGCGTCACGAGTTCTGGCTGTGCGCTGCGTGCAGCATCGTCAGGTACTGCTCGAGGGCGTGCCAGGCGACGCACTGGAGGTCGTCGCACAAGGCCGAGTGCGTACCTTTTGAACAGTGGTTGGACGCCACCGCCGCCGCCGCCGCCGTTCCCGTCGAAGACGAAGCCCCGATGGACGGTGGCGCCGGCGTTGATGGACTCGTCCTGGACTAGTATTGGAAAGTTGGATCAGGGTTACAAAAACCTTTGGCTCAATTCTGCGTTCTTTTTACATTTTTGGATAAAAGAGAAATATTCTTTTTTTTTAAAAAAAAAAGTTTATTTTCTGCTTTCCCTCACGAGCAATCGCGATAGGCGCAGTCGGTGAGTGGCCACGTGCAACCACGTGTTAGGTGATGATATAGCCGAACGATCCACTAAACCTGGTTTAAATCTAATCCTGTTCAATTAAGATCAGGAGAATTATGAATGATTTAATTTAATATGATACGGCCCCCAAATGAGCGGCTTTAGTGGGCCTCAAATGAGAAGCCCAATTAGCAGGCTATAACAAAAGCCCTCTAAGAGTTGTCTTCAGCCTATCACATTTGGTGGGCGAAGTGGGAGAAGGCTGTTTACACAATGACTTTTGCTTAAGCTCTATCCGTTTGCAAGACATGTTTATATCGGTGTGAAAATGAGTTCGAGTAATTACTTTTAGGGCCCTTTTGAATCTTGTAGTTTAGTTTTTTTTTCTACTTTTTGAATCATGATTTGGGGATACTCAATCAGCATAGCTGGATTGTCATTGTTAGATTCTTCTATTGGGTTTTAGTCCTATTCCCCATTAGAGAAAAAAAAAATAATCAACCCTCTCTTATCTTTTTAGAATGGCTAGCCAATGTCGAGTTTTCGAATAAGTTCAATCGACTTGTGATTTAAGTGTTTTTTTAATCTTAGTATAAACTTTAAGATTTTGTAAGTGGGGCCTAGTTTGTACTTATGTAGATGATTTTCTATAGGGAGTGCTATGTAATACCTTATTGTACCATCGGAATTAATACTTTTCTACAAGTCAATTTGAAAATGAGTTTAAGGATAAAAAATTAATTTATACAAAATTAAAGTGTAAGAGATATCTCATTGATCACCTTAAGTTGAAAAGAATTCTAATATGTAACTTTTATCCAAATTATATGGCAAATCCCAAAGAAGCAGGATCTCAATATTAAATTCAGATCTCAACTAATGCTTTGTTTGGGAGGAAGTGAGGGAAGGGGAAAGAAGGATAAATAAGGGGAGGAAAATTTTAAACCTTGTTTGTAAAGAGGTGAGGGAAGAGGAGGGAAGGGTAAGGAAGGGTAAGTCTTCACCTTCCTTACCCATGAAAAGGAAGATTTGTTTACACTCCAATTTGGGGTGTAAGGAAGGGAAAGCTAATTCTAAATATTATTTGTTCCAATTTTATTCATGTTTTAACCTATTAATTCTCAAATAATTTATTTAATTTAAAATTTTTAAAATTTTTTAGTTGAACACGATCTTTTCACTCATTTCTTATATTAATAAATTTTTATAAAAATATATATAAAAATACTGATTTATCTTTTATCGTACCAAAGTATACAAATTCTATACTTCGCATGTTTATTGTATGTCTATTCATTATTTTTTAAATTTTTTTATTTATTTAAATCGTAAATATTTATTTTAGTTGATCTCATAAGGTAGTTTTGACAAGAAAAATTTTATATTGATTTAATGAACTATACATATTTTTTTCACATGTAGATTTATTTTAAGAAGGGTATTTTTATAATTTTATACATTTAACCTTCGTTTCCTTTCCTTTCCTCCCAACCAAGGTAACACATATTACGTTAATGAACTTTTCCTTCCTCTCAAACAAGATGAACATAAATATTTCTCTTTCTCTTCCTTCCCCTCCCTTCCCCTTCCGTTAATGAACATTCTTTTATCCCATCCAAATAGGCCATAAGTGGAACCAGGTGATATATCATTACACAGTTATGTTAAATGATTACTTAGTGGTGTCAACAAGTCAAGTAAATTCAAACTTTGTATTGTTCGAGTTTGTTTTTAAGGTAACTAAGTCAAGATTAAAACGAACTAAGTTGTTAAAATGATGGTTCAAACTTAGTTTAATTGTTGTTTGATGAGATTGAACTTGGTTTGTTTTAGATGTTATCGAGTTATCAATTTGAATGTGTTTGATTTGTTGAAACTTTAATATTTTTAAATTTGTTTGATTGGTTAGTGAATTTAATATTGCAAGTTTATTTTTATTTTTGTTTTGAGAGCTTCTTTTGTTGAATATGATTTATAATTTTTATTTATAGATATTATATATGAATATTAACAAGTTGAACGTATATATATTTTAAAATTTATTTATTTAAAATTTATTCATTGAATTGACCTCGTGTATAAATCTAAATAAGTTTGTATTAAGTGGAATATCAAATTTGCTAATGTTTGATTTATTTACTGTTCTAAGAGTCTCTTTATACCCTTGAAATACACAAATAAGTTATTTCTTTTTCTCTAAAGGAATTTTACAAATAGATTTAGGTTGGCAATGCTAAAAACTAAACCAAGCGATTCCAAATCAAGACTAGTTTCATTTACTAGATAAGATATTCTTCCAATTGTCTTATCGCACACTCTTACTAGCTAGATACCTAAGCGATTCCAAATCAAGACTAGTTTCATTTAGTTAGTAAAATATGTGACCCCAAATTTATAAGTGATGTAGCACAAGGAACAATTATCGATGTAAATGATGATTTGGAATTTGAGAAAATCATGTAAATATCGATGTAGCACAAGGAACAATTATCGATGTAGCACAAGGAACAATTATCGACCTTGTTGAGCGGATATATTTGGCCTGAAGTAGCAATTTGAGAAAATCATGTAAATGATGATTGATGCTACTCAGGTTATTTCTCGTGTGGTTGATCTTGCTTCTTAATCAGTTAGATTCATTTTTGGAGTACTCCCGGATTATCAATATCTTTGCTTGAACACTTAACTTTCATTTAATAACATCCCAATCGGTCTCGGGAAGTGGCTTGGGATAGGCATCCCCGAGCATTAAACATCCATCTCCAAATCAACATCCCCATGAATCGTATGCTTGTGACAATAGCGACAAAATTTTCTCAATTCTAATCGACCAGGCGTATTGTGTCGATTCTTTTGAGTAATATATCTAGAAATACCCTTCAGTTCGGTAGAACGCGGGTCTCCAAAACCCGATGTCGTGGGTTCAAATCCTACAGAGCGTGAGTCAGTTTATTTGATGTCGAATCACAATAAAATATTTGAACAAAAAAAAAACAAAAAAGTTTAATTGCAACCCAAATAGAAAAACTTCAATCATTTCGGTTTGTTTAAGGGGATAAAAAAATAGGTAAGATACATTTAAAAATATTAATCTGAATTATCCATGAATCTCAATGACCAAGAATTGACAATTGATGTGTAAAAGAACCATAGAATACCAAGAATCTCAGAGAAATATTCGTTTTTATCAATTTTTTCATTCAATTTATTTCAAATAAGTCGTATCTTGTTTAAACCAATGAATAGAGCTGGGGTTATAGTTAAAGCAGCCAGTAGAAAACCGAAATAACTAGTTATAGTAAGCATGAAAGAGCTAAATTAGATATGTTCCTTTGCTACATATGCTGATAAAGCACTTACCTAAATTAAAATTTTTAGAAAATATGACGGTAATAAAAAATCAATTGACAGAATTAGTTTAGTTCCAATTGAAAATTAAATTTTGATCATTTCCCTTCTTTTTCAAGAGGATATAATCCGTTTTGGAACGAATGCCTGATACTAATTACCTTTTTATTTTTTTCATTGGACTCAGTCCAGTAATAGGTTGCTTAATTGCCCATAACATAATATTTCGAAGGAAAAGAAGAAAAAGGTGCCCCACAATCTATCGAAAAATAGAATTTTTACTTTCTTTTTCTATTTTAATTCTTTTTTCTTCAGGTCCAACCCGATTCAAAGACGAACAACTTTCATTATCCTTTTAGATTCTATATTCCGTCTTTCCATATCGGGGAGCCTTTGCCCTTTTGCACCATCAATATGGTACTAGGCTTAGTCTTCTTAAGATTGAGTTCAACAGTTCTCAACATACTTAACATCTCAGGCAACTGACTTGTCAATTTCATTCATGTTATAATTCATGACAAATTGACTATAGCCTTCTGACAACGATTGCAGAACAAGGTCAGTGGTTAATTCTTGGCCCAATGAAAATCTTAATCTTTTAAGGTTCTCAACGTACCCAATCATTTTAAGTACATGAGTTTCTACTGGGACTTCCTTCTTGCATCTTGCATTGAAATAGAGCTTTAGATATCTCAAATCTCTCGTGCCTTGCCTTCCCTGATATAGTTGTCTAAGATGTTCAACCATATCATGAGCATCCATGTTCTCATGTTGCTTCTAAAGCTCAGAGTTCATGATAGCAAGCATAAGGCATGACACATCCAATGCATCATCTTAATGCTTCTTATAAGCATCCTTATTAGGATGAATAGCATTAGTGGCGAGTGCTTCAGGAATAGGTTGCTCTAGGACATACAATTTTCGTTCTTGCTTGAGAATAATTCTCAAGTTTCTGTACCAGTCCAGGAAATTAGCTTCATTGAGCTTGTCCTTATCAAGGACATATCACAGAGAGAGAGTATTAGACGTATTTGATGATATGGTAATCTACAATAAGAAATGCAAAAATAAATATCATATTTAAATCATTTAATTAGGTCTTTAATTAAATGATTCTCCCACTGAACTGTAAAGCTTGGTAGGAGCAAGTCATGGATGTGGGCAACCGGAGTTTACCCACACTACTAGCTCCAAACCCAATAGCAATGACATTCAAGTGGGACAAGATCCATATTATACCTCATCTTGAGTTAACTTTGGCTAATCGCCAAGACTCGTATAATTTAGGTAGGCAACATGTACCAATTACATCGTATGTAACTCTTGTATAGTTATGTGAACAAGACTATTTGTTCATTTGCCCAACGCAAGGGATATGCCTCTAAGTTCTCAATCCAATTGAGGTAACTTAGTTAAGTCTCACCCAAAGTTTAATATTTAGACATCACAATTGTCCTGTCACACTCTACCAAGATAAATTGAGTCACTTTGCTTTGGCAAACATGTCTACAATTGATCAAGGTAAAAGTGAGTACCAAACTTTGGTAGGCATATAAAAATGAATCTAATTATCATAATACTACTAATTAAACATGCATCACATACAAACATGACACACATCAACATATATGCATAATTAGAAACATGACATGGTTATGGCCATCTACTACGATCTTCTCAAGCCAATGAGAAGATCGAAAGGTCAACCTAGAGAATTGCATCTTCTCCAAGTGCTTCCTTGGTTGTCGTGTGTTGTTGGCCTCCTCCCTTTCCATTGTCGTCCAGTAAACTAGTACTATTCTTAATTGTACATTACAAATTTAAAGAAACCTTGAGTTACATTCGAGGGGAGTCTAATTTTACAACTAAAAGTATAAAGGTAAAAGGCACGACACATAGGTTGTATTATGAATTACAATATGCACACACATATAATCCAATCACATTGGGTAAAAGGGGTCATAACCATGCACCATGACATACATCATTCATAATAGATCTTAACCATGCACTATAACATACTTTTATTATGATTCTAAATAACGATTTATGAGCCACAACCTTACACAACTGCAATCCCGCTCATAAGGTCATGAAAGATTTATCGAACGAAATCGGACTATAGCACACGTTCATATTATGTATGAAGATGCTACAATCCTTTAGTTTGATCAACACAAACTGTTTGCTCGACAAAACCACTCATACAATCATGCAAATCATAATAAACACATGCTCATTATCTATATCACATATGAAACATAACTAAAATGATGTATACGCATTTCGCAAGTGGCTCTGATACCATTGTAGGGATCTTTTACAAAAAATAATAAATAAATATAGTGGAACAAAATTGATCCCTCCAGAGATCCATGCAAATGTAGTATACATGTTTGATCGAGTTGTCACCTTTGTTGCATGAACAGAACAATCCCGGCAGTAACTTGATTCGGTAGATCTCAGCATGATCAAAATGGTCATGCCTCTTCGGTATCCACATGAACACGTCCTTCGTTCGTCACACAAACTTAGCCTTCGGAGAAGAACCACCTTCGTTGTGCTAGCAACTTGGATGGTTTTGCCAAGAGGAGAAGAAGAGGAGACTAGAAGTGATCATCCACCAAATGTATAAAATTGACCTTTATACTCATCCAATGAATACAAAAGGTCATCCAATGAATACCATCCAATGAATACAAAGGGTCATCCAATGAATACAAAGAGTCATCCAATGAATACAAAAGGTTTTTACCTTTTGCTCTCCTTTTCATCAATACTCCATTAATCTCTATTAATGGACATTAATCCTCTTTAGTGGTTGAGTCTAATCCAATGAGTCTAATTCGGATTAGACTCAATCCAATAATCCAATAGTTGGATTCATTTGAGTCTAACTCAATGAGTCTAACTCGGATTAGACTTAACCCTATAATCTTAGGGTCCATCATATTTTAGTCAAACTAAAATAAATCCATCTCCAAATCAACATGTTCTTTGTGTGTGACCCAATAGGTTCTCATAACGTTAGCAATGTATCTAAAATAATATTTTAGATACATAAGCAATGAGTGACATCTAGCAATGCATCATTGCTACCCAAGTGATGAGAATGTCGAGATCTGACCTAACCTTTCTGTGTCTATTATCTTGTATAACTTGGTCCTTCTATCCTCGATATCTAGATTGATCCATGAGACATAGACCGTGTCATCCCCTTATCAATCTTTGTGTTTCTTGATCTCTAAGTAGACTCACTTAACCAAATGAGCTCAATATCTCATATTGACTTATTTGAGCATGATCATGCATTTTAGTAGTCCTACTTAATCAAGGGGCCCATAGATATCACTTCCATCATATGAAAGGGATAGATCTCATCTACATCACTCACATCCCTCCGCATAACTTATTGCATACCCAGTGATCGACTTTATAGTCCACCTTGTTACAGGTGACGTTTGTCAATACTAAAGTACACAACTCCTTATGTAGGAAACCGTAGTGACTTCAGGTCTAAGGACTATTTATACTAATAGTCACTATGAGAATATTTATGACACTCATATAACGATCCATGAAACATTCTCATGGCGGATCAATTTAGTACATATTCTCTAATATATACCCATGTGTCAACTTGATATCTTATATCCATGACTTGTGAGATTAAGTCATCAGTTGACCTATATGCTAGTCTCAACGCATTAATATTGCCCTTGTATATTAAAGTTTGACTAGGAATAGTTAAGAGTAGTGTTCTATATATATATATCTATAGCCTCCCACTATCAATTCAACCAATTGATATGTTGTAGACTAGAACCTATCTACCCTAGGAACATTATTATACTTATTCATCTGAAATCACAAATCTGAAGCAAATATAATAATTGCATAAACTTTACACGGATTTTATTAATGAAATATGATACAAAATTTTTTTTTCAATCATCTCATAATTAATCTAAGGGCTAACACTAACGAGTGCTTCGGACCGATCTGATCCGATCTGATTTTGTCAATTTTTATCGAGGCTAATTCCACTTTATTTGGGTGCTTGGGGCGACCCCAGGTGCTTGGATGGTTTGAGCGCTCGGAGCATGATCTGAGCGCTCGGAGCATGATCCGAGCATCCAGATCTACTCAACTTTGATTTAACTCTAGATTTGGTTTGACTGCTTCTATTTGCTCCTCTTATGCTTCCTGATTCTTACTTCTAGCTTTTGGTTCCTACAAGATAAACATACACACAAACAAACAACCTAAGTCTAATTATAGTCTGTCTAACCTACTAGGCTTACCTAAACCTTACCCTGTAGGTCTAACCTACTAGACTTACCCTTGCCTAACTTATAGTTAAGATTAGTCACTCGGTAGACTTCATATCTATCAAACATCCGATCACCCTTGACCTTCTTGGACTTCTCCTTGTCTAACCTCCAGTTAGAGTTGGTCACTTAGAAGACTTCCCACCTGCCTAATTTCTCAGATCAGGACTTCCTGCCCAGTTTCATTCACTAGGACTTCTTCTGCCTAGCCTTCAACTAGAACTTCTTCTGCCTAGCCTCTAATCAGGACTTCCTCTACCTAGCCTCCAACTAGGACTTCTTATCTGGTTTAACAAGTAGGACTTCTCGCTAGTTTTCTGATCAACTTTGACCAAACTAGACTTCACTCACATCAAAATATTAGGTCTTGCTTTGATCAACCCTTGGCCAAACTGATCAGACCTAGGTATATTATCAAACATCGAAACTCTGGTGGTAGATTAGTGCTCCCTGCACCAATACTCACTCGGTATCCGGTTGACCTCACCCTACCAATACTTCCTTGCTCAACATCTGATCACCCATGACTTGTCGAGACTTTTCATTGTCCAATGCCCGATTAACCTTGACTTATTGGGATTTGACATCTCATGCCTAACATCTGATTAATTATGATCAAACTTCTTTTTTAATTAAGTGTCTGATCAACTGTGACCTGTTGGCGCAGGGAACACCAGATGATCGAACTAGGATTTTGATAACGATAAAGGATTTAAGTTAAGTTTGTGAAGTTGACTAATGAGCTAAACTAAGTGTGCAAGTAGCACAGAAAAGTCCTAGTTGTGGCTATGCAAAGGAAGTCCTGGTTAGGAGGACTAGGCAGAAAGATTTGACATATCAAAACACCAGATAGGAAAGTCTAAGCGGGTCTGGAGGACTAGACGTCTAGCAGTGGAAGTCCTAGGGGCCGAGGGTCAAAGGCTGAGCAAAAGTCCAATAGGTTTGGAGGACCGGATTAACAAAGATAAATTCTCCAGAGAGGAGTGGGTGAGGATGCGTTACTGGGAAGGGAACAATAGACGTTGATCTGACCTAGGATTTCACTAGAAACCCAAAAAGTCAAGATTAGATAGTTTGCTAAAACTGTCAAGTTCCTGCTTTTGTTTGTTCTGGACTAACCTTGTGATGTAGGATAGGAGGAGTTAAAACTTTGAGTTCTAGATGCCCCAATCTGGATCCAGGCAATTGGACAGTCCAGACGCCCGGATGTCAGTCGATCGGGCTAGCTAGGCAGATGAGATGGCAAGTTCCTAATGGTCGGAACACCTCAGCTTCCAGACACTCGAAAAGGCTCTAGGAGCTCGGATATGGATAAGGCATTACAGAGTCATAGTTGATCCAACAACCTCCACATTAGCATCCAGGCGCTCGAAAGAGATATAGGCCTGGGAAGATGTTGAGTCAGCATTGGAAGTTGATCGACGGGATGATATGGAGATGCCCGGAAGGAGTTCTAGGCGTCTAGATCGGCTTATATATGCAACTGCGAGGGAAAATCCTATAACACAACTAATATGCTACTACGATGACCTTTTGCGCACGACCAACACATTCGATTTGCCATTGTAACGCCGAGGAGTTGCATCGACTTTTGCACTACACATATACTTTATTTGTCAATAAAATTTACATTTATTTTTGTAATTAAATTCTTAGGGTGATAAAAGTTTGCCGTTCTTAAGATCCTTTGTAAAAGTGAAAACTCCATCTTGTAAGAGGGGATTGTAATAATGAATTGCCCGTTAAAAATAGTCAAGGACCGTGGGCCTTGGAGTAGCAGCCTGTGGTTGTGAATCAAGTAAATAAAAGTATTTGCTTCTTTTATTTTCGCTGCACTTCGTACTCTGATTTTTCGTAAGTTTTTCG